>NC_060075.1:107446107-107762009 GCF_922984935.1 Meles meles
CAATTATCTCATAACAAAAAGTTAATGCACACACACACACAGACTGCTAGGCCCTAACCCAGAGTTTCTGATTCAACAGACCTGAGATGTGGCCTGAAAATTTACATTTCTAACAAATTCCCAGGTGATGCAGCAAGTTTGGGGACATACTTTGAGAACCACTGATGCCAAACAGAAAACCATTATTTGGCTACAGATTACAATCACCTGGGGAGCTTTTTAATAACTCTTAATATTCAGTACCACCACAGAACAATTAAGCAGTCATTTCTGGGGGTGAAATTTGAGTATTAATATTTTCTAAAAACCTTCTCAGAAAATTCTAATGTAAAGTCAAGAACCACTAGTCTAGAATTAAAATCTCTATTTGTTCAATCATAATCCACCTTACATCATTTAAGAAAGATGTATGAGATTAGCAAATTTTCCACAGACTAAAAAAATGAAGTCAGAAAACAGAAGTTGGCAAAGCTGTCATTAAACAGAACTATGCTTTTAGCCCAAAATCTAAATGTGAGGTCAGGTAGTCATTAAAGACAGCTTATAAATGTTTTGTTGACAAAATTAAGCCTTATTTGTTCTGGAGATTTTCTAAAAACAGCCTCGGAACTCTGATCACAGTTATTACCTAACCCACAAGGGTGTGTTATGAATTAATGAGATAATGCTAGTAAAGGCTTGGAAAATCTTGGAAGGATAGTGGAAGAAAATACACACTATTATTAGAATACTATATTGAATCCCAAAATAAATCTAGTAATGCATTCAAAGAAATTGGAACATAACTGGTTTATTTTTTAAAAAGGGGAAATAAATATTAAAATATTTTCATGGGAAATCATAAAAATTTGACAAAAGGGAATCAATCCTTGTCATATTTCTGGATGGAACATACTTTTTAAGCACAAAAACCGCGAGGTCACCAAAAAAAATTATTAAATGTAATACCTAAGTATAACATTTTATACATTAAACACAGAAACAAAGCTAAAAGACAAGCGAGGAAAAAAGCAGTTGAAACAACTGCAAAATGGGAGGGGTATTGCCCATGGGCATGGCTGGCCAGTGAGAGGACCAACTGCGTGACACTTGAAAATCACAGTCAGTTCAGTATGTACTTAATAGCTGAGAAAAAACATTCAAAATCATTAATATAACAAAACAACACAGTTATGAGTATGTTTCACCTATTAAGCAAAGATTGTTTAAACAATGTGTAACTTATGAAAAGTGTATTTATTACTCTTCCCATACCTCCATTTGAATGGATATATTATTATACACATGAAATGACTGTTATAATATAAATATAAAATATATTTTGTTATAATATATGATATATATAATATATATAAACTATGTATATGTGTGTATATATACACGCATATATATATATTTAGAGAGAGCGAGACAGACCCCACATGTCGGTTGGGGGCGGGGGGAGGCAGAGGGAGAGAAAGAATCTGAAGCAGCCTCCATGCCGAGCCAGGAGCCCAATGGAGGGGCTCAATCTCATGATCCTGAGGTCATGACCTGAGCAGAAATCAGCAGTCCTACACTTAACCGACTGAGCTACCCAGGTGCCCCAATGAAATGATTTTTGAAATAAGGAAAAGAACACAACTAGGATAAAGCGTACTGGAATGGAAATGTTGAAGATTTTCCACTAGGTATACTCTAAACAAACCAAAATAAATGAAATCATCAGGGACCCACTGATAACTCACAGAAGTAGAAATCAACATTGACAAAAATGCAAAAAGAACTTGTTAGAGCAACAAGATAATACAAGTGCTGGGAGCAAACACCACAGCCTCCATTCTGCAACTGAGAAAAGGCAATATTTGAAAGCAGGGCTCTGGGAGGATTTTGTGCACTGACAATACCAAACAGAAAGCAGAATACCAAGGGCTAGACTCAAATATTTCTGACAGAAGACTCAGTTTATACTTGGAAAGAAAGACTATTATAATGTCTGATACAGAAATTTAGTCGCTGAGCTCAAATCAACATACTGGAACAAAAAAGTGACTTCACTCCCCTGATGGGCTGCCCACTCCTGTGATGCCTTTTGAATTTGTATCAGTGAGTATTTCCCATTAAGATTTAAAAGAAGCCTTCAAAACACCAACCAGATAGTGGCGAGCACTAAAGAGAAGCAAAGCCACCTACTTTTTTCGTCAGCCAACACCAGACAACACAGATGAAAACTCACTCCATAAGGATTATATAGAAGAGAGATGGAGAAGTCCTATCATAGGGGCACGTGGGTGGCACAATCAGTTGGGTGTGGGACTCGTGGTTTCAGCTCCGGTCGTGATTTTGGGGTTGAGGGATCAAGCCCCACAAAGGAATCCAAGCTCGGTGCAGAGCTTGCTTGGGATCTCTCCCTCTCTCCCTCCACCCCTCCTGCTGGCACGCTCTCTCTCTCTGAAATAAGTAAATAAATCTTTTTAAAAATTATTCTACAACATAGCAGAAATGGAACATAGAACTCAACAAACATGAAAAGACAAAAATTTCAAAATTATTTATGCACATGCTTTATTCACTCAACGAAACTCAAGGAAACGTGGTCCCTTGGAAATAAGCAATAAGCCATAAGATTTTGACACAATAGCATGACCTGAAAGAAGAAATTAGAGTAGAGGCAGATAAGAATACTATGACAGAAATATATTAAAAGCAAAAAGCAAATTTCAGCACTGCAGAGACTGGAGTAAGTCATGTGGGAAAAAAACTTCAAAAGTTCTTCCAGAATGAAGAAGAGAAAGAACAAGAATGAAAGTGAGGAGACATAATAAATATGGAGGACAGAGAGACACCTGATGTAGATAATCTGGTATTTCTAAAGAAGAGATAAAAAGATAATAGGAGTATGCCTTCCTGGTTAAAAAAAGACAGGTTTGTAAATTAAAGACAAAAAAAATTACTAAATCAAGATCAACCTAAAAACAACCTACTGCAAATTCCAACTTCAAGGGGGAAAAAACTCACCATTCTGAAAAATCAAAGATGAGATTCGGTTTCATAAAAAAAAACTAAAACTAAACTTGAACACTTGAAATAAGAACAATAACCAAACACCCAAAATTAGAACAAAGACCTGGTGACAAATAAAGGCAATTAATAAAATCATAAGGAAACATTATATACTTGAGAGAAGTGATCACATAGTAAGTGGAACAGCTGAAGAGACAAGTGACTACTATGAACTAAAAATTATTTCCCCCCCAAAAAACCCTATAGTCAGAGATTTTAGGAAAGTTTTTTATCAAACATTCAAAAAAAAAATCTCTCCTATTACATAAAGGTCACCTTCAAAGTTGCTTACAGACTAGCTCCTAAATGTCCTTACTACAAAAAACAGAGGATAATTATATGATATAATCAAGGTGTTAGTTAACGTTACAATGGTAATCATGTTGCAATGTACAAATGTATCAAATCAATGTGTTGTATGCCTTAAACTTACACAATGTTATATGTCAGTTATATCCCAACAATAAAAATTTAAAGAAAGAAGTTCAAAGCTTCATAAAACTGGAAAACTGTCTACATTGTTCCCCAAATCTAGCACTGCCCTCAAACTACAAACTAAAACATAATAAAGAAAATTTAAGATTCAAAACTTAGAAAAATAGATGTAAACATTTTAAGTAAAATGCTACCAAATCAGATCCGCAGCAAATAAAAGAAAAATAAACTATTACTGAATACAACTGGTCCCAGAAATTTTTGAATAACTCAATATTAAGAAATCTGTTAGGGCGCCTGGGTGGCTCAGTGGGTTAAGCCTCTGCCTTCGGCTCAGGTCATGATCTCAGGGTCCTGGGATCGAGTCCCGCATCAGGCTCTCTGCTCTGCACGGAGCCTGCTTCCTCCTCTCTCTCTCTCTCTGCCTACTTGTGATCTTTGTTTGTCAAATAAATAAATAAAATTTGAAAAAAAAAAAAAGAAGAAGGAGGAGTCAAGATGGCGGAAAAGTAGCAGCCTGAGACTACATCAGGTAGCAGGTGATCAGCTCAATAGCTTATCTAAACATTGCAAACACCGACAAATCCAACGGGAGAGCGAAAAGAAGAAGAACAGCAACTCTAGAAACAGAAAATCAACCACTTTCTGAAAGGTAGGACTGGCGGAGAAGTGAATCTAAAACGACGGGAAGATAGACCGCGGGGGGAGGGGCCGGCTCCCGGCAAGCGGCGGAGGAACGGAGCACAAAATCAGGACTTTTAAAAGTCTGTTCCACTGAGGGACATTGCTCCAGAGGCTAAACCAGGGTGAAGCCCACGCGGGGTCAGCGTGGCCCCAGGCCCCGCAAGGTCACAGAAGGATCGGGGGTGTCAGAGTGTCGGAGAGCTCGCAGGTATTAGAACGGAGAAGCCGGCTGCAGAGACAGAGCCGAGGACTGAACTCTCAGCTCGGGGTTACCTTGAACTGGTCGCGGGCTGGGTGAGCTCGGAGCGCGGCTAGAGGCTGGGGATACGGGAGTGATTGGGTGCTGTCCTCTGGGGGCGCACTGAGGAGTGGGGCCCCAGGCTCTCGGCTCCTCCGGGCTGGAGACTGGGAGGCCGCCATTTTCATTCCCGTCCTCCGGAACTCTACGGAAAGCGTTCAGGGAACAGAAGCTCCCAAAAGCGAACCCGAGCCGATTACTTAGTCCGGCCGCCGGTAAGGGCGGTGCAATCCCGCCTCGGGCAAAGACACTTGAGAGTCACTACAACAGGCCCCTCCCCCAGAAGATCAACAAAATATCCAGCCAGGACGAAGTTCATCTATCAAGGAAAGTAGGTTCAATTCCTAAGACAGCAGAGCAATTCCAGAGGAGGAGAAAGCAAAGCACGGAAATCATGGCTTTCTCCCCATGATTCTTTAGTCTTGCGGCTACTTCAATTTTTTTTTTTCAATTTTTTTTTCTTTTTTCTTTTTTCTTCTTCTGCTAAATTTTTTAAAACTTTTACCCTTTTCTAACGTTTTTTGACTAGTTTATCTAAATATATATATTTTTTCTTTCTTTTTTAATATTTTTTCTTTGTTTTATTTTTTAAATTTTTTTCTTTTTTTTTTTTTCAGAACCTGTTTTTATCCCCTTTCTCCCCCCCACAATTAGGGGTCTCTTCTGATTTGGTTACAGCGCATTTTTCTGGGTTCTTTGCCACCCTTTTAGTATTTTATTTGATCCTTCATATCCTCTTATCTGGACAAAATGACAAGGCGGAAAAAATCACCACAAACAAAAGAACAAGAGGCAGTACCAAAGGCTAGGGACCTATTCAACACAGACTTTGGTAATATGTCAGATCAAGAGTTCAGAATGACGATTCTGAACGTTCTAGCCGGGTTTGAAAAAGGCATGGAAGATATTAGAGAAACCCTCTCTGGAGATATAAAAGCCCTTTCTGGAGAAATTAAAGAACTAAAATCTAACCAAGTGGAAATCAAAAAAGCTATTAATGAGGTGCAATCAAAAATGAGACTCTCACTGCTAGGATAAATGAGGCAGAAGAAAGAATTAGTGATATAGAAGACCAAATGACAGAGAATAAAGAAGCCGAGCAAAAGAGAGACAAAAAGCTACTGGACCACGAGGGGAGAATTTGAGAGATAAGTGACACCATAAGACGAAACAACATTAGAATAATTGGGATTCCAGAAGAAGAAGAAAGAGAGAGGGGAGCAGAAGGTCTATTGGAGAGAATTTTCCTAATATGGCAAAGGAAACAAGCATCAAAATCCAGGAGGTGCAGAGAACCCCCCTCAAAGTCAACAAGAATAGGTCCACACCCCGTCACCTAATAGTAAAATTGACAAGTCTTAGTGACAAAGAGAAAATCCTGAAAGCAGCCCGGGAAAAGAAGTCTGTAACATACAATGGTAAAAATATTAGATTGGCAGCAGACTTATCCACAGAGACCTGGCAGGCCAGAAAGAGCTGGCATGATATATTCAGAGCACTAAATGAGAAAAACATGCAGCCTAGAATACTCTATCCAGCTAGGCTGGAATTGTGATGCCACCAACTTTGGCTTTCTTTTTCAATATTTCTTTGGCTATTCGAGGTCTTTTCTGGTTCCATATAAATTTGAGGATTATTTGTTCCATTCCTTTGAAAAAAATGGATGGTATTTTGATAGGGATTGCATTAAATGTGTAGATTGCTTTAGGTAGGATAGACATTTTCACAATATTTATTCTTCCAATCCAGGAGCATGGAACATTTTTCCATTTCTTTGTGTCTTCCTCAATTTCTTTCATGAGTACTTTATAGTTTTCTGCATATACATTCTTAGCCTCTTTGGTGTTAGGTTTATTCCTAATATCTTATAGTTTGGGGTGCAATTGTAAATGGGATTGACTCCTCAATTTCTCTTTCTTCTATCTTGTTGTTGGTGTACAGAAATGCAACTGATTTCTGGGCATTGATTTTATATCCTGACACTTTACTGAATTCCTGTACAAGTTCTAGCAGTTTTGGAGTGGAGTCTTTTGGGTTTTCCACATATAGTATATCATCTGCGAAGAGTGATAGTTTGACTTCTTCTTTGCCGATTTGGATGCCTTTAATTTCTTTTTGTTGTCTGATTGCTGAGGCTAGGACTTCTAGTACTATGTTGAATAGCAGTGGTGATAATGGACATCCCTGCCGTGTTCCTGACCTTAGCGGAAAAGCTTTCAGTTTTTCTCCATTAAGAATGATATTTGAGGTGGGTTCTTCATAGATGGCTTTGATGATATTGAGTTATGTGCCCTCTATCCCTACACTTTGAAGAGTTTTGATCAGGAAGGGATGCTGTACTTTGTCAAATGCTTTTTCAGCATCTATTGAGAGTATCATATGGTTCTTGTTCTTTCTTTTATTAATGTGTTCTATCACGGTGATTGATTTGCAGATGTTGAACCAACCCTGCAGCCCTGGAATAAATCCCACTTGATCGTGGTGAATAATCCTTTTAATGTACTGTTGAATCCTATTGCCTAGTATTTTGGCGAGAATTTTTGCATCTGTGTTCATCAAGGATATTGGTCTGTAGTTCTCTTTTTTGGTGGGATCCCTGTCTGGTTTTGGGATCAAGGTGATGCTGGCCTCATAAAATGAGTTTGGAAGTTTTCCTTCCATTTCTATTTTTTGGAACAGTTTCAGGAGAATAGGAATTAGTTCTTCTTTAAACGTTTGGTAGAATTCCCCTGGGAAGCCGTCTGGCCCTGGGCTTTTGTTTGTTTGGAGATTTTTGATGACTGTTTCAATCTCCTTACTGGTTATGGGCCTGTTCAGGTTTTCTATTTCTTCCTGGTTCAGTTGTGGTAGTTTATATGTCTCTAGGAATGCATCCATTTCTTCCAGATTGTCCAATTTGTTGGCATAGAGTTGCTCATAGTATGTTCTTATAATTGTCTGTATTTCTTTGGTGTTAGTTGTGATCTCTCCCCTTTCATTCATGATTTTATTTATTTGGGTCCTTTCTCTTTTCTTTTTGATGAGTCTGGCCAGGGTTTATCAATCTTATTGATTCTTTCAAAGAACCAGCTCCTAGTGTCATTGATTTTTTTCTGTTGTTTTTTTGGTTTCTATTTCATTGATTTCTGCTCTGATCTTTGTGATTTCTCTTCTTCTGCTGGGTTTAGGGTTTCTTTCTTGTTCTTTCTCCAGCTCCTTTACGTGTAGGGTTAGGTTGTGTACTTGAGACCTTTCTTGTTTCTTGAGAAAGGCTTGTACCGCTATATATTTTCCTCTCAGGACTGCCTTTGCTGTGTCCCACAGATTTTGAACCGTTGTGTTTTCATTATCATTTGTTTCCATGAATTTTTTCAATTCTTCTTTAATTTCCTGGTTGACCCATTCATTCTTTAGAAGGATGCTGTTTAGTCTCCATGTAGATTAGCCACAATTCCAGACTTCAAGCTCTATTACAAAGCTGTCATCATCAAGACAGCATGGTACTGGCACAAAAACAGACACATAGATCAATGGAACAGAATAGAGAGCCCAGAAATAGACCCTCAACTCTATGGTCAACTAATCTTCGACAAAGCAGGAAAGAATGTCCAATGGAAAAAAGACAGCCTCTTCAATAAATGGTGCTGGGAAAATTGGACAGCCACATGCAGAAAAATGAAATTGGACCACTTCCTTACACCACACACGAAAATAGACTCAAAATGGATGAAGGACCTCAATGTGAGAAAGGAATCCATCAAAATCCTTGAGGAGAACACAGGCAGCAACCTCTTCGACCTCAGCCACGGCAACATCTTCCTAGGAACATCGGCAAAGGCAAGGGAAGCAAGGGCAAAAATGAACTATTGGGACTTCATAAAGATCAAAAGCTTTTGCACAGCAAAGGAAACAGTTAACAAAACCAAAAGACAACTGACAGAATGGGAGAAGATATTTGCAAACGACATATCAGATAAAGGGCTAGTATCCAAAATCTATAAGGAGCTTTGCAAACTCAACCCCCAAAGAACAAACAATCCAATCAAGAAATGGGCAGAGGATATGAACAGACATTTCTGTAAAGAAGACATCCAGATGGCCAACAGACACATGAAAAAGTGCTCCACGTCACTTGGCATCAGGGAAATACAAATCAAAACCACAATGAGATACCACCTCACACCAGTCAGAATGGCTAAAATTAACAAGTCAGGTAATGACAGATGCTGGCGAGGATGCGGAGAAAGGGGAACCCTCCTCCACTGTTGGTGGGAATACAAGCTGGTGCAACCACTCTGGAAAACAGCATGGAGGTTCCTCAAAATGTTGAAAATAGAACTACCCTATGACCCAGCAATTGCACTACTGAGTATTTACCCTAAAGATACAAACATAGTGATCCGAAGGGGCACGTGTACCCGAATGTTTATAGCAGCAATGTCTACAATAGCCAGACTGTGGAAAGAACCTAGATGTCCATCAACAGATGAATGGATAAGGAAGATGTGGTATATATACACAATGGAATACTATGCAGCCATCAAAAGAAATGAAATCTTGCCATTTGCGACGACGTGGATGGAACTAGAGGGTATCATGCTTAGTGAAATAAGTCAATCGGAGAAAGACAACTGTCATATGATCTCCCTGATATGAGGACATGGAGATGCAACATGGAAGGTTAGGGGGATAGGATAAGAATAAATGAAACAAGATGGGATTGTGGGGGAGACAAACCATAAATGACTCTTAATCTCACAAAACAAACTGGGGGTTGCTGGGGGGAGGTGGGGTTGGGAGAGGGGGAGGGGGTTATAGACATTGGGGAGGGTATGTGCTATCGTGAGTGCTGTGAAGTGTGTAAACCTGGTGATTCATAGACCTGTACCCCTGGGGATAAAAATACATTATATGTTTATTAAAAAAAAAAAAAAAAGGATGAATACCCAACTTTTGTAGCAACATGGACAGGACTGGAGGTGATTGTGCTGAGTGAAATAAGTCAAGCAGAGAGAGTCAAGTATCATATGGTTTCACTTATTTGTGGAGCATAACAAATGACATGGAGGACATTGGGAGATGGAGAGGAGGAGGAAGTTGGGGGAAATTGGAAGTGGAGGCGAACCATGAGAGACTATGGACTCTGAGAAACAACCTGGGGCTTTTGAAGGGGCGGGGGTGGGAGGTTGGGGGAACCAGGTGGTGGGTAATAGGGAGGGCACGTATTGCATGGAGCACTGGGTGTTGTGCAAAAACAATGAATACTGTTATGTTGAAAAAATAAATTAATTAATTAAAAAATTATTTCCATGAATATTTTTTATCCAGTCAATTTCAATTGTTAAATTATAGAATTTCATTGTTTTGTTATTATTTCCAATGCTTCCTGATTAACTTTATAATTTACTGAACATTTCTTTCTTGACAATAATGACATTTCACATGCAAATTTAAGAAACAATCAATAATAATCAAGCTTATATTAGAGGATAATCTATAATCAGAGCCATACAGGGTCAAGAGAAGACAGAAATTCAACTGTAAGCAGGACAACCTCTCAACCCCATTTAACACATAAAATATATGACACACATATACACATTTGTACATATATATATGCACATGCACATAACCTATGACATAATAAGCAAGTCAAGAGTCCATCCAATCCATTTTTCTATGTACAACAGCATCACTAGTATTTACAGTCTCTTCACTGATTTGTGGGTATTTTTAACCAGTATTCATAAAAATGATCACCTCTTCATAGGCATTATGCCTACACAATCCAAAAATGATTTCTTTTTTTTTTTTTTTTTTTTTTAAATTTTTTAATTTTTACTCATTTTATTTATTTTTTCAGCGTAACAGTATTCATTCTTTTTGCACAACACCCAGTGCTCCATGCAAAACGTGCCCTCTCCATTACCCACCACCTGTTCCCCCAACCTCCCACCCCTGACCCTTCAAAACCCTCAGGTTGCCCCAACCTCCCACCCCTGACCCTTCAAAACCCTCAGGTTGTTTTTCAGAGTCCATAGTCTCTTATGGTTCGCTTCCCCTCCCCAATGTCCATAGCCCGCTCCCCCTCCCCCAATCCCACCTCCCCGCAGCAACCCCCAGTTTGTTTTGTGAGATTAAGAGTCATTTATGGTTTGTCTCCCTCCCAATCCCATCTTGTTTCATTTATTCTTCTCCTATCTCCTACCCCCCCATGTTGCTTCTCCATGTCCTCATATCAGGGAGATCATATGATAGTTGTCTTTCTCCGATTGACTTATTTCACTAAGCATGATACGCTCTAGTTCCATCCACATCGTCGCAAATGGCAAGATTTCATTTCTTTTGATGGCTGCATAGTATTCCATTGTGTATATATACCACATCTTCCTTATCCATTCATCTGTTGATGGACATCTAGGTTCTTTCCATAGTCTGGCTATTGTAGACATTGCTGCTATAAACATTCGGGTACACGTGGCCCTTCGGATCACTATGTTTGTATCTTTAGGGTAAATACCCAGTAGTGCAATTGCTGGGTCATAGGGTAGTTCTATTTTCAACATTTTGAGGAACCTCCATGCTGTTTTCCAGAGTGGTTGCACCAGCTTGCATTCCCACCAACAGTGGAGGAGGGTTCCCCTTTCTCCACATCCTCTCCAGCATCTGTCATTTCCTGACTTGTTCATTTTAGCCATTCTGACTGGTGTGAGGTGATATCTCATTGTGGTTTTGATTTGTATTTCCCTGATGGCGAGTGACGTGGAGCACTTTTTCATGTGTCTGTTGGCCATCTGGATGTCTTCTTTGCAGAAATGTCTGTTCATGTCCTCTGCCCATTTCTTGATTGGATTGTTTGTTCTTTGGGTGTTGAGTTTGCTAAGTTCCTTATAGATTTTGGATACTAGCCCTTTATCTGATATGTCGTTTGCAAATATCTTCTCCCATTCTGTCAGTTGTCTTTTGGTTTTGTTAACTGTTTCCTTTGCTGTGCAAAAGCTTTTGATCTTGATGAAATCCCAACAGTTCATTTTTGCCCTTGCTTCCCTTGCCTTTGCCGTTGTTCCTAGGAAGATGTTGCTACGGCTGAGGTCGAAGAGGTTGCTGCCTGCATTCTCCTCAAGGATTTTGATGGATTCCTTTCTCACATTGAGGTCCTTCAACCATTTGGAGTCTATTTTTGTGTGTGGTGTAAGGAAGTGGTCCAATTTCATTTTTCTGCATGTGGCTGTCCAATTTTCCCAGCACCATTTATTGAAGAGGCTGTCTTTTTTCCATTGGACATTCTTTCCTGCTTTGTCGAAGATTAGTTGACCATAGAGTTGAGGGTCGATTTCTGGGCTCTCTATTCTGTTCCACTGATCTATGTGTCTGTTTTTGTGCCAGTACCATGCTGTCTTGATGATGACAGCTTTGTAATAGAGCTTGAAGTCCGGAATTGTAATGCCACCAACTTTGGCTTTGTTCTTCAATATTCCTTTGGCTATTCGAGGTCTTTTCTGGTTCCATATAAATTTTAGGATTATTTGTTCCATTTCTTTGAAAAAAATGGATGGTATTTTGATAGGGATTGCATTAAATGTGTAGATTGCTTTAGGTAGCATAGACATTTTCACAATATTTATTCTTCCAATCCAGGAGCATGGAACATTTTTCCATTTTTTTGTGTCTTCCTCAATTTCTTTCATGAGTACTTTATAATTTTCTGTGTATAGATTCTTAGTCTCTTTGGTTAGGTTTATTCCTAGGTATCTTATAGTTTTGGGTACAATTGTAAATGGGATTGACTCCTTAATTTCTCTTTCTTCAGTCTTGTTGTTGGTGTACAGAAATGCAACTGATTTCTGTGCATTGATTTTATATCCTGACACTTTACTGAATTCCTGAACAAGTTCTAGCAGTTTTGGAGTGGAGTCTTTTGGGTTTTCCACATATAGTATCATATCATCTGCGAAGAGTGATAGTTTGACTTCTTCTTTACCAATTTGGATGCCTTTAATTTCTTTTTGTTGTCTGATTGCTGAGGCTAGGACTTCTAGTACTATGTTGAATAGCAGTGGTGATAATGGACATCCCTGCCGTGTTCCTGACCTTAACGGAAAAGCTTTCAGTTTTTCTCCATTGAGAATGATATTTGCGGTGGGTTTTTCATAGATGGCTTTGATAATATTGAGGTATGTGCCCTCTATCCCTACACTTTGAAGAGTTTTGATCAGGAAGGGATGCTGTACTTTGTCAAATGCTTTTTCAGCATCTATTGAGAGTATCATATGGTTCTTGTTCTTTCTTTTATTAATGTGTTCTATCACATTGATTGATTTGCGGATGTTGAACCAACCCTGCAGCCCTGGAATAAATCCCACTTGATCATGGTGAATAATCCTTTTAATGTACTGTTGAATCCTATTGGCTAGTATTTTGGCGAGAATTTTTGCGTCTGTGTTCATCAAGGATATTGGTCTGTAGTTCTCTTTTTTGGTGGGGTCCTTGTCTGGTTTTGGGATCAAGGTGATGCTGGCCTCATAAAATGAGTTTGGAAGTTTTCCTTCCATTTCTATTTTTTGGAACAGTTTCAGGAGAATAGGAATTAGTTCTTCTTTAAACGTTTGGTAGAATTCCCCTGGGAAGCCGTCTGGCCCTGGGCTTTTGTTTGTTTGGAGATTTTTGATGACTGTTTCAATCTCCTTACTGGTTATGGGCCTGTTCAGGTTTTCTATTTCTTCCTGGTTCAGTTGTGGTAGTTTATATGTCTCTAGGAATGCATCCATTTCTTCCAGATTGTCCAATTTGTTGGCATAGAGTTGCTCATAGTATGTTCTTATAATTGTCTGTATTTCTTTGGTGTTAGTTGTGATCTCTCCCCTTTCATTCATGATTTTATTTATTTGGGTCCTTTCTCTTTTCTTTTTGATGAGTCTGGCCAGGGTTTATCAATCTTATTGATTCTTTCAAAGAACCAGCTCCTAGTGTCATTGATTTTTTTCTGTTGTTTTTTTGGTTTCTATTTCATTGATTTCTGCTCTGATCTTTGTGATTTCTCTTCTTCTGCTGGGTTTAGGGTTTCTTTCTTGTTCTTTCTCCAGCTCCTTTACGTGTAGGGTTAGGTTGTGTACTTGAGACCTTTCTTGTTTCTTGAGAAAGGCTTGTACCGCTATATATTTTCCTCTCAGGACTGCCTTTGCTGTGTCCCACAGATTTTGAACCGTTGTGTTTTCATTATCATTTGTTTCCATGAATTTTTTCAATTCTTCTTTAATTTCCTGGTTGACCCATTCATTCTTTAGAAGGATGCTGTTTAGTCTCCATGTAGATTAGCCACAATTCCAGACTTCAAGCTCTATTACAAAGCTGTCATCATCAAGACAGCATGGTACTGGCACAAAAACAGACACATAGATCAATGGAACAGAATAGAGAGCCCAGAAATAGACCCTCAACTCTATGGTCAACTAATCTTCGACAAAGCAGGAAAGAATGTCCAATGGAAAAAAGACAGCCTCTTCAATAAATGGTGCTGGGAAAATTGGACAGCCACATGCAGAAAAATGAAATTGGACCACTTCCTTACACCACACACGAAAATAGACTCAAAATGGATGAAGGACCTCAATGTGAGAAAGGAATCCATCAAAATCCTTGAGGAGAACACAGGCAGCAACCTCTTCGACCTCAGCCACGGCAACATCTTCCTAGGAACATCGGCAAAGGCAAGGGAAGCAAGGGCAAAAATGAACTATTGGGACTTCATAAAGATCAAAAGCTTTTGCACAGCAAAGGAAACAGTTAACAAAACCAAAAGACAACTGACAGAATGGGAGAAGATATTTGCAAACGACATATCAGATAAAGGGCTAGTATCCAAAATCTATAAGGAGCTTTGCAAACTCAACCCCCAAAGAACAAACAATCCAATCAAGAAATGGGCAGAGGATATGAACAGACATTTCTGTAAAGAAGACATCCAGATGGCCAACAGACACATGAAAAAGTGCTCCACGTCACTTGGCATCAGGGAAATACAAATCAAAACCACAATGAGATACCACCTCACACCAGTCAGAATGGCTAAAATTAACAAGTCAGGTAATGACAGATGCTGGCGAGGATGCGGAGAAAGGGGAACCCTCCTCCACTGTTGGTGGGAATACAAGCTGGTGCAACCACTCTGGAAAACAGCATGGAGGTTCCTCAAAATGTTGAAAATAGAACTACCCTATGACCCAGCAATTGCACTACTGAGTATTTACCCTAAAGATACAAACATAGTGATCCGAAGGGGCACGTGTACCCGAATGTTTATAGCAGCAATGTCTACAATAGCCAGACTGTGGAAAGAACCTAGATGTCCATCAACAGATGAATGGATAAGGAAGATGTGGTATATATACACAATGGAATACTATGCAGCCATCAAAAGAAATGAAATCTTGCCATTTGCGACGACGTGGATGGAACTAGAGGGTATCATGCTTAGTGAAATAAGTCAATCGGAGAAAGACAACTGTCATATGATCTCCCTGATATGAGGACATGGAGATGCAACATGGAAGGTTAGGGGGATAGGATAAGAATAAATGAAACAAGATGGGATTGTGGGGGAGACAAACCATAAATGACTCTTAATCTCACAAAACAAACTGGGGGTTGCTGGGGGGAGGTGGGGTTGGGAGAGGGGGAGGGGGTTATAGACATTGGGGAGGGTATGTGCTATCGTGAGTGCTGTGAAGTGTGTAAACCTGGTGATTCATAGACCTGTACCCCTGGGGATAAAAATACATTATATGTTTATTAAAAAAAAAAAAAAAAGGATGAATACCCAACTTTTGTAGCAACATGGACAGGACTGGAGGTGATTGTGCTGAGTGAAATAAGTCAAGCAGAGAGAGTCAAGTATCATATGGTTTCACTTATTTGTGGAGCATAACAAATGACATGGAGGACATTGGGAGATGGAGAGGAGGAGGAAGTTGGGGGAAATTGGAAGTGGAGGCGAACCATGAGAGACTATGGACTCTGAGAAACAACCTGGGGCTTTTGAAGGGGCGGGGGTGGGAGGTTGGGGGAACCAGGTGGTGGGTAATAGGGAGGGCACGTATTGCATGGAGCACTGGGTGTTGTGCAAAAACAATGAATACTGTTATGTTGAAAAAATAAATTAATTAATTAAAAAATTATTTCCATGAATATTTTTTATCCAGTCAATTTCAATTGTTAAATTATAGAATTTCATTGTTTTGTTATTATTTCCAATGCTTCCTGATTAACTTTATAATTTACTGAACATTTCTTTCTTGACAATAATGACATTTCACATGCAAATTTAAGAAACAATCAATAATAATCAAGCTTATATTAGAGGATAATCTATAATCAGAGCCATACAGGGTCAAGAGAAGACAGAAATTCAACTGTAAGCAGGACAACCTCTCAACCCCATTTAACACATAAAATATATGACACACATATACACATTTGTACATATATATATGCACATGCACATAACCTATGACATAATAAGCAAGTCAAGAGTCCATCCAATCCATTTTTCTATGTACAACAGCATCACTAGTATTTACAGTCTCTTCACTGATTTGTGGGTATTTTTAACCAGTATTCATAAAAATGATCACCTCTTCATAGGCATTATGCCTACACAATCCAAAAATGATTTCTATAGGTGAAACTAAATGAGAAAATGCAGATCTTAAGAGAAATCAATTTACTGTTTTACATAAAATAAAATGTTTCTACAAAATATCTAAGCATTAAAAAATCATGTAATTATTATTAATCCTGGTAGACAGTTTGTCCTGGGATCTTAGTAAATATTAAATATTAAATGGGGGTACAATGAATAAAGTCAGAGATGATGAGATAGTTCTAAGCACAGAAAATGTAGGCGATAGTTAGAAACATGAATGATCTTCAGGCAAGTACCCAAGACCAGAACCAGCCAAGAACGCAAAAATTAGCTGTCTAAAACAGACTAGATTAGCCACAGTAAAATCATAAATGACTACTCAAGAAATCTAGAACTTTAAGGATATTTCATAAATCAATAGAGTTCATCTGTATTTATAATGATGTATGTATGTGCATGTGTGTGCATATATGTGCAGATAAGATACATGAACAAATATGCACATTTGTGTATATGCACATATGTGTATATATAGGTATTTATGTGTGTATACCTATTTTTCGATTTATAAAATTCTAAGTATAGCCTGCAAAGTTGATGCTATTTTACTATCATTTTGTAGTTGAGAACCTGAAGCACAGAGAAGTTATATAACTTTCTCAAGGTCACATAACCAGAAAATTGAGTAACCTGAATTCAAGCCTAGATAATGTATCTACACAGTCTGTGCTTTCATTCACTACCCCATAGTTCTTTTCCCTATGTTAGGAATGAAAAGAAGAAAGCAATAATAGGTACAACAGAGGTGTGTGTGTGTGTGTTTTCTAATTATGGGAACATATACTTAACTTTATGAGAAGAAATTAGAACACTTAGATTACATGAACAAATTTATAGAAAAAATGTACCTATGTAAACTGACTTAAAAAGAAATAGAAAATCCATATATAAATTGTTAATCTTTTTAAAAAACTGTAGTTTAAAATCTACCCATCCAAGAACTACTAGGCCCATGTGGCCTAGTAGACTGTTTCTACAAAACTTTTAATATATAGATAATTCTAATCTAGAGAACAGCAAAGGGATAGATATTTTCTCTCTCATTTCATGAAATTTACATAAAAACCAAACAAAAACAACATGAGAAAAGAAAGTTCTATGCCAGCTTACTTATAATGTAAAATAGATGTAAAACTCAGAAAAATAAATCTATAAAGGTGTAAAAATGGTATGTTATACCCACTGGTTTTCCTGGGAATGCAAAAAATGATGTACTATTAGAAAATCTATTTATATAATTCAGGCAAAGTTGAAGATATACATACCTATAACCCAACAATTCTACTCTCAGGTCTAGGTTCCAGAGCACTTCAGACATATGAACAACAAAAATCTAAGAAATGCTTACAGCAATAATGTAAATGTAAAAAATGGGAAAGCAATCTAAACATCATCACAGGTAAATGGTAAACACTGTGCCACTCCATGGAATGGAATAATGTAGGGCCTGGAAATGAATGCATTAGAACTGTATGCGCTAATGCAGATAAAACATAAAATGAAAGATAAAAAGGCAATTTTCAAAATGATATATCAGCACCTAAAATAGTACTATGTATTCTTTAAATATATATGTACATACAAGGCTAAAAGTATTCATGATACTGATAATACAGATTAAGGATGGTATTCATTCCTCTATGGTGAAGGAAGGGAACAGCAGGTCTCCCTCATGCTCCATCAATCCACACCTAGTACGCACATAGGCTTTGAATGCTCAAGCCCTCTTCTCCCCATTCTCCCTCTTACTTACCAAGCTTCTACCCAGGCTTCAAGATTTAAATCGAACTTCATATCCTATACAAAGCCTTTTGCAACTCTTCTGGTTACCTGTTCTTCTGGACTCCCACAGTTCTTGGTAAAACCCCAATTAAAGCACTAATCACAAAATTCATTTGTATCAAAATCCTGTCTTCCTCACTGTTGTTCCTTCTATGAACTCTGGAGGCTCTGACTTTAAAGAAATTCAATTCAATTCAGCAAGTCTCTAGTAGGAATCAAGCACTATATTCTTAATCCTTGGCTGAGGGCTATGTTGCTAAACATATTACATGCTTCCTGCCTTTAAAAAGACTATATTTACCAAAAAAAAATTTTTTAAGACAAAACTTAATATACATAAAGCTATTAGAGATGCTGCCCATCAAACATACTGGGTAGAGGAAAGAACAATTCTGGAAGATCATGATGGAAATGAAATTTAAGCTGGAACTGAGAGAGAAGGGTCCAAGGGGTATAGAGAGTGATACTGATGGGATCTTTGGAGACACTTCCAATTTTTTTCCTAATATTTAATTATTTATTTGAGAGATAGAGTAAATGCATGAGCGGGGGCTGGGGCAGAGGTAGAGGGAAAGAGAGAATCCTCAAGCATACTCCCTGCTGAGCACGGAGACCCAATACAGAGCCCTGAGATCATAACCTGAGCCACAACAGAGGTGGCCACTCAACTGAGTCACCCAGGTGCCCTGAAGACACTTTAAAGAAAGGGCAGCAAATTTTTTCTACAAATGGCCCACTGCAAATATTTTCAGCTTTGCAGGGAGTAGTCTCTGTCACAACTCTTCTGTTATAGCACAGGAGCAGCTATAGATAATACATAGTCAAATGACCACATCTGTAACTCAATAAAACTTTATTGATGAACACTGAAATTTAAATTACACATAATGTTCACATGTTATGTAATATCTACGTGTTCATGTGTTACATAATATTTACCTGATTTGTTTTAACCATTTAAAAATGTAAAAACTATTCTTAGCTCATAGACCACATTAAATCAGGTACAGGTTGGATTTGACCCATGGGCCATAGTCTGCCAGCCCCCACTCTACAGGACTGCCAGTTGCAATACAGGAAATAGACTAAATCAACCTGAAGGTAGGATAAGTACTAGGAGCTGATAATGAATGCTAAACAGTGGAAGGTCAAGACGGTCGTGCATATGAAGAGCTTATAAATATCAAAATAAAACCTACACACTAATAAATAATGCAAACAAAAATATCAATAAGGCAATGTTTTGTGAACTCACGTGTGTGGAGACACATCTCAAGCTGGCAATTTAAGTTTATAATTTCCCGAGTTTTAGGAAGTAAGAAAGAAAAGAAAGTGCAAGTATTGAACCAGAATGTATCTCACCACAGTTGCATCGAGGCTAAAAGAAGCATGTGGAGTAGCCATTATTCACCCTTCTGGAAACAGTCCTGAGATTTACATGGAAGGTGGGGAGGAAAAGGAGATCAGAATTCCTAACAGAAATGTTTATAGGTGAAGAAGGGGCCAGGAATGGTGGGAAGAAAAAGATATTGTTTCAAGTAAGAGGATCAGCCCAAGAGATTCTGCTCTTGACAAATTTTGTAAAATACCATCATCTCTGTAGGTATCTATGGTTCCTTTTCCTTTTTCTTTTTTCCTAAAAGAGTCTATGACTGAAACACCAGGCATAGTTTCAAAGATTTCTGATTCCTTGGCTTTAGGAAAAATCTGGATTTAAGTCCCAAGCCTGTCTCATTTGCTGTCACCCTGCCCAGAAACATTCTGTGAGGTGGACTGCTGGTCATTAATATAGATAAATATCATGAGTTCCTAATCCACAAATCATATTTTGCAAGTAATTATAATAGCTGTGAGTTAGTGAGCTAATGGTAATCTCAAATAAAAACAACAATAACAATCTTAGGAATTAACAGATGGATTAGGACAACATTTTGAGATAAATCCGAGAGTGAAAAGCTGATGCAGATGTGTGTACTTGCATATGACTATGGAAATCACTCCACTGCTCAGCCTGGATTTTAAACAAACAAATAGACAAGCAAATAAAGATGTTTATCAACAGTCATTAGATCACACAGAAAACTTCTTATATGCCACTCTTCTAAAATCAGCAAGTTTAGGCTTCATCGCTTCAAGACTGAGGGGGACCAACTGTTAAGATATTGGGACCTTCTCTTACCTTCTGATATTCTGGGACTAGAAGGTGTTAATATGGGTAATAAGAGCCCCAGATTTATTTTAAAGGCTCTTGAGAATGAATTTCTAGTACTCTATACACTCTCCACAGGGCCCACCACTCTGAGTTTAACATCTAGTAATTATTAGTTAATCAGAGTTCAGAAACTGATCATTTGTCTCTCCTTTACTTTCCTGAAATTTGATTTCACTTTACGTTCCTCATCCTCATCCACAAAGCAAGGAGTGATATCAGGTCTTTCTTCTCCATTATTCTGCTGGTCTATAACTTACACAAAGGTAGCTTTCAACCAAGTATAAAGTCCTCAGTGACAATTAGAGCTGTTTAAAAATTAAATCATCTTTTTGGTAAGAAGCAAGTTCCTTGTAGCTGAGTTGGAGAGAAGCTGGATCAGCATCTGGAACAGACTATGCTGCGCCAGGTGAGAGAATGAATTATTTCTTCCAACAAAGAGTCTAATTTCATCAGGTCCCCCACTCCCGAGACTCTGCATTCAATAGCTGCCATGGACAGGGAAATTTTACACATGTTTAATTTGGTCCCCTTAACAATCTTTTGGGACTGTATCAGGAGTTGAAACCAGGTTAGTTCTCATGTTCCTTTCTAAGATAGGAGAGTCAAAACCAAAACAATGCACAGACACAGAGGTTTTGCTTCACATGGGATCCTCCAACATGTGGCCTGCTCAGAAGAATGAAATGACAGTGGCACCAAATTCCTTTCCGGCTCCTAAAGGAAAGCAGGTTTCTAAATCATTCGGAGCCCACAATTTTACAAGTCGAGTCTGGTTTCTCCCTAAGTAGGGAGCACTTCTTACAGTACCGGAGCTTCCCTGCCACCTTCTTCTCCACTTACACAATCTTTCAAAAGCTTGATCCTGCTGATTTTTAATTATACTGGCCAAAAGAGCTCAGGCCCGCACCCTCCAAAATTTCATTGTGTACTTCCTCTTCCAGATTATCTATAAACACATTTACTAAAGAGGCCCAGCAGAAATCCCTGGAGGGGCCTCCCTGTTTACACATCTCCACCAACAGCAGGCTCACACATCCTCCTCTCGTTCCCTCCATTCATACCTACATGTGACAAAATCGTTCTCCTAATATCACGGCAGCATGCTTTGGAACAGCTTTGTTGTAAAACTTGTAACTGACTCCTTGAAAGTCCAAACAAATTACATTTGTTGTTCTTTTCCTGGTGCTTCTGCACCTCCTCCAACCATTCAGATACGTTCTAGAAATCAGAATGTTTTTCTCCATTCATTACACTAAGTGGTCAATGATCCTACAATTTTTGGAGTTTACCAATATGAATGAGACTCACCAGCAGATGTTCACCAGGTTTCTAGCTCAGAATGGAAACAAGAGTGGAATTCACGAATAGTGAAAAACGAGTGCAATAAGTTATCTTACACGTGGGCCACTTATTCCCTTGAGCTTCTTCAGGCCCTTACAAGAGATGCCACAAAGTTTCAGCAATTTACTTAGATTCAGCACGCCAAGCAGGTAGAACATCCGGTTCCCTTACCACCATTTGATCTAATACTACATCTCTCACCTCTTTGCTTCAAAAGACATGATGACAGTGGAAATTTCTATGTTTCAACAAAGACCAAAGCAAAGAAATCATTGAGGCTCCAGATCTCCTTTCTTCTCCGTGAGCACATCTTTCGCGCCCTGATCATCAAGCAGTCCCATTGATTCCCCAGTGGACCTTCTGCCTTTCATGTACACAAAAGCTTTTATTTCTGGATGACAGTACTTTTTGTGCTGTTTCTTCCATTCCTTTACAGTCTGACTTATTTACACCTGACCTGTCACACTTGGAGGCCTTCCCTGTTCTCACTTGAACAATTTTTTGCCTCCCCCCACCACACCCCTAACTTTTTCTTCTTTCACACTTTATGAGATGGATGCAAAAGTTTTTATATGAGCTCCTCATCTTTGGTATGTGGCATATTTTCCTGCCCTGCCATTAATGTGTTTAAAGCACTTCCAGGTTTCCTACAAGTTACAGACTTTTTAAAATATTACTTTCAATGTTAACTTCATGCACACATTGATTTGATCATGGTTCCATTCTCTAAAACTAAATAATAATATGACAGGATTTTTTATTTTTGCCTTTACTCCCCTTCAGAAGGCTGAATGTAATTGAGTTGTGAGCATTACTACAACAGTCACAGATAATTTCCTGCACCAATCCCTGTCTAATCTTAGGCCCAAATCCAGTATAATTCCATTCCTTCCTTAATTCCAAAACTTCTTGCCTGAAGAAACAGCTATATATGTGAGATCTTCTAGTCTCAGGATATGGTTTCCCTGATAATTATTATTTGGTCTAATTTTCCAGTGATATCAATAGAATTTTAATATCCTGACCCTAATCAGTTGGTCTTTGGTGGCAACTCTTAACCAGGGCCCAGAGATGGGTTCTCGGAGTTCTGAGAAACTCCTGAAATCATAGGCAAAACCTATTTGCCTATGAAAACAGTTTCTCTCAGGAATTATGAAACAAACAAACAAAAAAGTTTGAGTCACCGGTCCATAGTGTCCCTAAACATATTATTAGTGAGCATGAATTTCTCATCCACAGAGAATTTATTTCTCCAGCAGTATTGTGTACATATTTATTTACTATTTTTATTATACCTATTCTGTTCTCATGATTTCTGTATATAAAATGTTATAATCCCATCAGTTCATCCATCCCTAATATTCCCATAGATCTCCTAACCCTACAGTACCAGTTTTCTCCAATTTTCACCAGTTTCATCCTTCTACCAAGCCTAAGGGAGGGGGGAAATGGAATTGGGATCCTTACTTGCTACCAATCACTCTATCAACTCTTTTTTATACTTCTAGAGTTTATAGATTCAGTATGCATTTAAATACTTGAGGCTTTGCTTTTTCTACAAAACTGTCCATTTTCTGTTTATATGAAGAGAGAGTTTTGCCATCCCATCTTCATCCAACACACCCTAGAATCCCCTTCTCCTCACACTCCTCCCTCCTCACCCCACTAGCATCGTCCTCGCAAGGTCTGTGTCAAACTGGGTCTCATGCTTCCTCTGCACTTATCAACTTTCTCCCAATTTTTAGGTTAAATGCTAAACTGGCACTTAACAGATTTGCTACACACAGAGCTCATTTTCTGGCCCCCCACATTAACACAACACCTCAATGCACCATTATATTTGCTGAACAAACCTCAGATTCTTTTGCAATCTACACAGTAACACCATTATAAGTTTTGTGCCCTACCCCCCTCTTCTCTGAACTGGACTGAACTTACTGATTTGACTCCTTGCAATGGAGACAAGAATGATATGGGAGGGAAGAAAAGAACGTTCCATGCCCTTTTAAAGGTTTTTTGAGAAGGCATTTTAAACAATTATCAAAAATATATATTAAAATGAACTATGTAAAAAAAAAAAAAAAACTCCAATACAGATTCCAAAAGTCTAGCAAAAGAGTGAGAGTATATTTTTAAGAATGCATCATGCTCACAATTCTTAATATTTTCAATCGTCTCCTACTTGAGGCAGCACACTCATACAGTTACTGTTCCATCAAAATCTCCATTGTTCTTCAGCAACAGGGTATTATCCAGTGAAACCCTAGGGCGGCTTACAATGCAATGGCAAAGACCCTTACAAGGATGTTCTCAGGATGAAAGATCTCCTCATACTTTCGCACAGCAGCCTATGGAAGCTCCTGCTACCCAGGTCATATTCTAGTGACCCCACGGTCTAGAGGTCCTCCCGGACCACAGGGGTCACTCCATAGCAGGTAAGATTAAAAAAAGAGCAGGTAAGCTGAAAAGTATGTTGCAGAAATTCAAGGAGATTTGGCAGTCTGCATCTCAGAGGTTTTGGGGTTTTTTGTTTGTTTGTTTGTTTGTTTTTTCTGTTAGAAACGACAATTATATTGGCGAACAGGATCCTGGACCAGCCTGTCATGCGGATGTACCCACTATCCTAACAGTGCTCCCAATTCTGCCGAACTCAATTACCGTTTACGACACTGAGGGCAAGTTCCACTGAGCGTTGCAGTGTAGGCTGTGGGGGAGCTCCTCTCCTTTCTGTCCTTGCTGCAGTCCTAGTATCCACGTCCTCCCCACCACTCTCCTATCCTAGTGATCTGCTCCGCACCAACCCACCTCCTCATTACACACACACACACACACACACACACACACACACACACACACATCCGCCAGGCAGAGGAAAGGAAGACTCCTCCTTGACTTGGAGCTGTCCTCTGGTAGAGACCAAGTATAGAAATGGGAGCTCCTGCTACAGATGGTGGATATGAGAGATGGGGATAAGCCACAGGCGTGGGGTCTGTGGGATGGGCACAGTAATGATGATAAAAGCTACCATCAGCTAAATATGAATGTCCCAGACTCTACGCCACATTCTTCAGATGCACCGTCTTGCTGATTTGTCACCACCACCCACGGAGGCAGGAAAGATTATCCTGATTTTACAAATGAAACTGAGGCTCAGTGAAAGGAAGCAGTTTGCCCAAGGTCTGACTCCAAAGCCCATGCTTTTAAATAATACATCTAAAGTCAGCTGCCATATCTGGCAACATCTGACGTCTCGGCAGCAACAATTAAAGATGGGAGGGAAGGAAATTCAACAATAAAGGGTGATGATGGTGGAAAATCCTATCCCTGCAGAAGGAGAAATCTGGACCTTGGCTAGGAATGGGAATGAACATTTTTGGCTTGTTTTCCATAATTTCGATACTGCTTTAAAAAATGAAATTGGTTTTCAGTAAAATGCTTGGAACGCTTCCTTCTGCTCTCTGTCATTAAGAATCACATCATAATAAATGACATTGCAAAAAGGACTCTAAAGCTTAAAAGTACATACTACAGCTTCCTTAATTATTTTGAACAAAAGAAAAATGTTATTTAAGCTAAAACCATATTGTTTTCACATCAATAAGAACTTGACTGAAATCAATCAAATTAAACATTCTGCATTTATATGGTGATATTATAAATTAACTGCCCCTCTCACAGACCAAGAAGAGGAAACACGCTCACCAAACCTACCCAAGCATGCGCGCGTGCGCACACGCACACGCACACACACACACACACACCTGCTACTTTATAAGTTGTTTGCTACCCTTGTTAACTGAAACAGATGAAAAACCACATCAGACTCAGAGGGAGGAGAGTTTTGCAAGGGTTTGATTTATTTCAAGAACTAACTTTTCTCAAGCTGGGCATCCGGGGGAAAAAAAAAAGAATATTCTAAAGCATAGTCCTTAACCTTTCACCCCCTTTCCTAATACGCAGACCTAACCAGTTGTTAGCAGGACTTGTCCTAGGGGCCTCATATATCTCTACAAGTATATCATCTCCCTATGGATTTTACTCTACAGTAAAACGTACCCATAAATGTCCCTTATATTCATCTTCATGGCTGGAACTAACACCCTACAAGATTACACTCGGGACATTTCTTTCTAAGCAGAAGTGAACTCGATCTTTTTTGTAAAACCACCCTGGAGACACCCAAAGAATTAGGAAAGGTCCGCACTTCCTCCCACAATCACACAGAGATGGATGATAATTTCAGGATACAGCCTTGCCTGCTTTCTGCTCTCAATCACTTCTACGGAAATCAAACCTTGATACATTTACTCTGCATCACTGCGCTGAGCAGCCCGGGATGCTGTTCTCTCCATCAGCCAGTCAGTCCAAGCAACTGCGCATAATGTGTGCTAAGGTTATATAATGACAGAACTGGCCCAAGCAACCGGGGGCTTGAAGGAGGGAGAGGAAAGGCATGAGTGCTAATAAAATGAAAATCATCCCCAGGAATCACTCTTCAGGACTTTGAACCAAAAAGAAAGGTAGTTTTACCTTAAATAATCAATGTAGAATATCAGTAGCTCTAAGGATAGGGAGAAAATCACCTAATAATATGCTCATTATTCACATTTTTTTTTTTCAAGTCCCCACTGAAAAGTACCATCCCATTAGCAGGTTACAAGAGTGACATCTAGTGGACTCTTACGCAATGACCAAAAGGATTTCACATGGCCTTGAGACCAGAGCTTCTCAAAATCTAACATGACATCGAAATCACCTGAGCATCTTGTTAAACAGCAGATTCTGGTTCAGTAGAATACACTAGAAACTATTATTTCTAACAAGCCACAGGTAATGCTGATGCCACCGCTCCATGGACCTTTCGTGGCAAGGACCTAGAACATTTCGTACCTGCTTTTACCCTCAGGAGAGAAAAGAGGGAAGGGACATTTGAGAACTGTTTCCAGGATAAAATTAGGCCAAATGAATGAAGATGAGTTTTTTAAATTCCTAGTTCACTAGCCCAACTCAGCATGCACACTTACGAGCTCCTGTCTGCACAGAGGCCTAACACCCATGCTCCTCCTCTGGAGTGCCAGGGACAAAACTAAGAAGGAAAGACCTTCCTTCACAATCACATTTATTTGACACATGATTTGCTCAAGTCTCCAACACAGGATCACTTCAGAACTTCTTGCAAGTTTTCCTTCACTGTTATTATTTTATTTACCCAGTATTGAATTATAATGTGAAAGTAATTTGTATCAGGGGCGCCTGTGTGGTTCAGTGACTTAAGCCTCTGCCTTCGGCTCAGGTCATGATCTCAGGGTCCTCAGATTGAGCCCCGCATCGGGCTCTCTGCTCAGTGGAGAGCCTGCTTCCCACCCCCCCCCACTCCCGCCTCTCTGTCTACTTGTGATCTCTCTCTCTCTCATTCTGTCAAATAAATAAATAAATAAATCTTTTTTGAAAAAAGGTAATTTGTACCATATCAGAACTCAGTTCTTTTTCCCCCAGATGCCCTGCACCTGAGCAGGAAGCTGTCGGGGTATTGTCTAAGAGCCAAGCACAGCTACTCAGAATTTCAGCAACATTTGCCCTGGACACCCCAAGAACAGAACAGGATGTGTGACTATATCCAAATCCAGCTGTTGCCAGAATCCAGTCCCATGTGATTTCTCTGAGCCAGAGAACCTTGACCTCCACGCATAGCCTCCAGGTGAGACCCTCCGCTGAAGGTCAGGTGTGATGTCCTCCACAGAGCGGCTCTGCCAGGCCCCACTCAGATTCCTGCCAGGGCCCCCACCTCAGCAACAGTAGACCCCGTCTTTGGTTCGAGGTCACAGTTCGAGAAGCCATCACCATCGACGAAACATCAGTCTCTCTTTCCCCAAACACACACACACACAAACATGTACAAAACCCACATTCTAGTCCAGTAAAATCATTTAGGACAAGTGGGTTGATCTAAGATGATCATTTCTTAAGCAGTGGAATTCCTATTTCAAACAAACACAAAAGTGTTTTGGCAGAAATGAAGCTGGAATACTTGGAGATCTGCCCACTTGATTTCTCCCCAGGCTGCCCCTTGCCCCACACCCCTGAACACTTTTCTTCATGCCCCAAATACTCCTTTCCACTCTAAATCCCACCCCCAGCTACCAGCCAGTTTGAATCAGAAACGATGGCTCTCACAATAGCTAAAACCATCCCAAACTCCCTTATCACTCAAGGACAATATTGTTTTCATTACCCAGAAGGAGCTAGAGATACCTATCTCGCTATAACTTGATTCAGTTATGATTCTAACAGTTTTAGCGTCTGCAATCAAAGGGTTTATTCAAAAGATGTACAACCTGATTTCCTTACAGAAATTTGCTTTTAAGTCATAATTAAGGATCTCTGTGATGAGTAAACAACAGAACTGTTTGTATCTCTTCAATTACTCTTGGCAGTCCTAAAGGGGAAAATAGGTAGAGGAAAATGCCACATAATTCTTCCTCAAAAGGGGGATGAAGATAGAAAATGAAACGCAACATGCCAGTTTCAGGAAGTAGCACCGCCTCGCTTGCCCGCATAGTCGGGAGCCCCTGCCTCGGTTAGAATTTCAGTTACGGCACTTACATGGGACCTCGGGCAAGTCGGTCATCTCTATCCTCACTCTCCTCATCTGAATAGAGGACAGAAGCAATACCCATTTCATGCAGCTGTTGTGAAGACTGAATTAAGATATGTAAGGTAGTTAGTAGCTGCCATCATACAATAAATGTTACCTCTAATGATTATTACAATTATTAATATAATATTATTAGGATAGTGACTATTAATATTCTTCTTTACCTGAATATTCACAATGGTATTTGATTCTCTTGGATCATTTTAGCAAAAATTTTTTAGGTATTTATTATGCCTTTTTTTTTATGCCTTTTTTTTAAATTCAAGTGTAATTAACCTACAATGTTATATTAGTTTCAGGTACAGAATGTAACAATTCAACAATTCTATAAATTTCTCAGCATTGGTCAAGGTGAGTGAGCTCTTAATCCCCTTAAACTCTTAAGAGTTTAAGTGAACTCTTAAACCTATACCCCCACCCACCGCCCCTCGGGCAACCACCAGTGTGTTCCCTGTATTCACGAGTCTGGCTTTGTTCTTTGTCTTTCTTTCTTTGTTTGTGTTTTGTTTCTTAAATTTCACATATGAGCGAAATTATATGGTATTTGTCTTTCTCTGACTTATTTCACTTAACATTATACCCTGTAGGTCATCCACATCATCACAAATGGCAAGATTTCATTCCTTTTTATGGCTGAGTAATATTCCATTGTTTATATATTTATGTGTGTGTGCGTGTGTGTGTCTGTATACAGCACATCTTCTTTATCCATTTATCAATGGATGGGCACTTGAGTTGCTTCCATATCTTGGTTATTGTAAATAATGTGCAATAAACATATGGATACATATATCTTTCTAAATTAGTGTTTTCATTGTCCTTGGGAACTACTGGATATCATATGATAATTTTATTTTTAATTTTTGGAGGAACCTCCATTCTGTTTCCAAAAGTGGCTGCACCAACTGGCATTCCCACCACCAAATTTTAATCAAAATTGAGAGGCATAAACAACAAACAGTGCCATCAATTCTGCATATATGTTGAGAATACTGAGAATGCAAGAGAAGCTAATAAGACCCTAAATGAATTTCAGATATATTCCTTAGCGAACAGTGCCTATCCTTGTGTCTCTTTCTATTTTACCTCTTGGTGAAATGCATTTTAAAAATATATATATTGGGGGAACCTGGGTGGTTCAGTCATTAAGCGTCTGCCTTCACCTCCGGTCATGATCCCAGGGTCCTGGGATCGAGCCCCGCATCAGGCTCCCTGCTTGGCAGGAGGCCTGCTTCTCCCTCTCCCACTCCCTCTGCTTGAGTTCCCCCTCTCGCTGTGTCTCTCTCTGTCAAATACATAAAATCTTTAAAGTATATATACATATATATATATATTTATCAATTGAAGGCAATTCTGATTTTTAAAAATTATATTAGTTTTTGAACAGTCATAACTATGTTTATTCTTTGTGCAATACGATCTCCTTAAACATCACACTGTGTAATTTATTTTAAATTTAAGAATTTTATTTTAAATCAAGCTGAACTTCGTCTCAGGAGAGGCCCAGAGGATAGCAGCTGGTACGCCAGCAGCTGGCCTATATGCCATTTTTTTATCTGCCTGTTGGACTGCTCAATTCTCTATATTCTTAGGACTGTACACCAAAGTCCTGGACACTTGGCTTCAAAGTAACCAGAACCTTCAAATTAAAAAAAAAAAAATTGTTTTGTTTTAACAAGAATCCAAAATTCAGAAGGACCTGAGGCACACATAAGCTTTAGAGCAAATATTCAAAAGCTACCTTGCCAAAAGCTTTAGAACAAAGGGGATGGGAGAAATTCGGACAATTCCTGCCTTAATTAAAAAAAAAAAAAAGTCTTTGGAATATTCTAAGGTGTCAGTACTAAGTAATACAGAAGTTTTCAGAAATCTGTGAGATGTAGCCTAATGTCTTCCTACAGCACTTCTGTTCCAAGTGAATCTCTAGGCATTTTTAACTGGGTAAAGATTATCAAAGTTCACTGCATTTCAATGTTACAAGAAGAGATGCTTAAAATCCTCTGTAGTTCTCTCACTTTTTAAGACTGTGGGACAAATCAGCACAATGTTTGGTTCTCAAAGGGAGATATATCTTTTATAGAGATAGGTTCCCATATTGTGGGCTTCTCAGAGATTACTTTGGAAAATCATTTTTATCATGCTTCATTTTGTTAACCACGAATTTAGACTAAATCTCGATTAACTAGAAAATTCAGTAAACTAGAAGCTCCATTCCCTTTGACACAAGTAGGGGACATTGCTATGTACGATTCTCCTCAAACTCTGTCTTAAGAAGTTGGTATAAGAGTTCTCAGCACAAGGAGGTTTTTTTTTCCTTTTTTCTTTCACTCTCTCTCTCTTTTATTTATTTATTTTGGGGGGTAAATATAAGAAAAGATGGCTGTTAGCTGAAGTTATTGTAGTAATCATTTCACAATATATGTAAATCAAAGCATCACACCATACGCCTTAAACTTAAGCAGTTATGTATATCAATTGTTTCTCAATAAAACTGTGGGGGAAAAGAAAGCTACATTTCAGTAATGACTCAACTCAACTCAACTATAATTTCTTTAAAACATGATTTAAGAACAGTTTTTTAAAACAAACAAAGAAAAATACCACAGCATGTGGTATTCTCTCCTTTCCATTTGGAAAGAAAGAAAGAAAGAAGAAAGAAAGAAAGAAAGAAAGAAAGAAAGAAAGAAAGAAAGAAAGAAGAAAAAAAAGAAAAGAAATAAAGTAGAAATTCCCTTAAGAAAGAAATTCATCTATGTATCTTTATTCTTTATTTACTCTGCCTCTTAGCTGCCATGGATAGTCTTCACAGAGATTATTTTATAGCTTCCTAGAAACTATTTTACAAAGTTAGAATCATTAGCTCAACTACAGAAGTAATAATAGGAGCCACTTTCCATTGAATTCTTACAAGAGTCAGGTATGGCACAAAACACCTAGCATACACCGTCTCATTTAATTCCTTCAAAAAACATGGAAACAACTGTCATTATTGACCTTTCTGCATAGGAAGCAGCTAACACTAGGGATATTAAAAGACTTGTCCAAGATTTCAGAGTCAGTGAGTGGCAGAGCACACATCCTAACGGATGACCTGGAAGGCTTAGAGTCCTGGTGGTGACTCCAAAGCTCATGTTCCCCCAGCTGTGCCTGCTGTAGGGCTTCTCAATGTCTTGAAATCAAGGGCCCAGTTCCTCCTCATTCGGAAGCCTTCAGGAACTAACTAAACCACTGCCTGCTTCACAGGGGACTCAAATTGTTGCTTAATTGAAGAAGCAAAAGTCATTTTGAAAGCATAAATTGAAAACGTGGTAGGCAGAAACCTACAATTAACTGCCCCCATAGCTCAAAATTTGAACATACTTCAAGGTCACTTATTGGGTTTGATACCTACTAGAGTTAGAAATAAGCAGTCCATTTGTCAAAGAGATGATGGAAAAGATGAAAAGAATTCTGCCATCTATCAAAGAAACTAACAGACAGGCATCCACAATGTATCAAGCACCAAAAGAATGACAACTTTGGATATAGAAGGAAAGGAAACAAGTTCTGAAATATCAAAATCATGGTTCTGATCCAGGTTCTTTGACTTTCTACCTATGGCCATAGCAAAGTTTCTTTCTCTCTCTCTTTGGTCTCCCTTTCACCAATATAAAATAGGAAAAAAAAGATACATATATTATTATACATATATATAATATTATATATACATACATAAAATGGTTACAGAATGTATGTTCAATGAAAGCCTGCATGATTATTTTTACTGTTATTACCAAAGCGTCAATTAAATTAAAGATGTGATACAATCATATGCCTGTTACAATCATACTTCCAAACTTCAGTGAATGCTTTAGTGTAACCATGGGTTAAAAAAAAAAAAAGTCACGAAAGAAGAGGCACATGTATATCATTTACATTTTCACTTTTTGAAAAATCCTTAACATAGGTTAAAAAGAAAGATTCCCAAGGTTACCTAATCTGTTATGATTTAACAGCATTTTAACGTTTCTAAGGAAAGATAGCAAAGTGCTGCATCTCTTCAAACTCGGAATTTACTGCCTGTCTGAGTCTCTGCTTGTGCCAAATTAAATATACAGTATAATGTCCATACCAGAAATAACATAGCACAGCTTCCTGCTTTCTTCCTTGGTTGAATGAGTCCAAACTAAGGAAAGGGAGATGTGATTTTATTTAATCATCTGAATAACTGTATTCTTCAATTTCTTGAATTAGAAGGTACTCCAGAGCAGGGGGAAAAAAAGGTTTAAAAGAAATTGCCACGTGAATTATCAGGCCATTTAAAGGAAAAATTCTTTTTGAAGGCATTACCTTTGAAAGGCTCAAGAAAAAGTATATAAAGAGTCCTGTTAATGAACTGCTCAGAAAGTCAACTTCCCCTAGCTACTCCGCAGCACTCAGACTGCTGAGGACTGAGGACTCCAACGACTCTTGGCCTATGAGGTCCATGTAACCTGGAGACTAATGATTCTTTCTAGTAGGTACCAGCCAAACCGCTTTTGAGGAATTGTGTAATAAAAGAGCATGGAGAAATGGGATGGTAGGTGGAAAAAATGTGCCCTGAGGGTCTAATGGAGGTTGCTGGGTTTTTTTAAGGTGAAGGACATGGTCATATCATTATCCACTGATAGCAATGCAGGTATTAGAGGAGATAAAGTGCAGCAACGATGCCTTTAAGTAGAGAAAATGTGGAAGGGGACAAGTCATTCATTGTGATAGGAAGGAATGAAGAGAACACACAAGTAGGGGCTTGGGGGTATGGCAGAGGAAAGATGAGATAGTTCTCTTCCAATTGTATCTATTTTCAGTGAAATAAGAAACCATCTTTGGCTAAGGAAGAGGAGGGGGCTGGGAAAGATCTGAGGAGAGAGAAGAAGTGAAATGGTCAGCCCAGAGAAAATAAATGTGTAGGCAGTGTGCCAGGACTGTGGGTAAGGCTGAGGGCCCACCTGAGAAAGATGGCCGCGAGCTGGGAGTGAGGCTGAAGACGTGGTAGCTACGTTTTCCTCCAGCCACACACTACAAATGAAGTTTAATCAGCAGTGGGATTTCGCCAGCTGAACACAAAGGAGACAGCATCGTCACCAATAATAATAAAGTCTCATCGAGAACCTTATTACTCTAGTGCAGCATCCGTATCACCTGGAATCAGGCAAAGCATCTTCACAAGATGTCTATTTAGAGACTCGGATGCATGTGAAAGTCTTAGAAATACTTGAGTGGTGGCCAAGTGAAAACAAGAAAAATCATTAAGGATGTCACTGGGGTGATCTAAGAGGATTGTAAAGGTGCCAAGATTGTTGGCAGAAGAAATGACTGGGTCAAAGGAAGAGATGCACAGAGCCATATGCAAATGACTGTCCAGGTGGTCATAAGATGACCTGGAAGGCTTGGAGTCCTGCTGGTGACTGAGGCAAATGTCTGAAGGATGATGGGATTGGTGTTCTTTTAAGGGAAGGAGGTAGTTGTGGTTGTCTCATCCAGACTAGTCTCTTTAGCAGGTTATACTGATCACGAGGGCAATGTTGTTGCTGAAGAAGCTGTGGTTTGACGAGGAGCACACAAAACCCCGTGAGCTCCCCCAAGGTCTGCTGCAAACAGCACAGACTGGGAGAGAGATGGTCTTAATCAGAAACAGAGAGAGCTGAGTAGGCTTCCATTAGATCCACACGCCAGCACTCTCCTTAGGTAACAGAAGCAGTATGTTGTTAAGCATTTAGGATAAAGGTGGCCACCCAAAGATCTCTGCTTGCACTAGCAAGCACAGTAATTCTGTTTAAGAGTACAAAAATTCATTGATCTCAAAGAGAAACAGAAAAGAAAAAAGAAGAGAAGGAGGAACAGAAACAACGGGGAGATTCATATGCTCTTCAGGATAATGAAACTCCCGAGTAGCAGCCCAAGCACATGGTGAATAGAGGTGAAGCCTCCTATCCGAGACTGTACAAGTTTCTTCTATAAAGATCTCTCTCATTTTCCTTGAAAATATACAGTATAGTTTCCTCTCTTCGTGAGTCTATTTGTGAATGGATCTTCGTTGAGACTGGAGAGAGGCTGAGGTTTCATGAGGATCATGAGCCCACAAAGCAGAGGAGAACATGCAAATACAGGGTCCTGGGATGTTGAAGAAATTTGAGAGAGAGTTTGGTTATGAAACATAAACACAGGTTATGAAATTAGGGAGATTATGATGTTAATCCTATACGTAAAGGGCATCGGCCCCACTGATTACTATCTTACACAATAAAACATATTCTTTTTGAAGACCAGCCATCTGCTTTCTCTGCACTCTCCTATCCCATCCCCCACAACCCTCCTGTCATTATCAATAAAACTGAATGGCTAAGAAACATTCTGGGTTGCCTGCGTGGCTCAGTCGGTTAAGCCTCTGCCTTCGGTTCAGGTCGTGATCTCAGGGTCCTGGGACTGAGCCCCACATTGGGCTCCCTGCTCAGTGGGGAGTCTGCTTCTCCCTCAGCATCTCTCCTTGCTCATACTCTCTCTTTCTCTTAAATAAATAAGATCATATATATATATAGAGAGAGAGAGAGATGTGAACATTATGTAATTATTAATCCCTTGGGCTATGTGTTTCTCAAGGGCAAGGCCTAATGATAATGGAAACAAAGGAAGCACTGAAATCTCCAAGTTCTTTTTAAAAATCTGAATTTCTCGCAGGGCACCTGGGTGGCTCAGCTGGTTAAGTATCCAACTCTTGATTTCAGCTCAGGTCATGATTTCAGGGTTGTAAGATTGAGCTCCAAGTTGGGCTCCGCTCTCAACACAAATTCAGTTTGTCCCACTCTCTCCCCGTCCTTGTTCTCTCTCTCTCTCTCTTCACACCACCCCTGCTCTAAAATCAATCAGTCAATCTAAAAATCGCAAAAGCGTCCATCAATATATTCAACAAGTAGCAAAACGATTATCTCAATGCTGTCTACTTTTGTTTAGCTTACTCATTTTTAAAAAGCTGGCAAAGAATAGGGAGGAAAGAACACAAGTGGATAATCAACCTGAGAAGTTAAAAATTACGTGTTTGTAAAATAAAACACAAATCAAGGATCACCACTTTTCAGAAATTTATATTCATGCACTCAAGGTCTGTGATATTTCAGATGGGGTTCAACAAGAATTAAGCAGAGTGTGCAGGGTACCTAACTAATTTCTGAGACCGTCAGGGTCTTCCATTATAGACTTCCAGCTCAAAACTCAGACAACTCAAATTAGATGCAAAGCTATAATTATTATAGAAAACTGAATTATAATTATCCTGGCACTCACCCATAAAAATATTTCCCAAATCTATTTTAAAAATTAAAAACAGACCAAGGTCTAGAAGCATATCTAGGATCCATCTTAGTATGCTCATTTCATTCAAGCTGAATTTGCATTTGTTCCTTAATCATGGTGCTGAACCAGTCCTCCACCAAGAGGAAACAAGTTAATTCGGAGTTCCTGAGGAAAGATCCTAGTAGAACTTCTCTTATTTCTTGCAGATAATAAAGCTGCAATCAACTAGATCAAATAAGCATGATATCCACTTTATGTGACTGGGACAATTCAAGCAGGAAAAGTATAGTTCTGCCTTTACAGAATACACACACACACACACACACACACACACACATACATACACAGAATTTCCTGTATCTTTTGCCTACCATAATAAAAGCCAAGGATTCTAAATTTCTTTATACCTCACAGTGAAATAATTGAGAACATACCCAAGATGCCAGAGCTCTCCGTACAAATACTCAGGAGGGACAGCAGAGGTCTATACCAAACTCTTTTAAAAGACATTCTTTAAAAAAAAAACAAAAAACTATAAACCTTACACTAGAACATAGCGAACACCTCCCACTTGATGTAATGTGGAATTATACTATAAAGCTTTCCAAGTCAAAACATTTTCTCCACACACCAAAAACTGAAGACTGGACTTCCATTACTAGCAATGAATTCCCATGTGTTCCAACATTTCCCTCTGCTAAAATGCCTGAGAGAGGGACTTCCTTCATCAACAATGAGGATCAGTTAGTCGATGCAACCCATTCGCTAGGAACAGGTCTGAGGGAGACAGTGAGGGTTGGAGTACAAGAAGACACTGGAATCATAACACTCTCCGGCCAAAGGCAGCAGATCTAAAAGATAACTCAGCAAGGAGGCAGATCAGAGTTGGGATCCATCTACTCAATTCAGGTATCAAATTTGCTATCTGAGAAGGGAGAAGACTAGACTTGATGATCTCTAAAAGGTGCAAAATTGCCACTTTAGTGACACATGGTAGGTCTGGCTACAAGAGTATAGGGCTCGGATGTAGGGAACCAAAATGTCACTAATGCTGGTCATAAAAGCACTGCTCAAGAAAAGAGGGCAGGCACTAAGGAAAATGTTCTACAACCATAGCTATGTCAAAGGGCAGCTCTGCAGGGAAATCACAGTAACGCCTTATGTGTAAAGAAACTATAAATAGAAACAGAAAAATTCTAGACTCACATTGGGTCACTGAATTGCTCAAATCTGCATTAAAAGAAATGGGAAAGAAACTAGTTTGGCTGAAGGAAATAATGCTCTTAAGACTAAAAGGATGATTAGCAGTGTTGATGGATTTGCTGGCAAATGCAAAATGCTGGCTTTGATGTGTTCCATAAAGAGCACATGCTCCGAAATGGCCACAGTAAAATTTACCCCTTCATTCAACGGATATTAATACGGTGCCTGGTAATGCTTCTGGTGGAAGCAAGAAAGGCTACAGTGCTGAAAAAGACACCTGTACTCTCAAACCTCCAACATCTGACAGAGGACATAACAAATACAGCAGGACATACTACAACTGAGTCAAGCAAAGGTTAGGGGTTTGGAGGAAGAGTTAGGGTTCTTGTTCTCATTTTTATTTGTGAAGGATCACAGTTCCCTCACATATTCATTCACACTAGCCAACGTCAAGAATTTCTAAGGACAAGTTTAGACACTTAATAAAGAACAGCAGTTCCCGAACCATCTGCTTTGCTCTGAAAATAAAGATCCGTCACACGCAAATTTTCATTTTACTCCAACCCTGTGAGAATATTATTGTCAGCTGGGGTAGGTAACATTTGGTTTATAATTGACATGGTGAACAAACCATGCTTTATAAAATGGTTACAATCAGTGCTTCTTTGGGGCGAGAAAAAAAAAATAAACCATCATTTGAGGCCAAAAGTCACTTACTTTCAGCAAGTTCCTTTGATCCATTTAAGTGTCCTGTTACTAATCTTCTGACGAAGAAATGTGCAAAACACAGAATTTAAAATGAACAACAGGACCTTGTTACAGTCAGACAAAGATACATAACAGAATATCCTGAACGGATTTTTTTTTTCTTACAAAGGGAAATAATCTCCCAAACTCATATCATACAAAACTGCAGATCAGAGCAGCCCAACCCTGTGCTGTGTGTATCAGTCCTACCTGGTAAGGAACGATACTGCCGTGAGCCGTACCCCAACGTTTTGCTTCCTTTTGGCCAATGAGATAATTAGCAGCTACCTGGGTCAAACATGCCACCTGCCAGGAAAAAAAAAAAAAAAAAAAAAAAAAGTAGTTTATCCACAATCATAAGCAGAAGGTTATACTACGAAAGTTCTCATTTGAATTCACTTCATGTCATTGCAAAAAGAGAGAGAGGGGGGCGCCTGGGTGGCTCAGTGGGTTAAGCCGCTGCCTTCGGCTCGGGTCATGATCTCAGGGTCCTGGGATCGAGTCCCGCATCGAGCTCTCTGCTCAGCAACGAGCCTGCTTCCCTCTCTCTCTCTCTGCCTGCCTCTCTGTCTATTTGTGATCTCTCTCTGTCAAATAAATAAATAAAATCTTTTAAAAAAAAGAGAGAGAGAGAGAGAGAAGCAACTCCAAGCAGATCAGAAAATATATAGGCATCACCGTACAAGGAAAGGAAGAGCAGTATTACATTATCGCATGAAACTAAGTATGAACAGCACTCAGCGCTCGAAAAGATCACCTGAAGACAGAGGTCGACCCAATAGATAAAACCCTGGGCCAGCCTTTAGCGTCAAGACCACAGCAAAATACATCGGCAACTGGTACGTTCCTCTCCCCTCTTCACCCACATCCTTTTACTTTCTGTCAAGATGACAAAAAAAGAACCTGTATCATCACTGAGCAGCTGAACCAGTCATGAGCCATATTCCTCTAAATTTCTCATTTCGTGACAAAAATAACAATAATAAACCTTTATTTTGTTTAAGTCCGTTCAGTCAAGTTTTCTGTTCCTAGCTGCCCAAAGCATACTTAATGGACACACAGGGTCCAAATTATTTGACTTGTGAAAATTCCTCAGCAAATCATTCTCATTTACACAAAAAGTGCTCTCCCTCCCTCAACTTAGTCCTAAACCCATAGCCTCATTATTATAATTATTTCAGTTTTCAAAAGCCCTAGACCTGTTAAAGGGGTCATCTAAAGCCTTAAGGCGAACATCTGACTCCCACAGTATTTCATACACATCGCTTAAAAACCTACAACCATCCAATTCCATATGAGGAGAACAGGAAGAGAATGAACTCAATTCCCGGTAACCCGCCACAAGGAGCTTATGTTCCCACAAACACCCATGACACCAAGGGCCCTAAACTATGAAAGACAAACCTAATAACAACCTTCCATAGTTTCCAGAGGAAAAAAAAAAAAGCTTCTGGCCTCATAACCAATCATGATATACCACTGGCTCATTTTTCCCATCCTAGATCATGAGATGTGATGTAGCTCCCAAGCCAGCAAGTCAAACAGATCCCAAACTGAGTTCGGCTGCTGGAACAACCCCAGGGATGGTTTTTCAGGGCTTGCAGAGGCAACCTGTGATTGGTCTCTACCTGGCCCGGCAGCTTGCCTCCCGCAGCCTGCACAAATTTCCTTAGAGCTGCAGACATTCTCCTTTACTTTATTCTTGGGATTTACACTCACTTTTATGTTCATTTACTGCTCTGTTGAAATTGGAACTGCCTTATGGCAGCTGGTTCGGCTGTACTGCCCAGGTGGCAAAACTAATAAACTTTGAGTCATCCACTTCTGGACCTCCATCTGGTCTCGGGCATTTGAACCATGGAGCATTCCAGGGCTGCCTGGGGCTGCCTAGTGCGAATCGCCATTTCACAGATCACTTCTGTGTCTTTCAAAATGGAAAATCAAATCAACATTTTGTAGTAAAAAATGCACTGGATGGGAAGTCCAGTTTCACGGTTTTTCATTTCTGTCAACTCTAAGTAGTTGTACGACTGTCGATATTTAATTGAACTACGTTGACCTTCAGACACATTCTCTATAAAATCTTGGGCATTTGACCAAAAGGGACGGTTTTCAATATTTTTTTTTTAAAGCAGAACTCCTGTATCAAAACGAATTAATGCATGAAATCCTCATATGTGAGCAGGTTAATACCCCCAGTGTTCTGGTTGAAGCAGAAGAAGGCCTCCAATGTCACGATGTCACCCTGGGCCGCATAAACACAGAACACAATTTGCAAAATAGTAAATGGTCTTATATTTGCTTCTAATGGGGTCTACCCCTCTGACTATTATTCTTCTTAATAGTCTGGCAGATACGAGAGATGCAAGTGTAGTCATTTTCCCATAAAAGCTCTTCTTGAAATTGGGGAGATTTTCTCAAGTCTGAGGTTTTTCTATAAGAAAGGTTTTTCTTTGATCTACCTCTGTTGGAAGTGGGAGTGGGGGCTGTTTCTTTCGAAATAAATTCTGGTGCTACTGGTGGCCAATGAGTCACGTTAACAAAGGTAATACTTTACAAGCAAAGAGTAATAAGAGCCTTGGTATCTCTACTTTTTTTTTAATGACAAAGTCAGCTGATAGGCAATAGACCAACACCAGCATAGCTGCAAGTGGACTGGGGCACCTGGGCGGCTCAGTGGATTAAGCATCTGCCTTCCTCAGATGATCCCGAGGTCCTGGGATTGAGCCCCACATCAGGCTCCCTGCTCGGTGGGGAGTCCACTTCTCCCTTCCCTCTGCCCACCCCACCTCGTGTGCACACTTGCTCTCTCTCTCTCTCAAATAAATAGAAAAAATCTTAAAAAAAAAAAAAAAGAGGTAGGACTGACTGGATAACCACAGGTTAACCTATGAATCCTAGACTGATCTGAGATGCTCGACAGGAGTAGGTATGGACTGGATTCTAGGCTGGAGATCGGCCTGACTGCTCATTTCTGGTCCACAACCTCTTTCTTTCTTCTCAATTTTGACTTCTGTGTTTCTGACCCTACCTTGCTAAGCTGTATCTCTAACAACCATTTCATAAAAGTAGCCCTTTTCAGAGTTAGTTTGAATGGACAGTCAAAACTCATCTCATAGGCTGTTTCTAAATGGGATGCCCTATTAATTTCCTCTACACAGTGGTAACTCATGAAAACAAAAAGTATTTCAGAACCAGGAGGCTCCCACTGGGAGGAAAGGTTAGAAAGGGTTTTAAGCCATGGCCACTCAAAAACAAAGTGTGATTCGTCAGTATTCAGAGGCAAATCTGGGGGAGGGGGATTCTATTTTAAAAAAAGAGAGAGCAACAGGGCTAAACTTAGCAACCCAGTGTTTAAAAGGGGCATTGCAAATCTGAGAGTAATCTACTATTTACAATGAAGTATTTTAAGGCAGCAGAAGGGGGAGAAAGTTAACAGTTATGATGTGATTCTGTATGAAAATCAGGCTTCCTGGCAATTAATGACAAATTTTCCACAAATCAAAAGAATGCAGGATGTGACTTTTAGGTTAATAACTATATACTGTATATCCATTCTAAATATTGCGTTAGATCATTACTTTCATCTCCTAAACTTAGGTTCATTATTTCATCATGTGGATGCTATATAATTTACTCAGAATGTTGCCTTTATATGGTTTCATCTAAACAAAAAGGCCAACTTTGGTTTAATAATAATCATTCTGACAGCAAAACTATTAGTTTAGATAACATAGTGGGTCCTGATATTCTGTGTGTCTAACCAGAAAACCAATGGATGGTCAAAGTGGATCTCAAAGGGCACAGCCCCAAAAGACATGAGGAAGAATACACCCAATTATTTCCCAAAGCAGCCCCATGCTCTCTGCCTCCCCATAGCTAACTTCTAGCAAATGAGGATCGAGCTGCAATAATAGAATCTTTCATCTCCAAAAGGACAACCAAGTATGACGGGTAAAGTGGGGAAAACAATACTCGAACTCTGGTCCGTTACATCATAACTGGTGGGTGTTTCCCTCCTGCTCCCTTGCATATCCTGGCCTCCAAGTGAGCTGGGCTGAACACCAGCCATGCTTCGCTTCTGCACCTGCCCATCTCTCCATCCATTCTTGAAAGCCCATTTCAACACCACCATTTCCATTAAGTCCCCCTCATCACCAAAGCAAAACACTATTTTCCTTGCCTCTGAACAAACACAACACCTTAACCTACCTATTCAGGCTGCACTCTCACAGTCTACCCTGTACTACAACTACACTTACAAGATGGCAAGTTAAGAAGACCTAGATCAGCAGTTCCTAAACCCAGTTGTGCATCATAATCACCTACAGAATTCCTCGACCCCGCCGCAGGCCTACTGAATCTGACTCTCCAGGGATGGAGCCTGGGGGAAAAAATAATTTAACTAATACATCATTCACTGCACACCAGATCTGAGAACCAAAACCTCAGGAAAATCTAGCCAAACCCCTCAATATTAGAGATGGATAAAGAAAGAAACAGAGAAGGAAATAACTTATCTGCGGTCCCAGAGCTTGCTAATGACAGCACTTTAAACTACTCCAGCTACAGTGTCCTCCCCCATGCTGCAGTATCACTCATAGCGGATCCTATCCTTCCTTTTAAATTGGAACTATTCCAATGTAAGAACTGCGTACTGCAAACCCTTCATACGTTCTCACAGGACCTAACGTAGAGTTTCTACAGTAATTTTTTTAACACACAAGTGAAAATAGTAATTACTAGTTTCTTTATTCAACAAATATGGAGAGCTGCTTTGTAGAAGGCATTGTGTTAGGTACTGGGTATGCAACAGTAAGTGGACAGATGCTGTCCTGCCGCCTTTGGACTTAAGAATAGTGGAGAAGACAACAAAACAGTTACAGGAACTGCCATGGGGAAAAGTTTAAAAGCAAAAAGAATAACACGTGTGAAAGCCATAAGGCAAGAGAGTGGCATAGAGGAAAGAATACAAAAAAAGAAAAGGAAAAAAATCTGCAAGTACCCCCAATGTAACTGAAGCATGACAAGAAAAAGATGGGAAATGAAACTGGAGAGGTTGACAGACCATGCCACCTGCTGCAGGTCATGAGTAAGGAAGGACTCATTCTCTGCACACCTTTTAGAATGATCATTTTGGTTTTTTTTAAGTCATCTCTATACCCAATTTGAGGCTCGAATTTACAATCCTGAGATCAAAAGATGCATGCTCCACTGACTGAGCCAGCCAGGTGCCCCTCACCATGATCACTTTAAAATCAAGAACTGCAGCACATCATCCTTCTATTTAAAACTCATAGGGCGGGGCACCTGGGTGGCTCAGTGGATTAAGCCGCTGCCTTCGGCTCAGGTCATGATCTCAGGGTCCTGGGATCGAGCCCCGCATCGGGCTCTCTGCTCCACAGGGAGCCTGCTTCCTCCTCTCTCTCTGCCTGCCTCTCTGCCTACTTGTGATCTCTCTCTGTCAAATAAATAAATAAAATCTTTAAAAAAATAAAATAAAATAAAACTCATAGGGCTTCCCACTGAATTTGCAATTAAATCCAAAGAATGGACTGAATAGAGACAAGAGAGAAAAGGGACCGGTTATGGAAATTGTGCAGGTCCAGGCACAAGCTGATGATAGCTCAGACCAGGTTGGTGGCAGTGGAAACAGAAAAATGAGTGGGTTTAAATATATGTTAGGGACAGAATGGACAGAACATGTTTCTGCCTGAATATCTGGGTAAGCTCTGAAGGCCTCAACAGAAATAAGGAAGTCAGAGAGAGGAACGAGGGGAAGGGAAAGAAAATGAGAATCCATCTTTGCATATGTTGAATTGGAGATGTCTGTGAGACAGTCATTTGGGCTGGAGTCGTCAGCATATAGGAACCAGGTGGTGGGTAATAGGGAGGGCACGTACTGCATGGAGCACTGGGTGTGATGCCAAAACAATGAACACTGTTATGCTGTAAATAAACAAATAAAAATAAATATAAATTTAAAAAAAAAAAGAAAATTTTAAAGTCATTCCCTAAGGGGAAAATACAGAGAAAGAAAATAAGAGATGAAATCAGAAATAAGATAAAACAAAAGAACGTAAGCCTCCATGTCAAAAACAGCCCTTCATAGTTACGGCCAATGATGCAAGTACAAACTACCAGTGCCAATATACCCCCAAATGGGGTAAGTTAAATAAACTGCAATATCCATATGTAATACCAGACAAAGTAGGCATTTCAAATGGTACAACAGAAGAACGTAGTCCCATGTGGGGAAACGTTTACAATTTTTTCCAACTTTTTATTTTAGAACAGGTGTAGATTTACAGAAAACTTACCAAGATGGTAAAGAGTCCCCATATACTCCACACCCAGTTCCCCTATTACTTTTATTTTTTTCTCAGCTTGGCTGTATTTTTCATTTATTTTTTAAATTTTAGTTGACACAATGTTACATTAATTTCAGGTGTGCCACATGGCGATTCAACTTCTCCATACTTATGCTGTGCTCACCACAAGTGTAGCTACCATCTGCCACCAGACAACGCTACTACAGAACGACGGACTGTATTCCCTACTGCGCCTTTCTTCTCCATGACTTATTTATCCCAATTCCCCTATTATTAACATCTTACCTCAGTGTGATCTGAATTTTACAATTAAAGAGCCAACACTGATGCATTATTATTAAAGTCCATATGTTCAGATTTCCTTAGTTTTTAATGTTCTTTTCAGTTCGCAGAGCCCATTCAGCGTACCTATCACATTATATTTAGTCATTGTCTCCTTAGGCTACTCTTGACTATAACAGTTTATCATACATTCCTTCCTTCTGATGACTTTGACAGTTTTGAGAAGTACAGTTCAGATATTTTTGGAGAATGTTCCTCGAGGGGGATTTTTTGATATGTTTTTCTCATAATTAGAAAATTACGGGTTTCAATTTATGGGGCGTGTGGATTTGGGGAAGAAAACCCACAAGAGTAAAGTGCCATTTTCATCACATTATATCCAAGTTACAAACAATGGATCAGACTTATCACCATTGGCACTGACCTTGATCACCTGCCTAAAATGGTGGCTACCAGCTATCTCCACTGCAAAATCATTCTTTTTACTTCTCCCCCTTTCCACACTGTACTCTTTGGAAGGAAGTCACCAAGCACAGCCCACACTTAAGGGGTTGGGAGTTGTGTTCCTCCTTCTTGAGAATGAACTGTCCCCATAAATTATTAGAATTCTGCCCAGGAACTTTGTCTCTTCACCCCTATTCATTTATTCAATCATTTATTTATATCGGCCCAGAGCCATGGTATTTATCTCATACGTTGTGTTATAATCCAATACTACTTTACTTTGTTGCTCAAATCATTTCATTCTGGCCACTGGAAGCTCTTTTCAGTTGGCGCCTGTGTCCCTCTGACACACAACCCATCATTGTGAGGATTTATTTGTTTTTAGCACTTCCTTTTGTGGCACTACAAAATGCTCCAGGCTTATATTTATTTGTTTTTAAGATTTATTTCTTTGAGAGAGACAGCACAAGCGGGGTGGAAGGGAAGAGGGCGAGGGAGAAAGAGAATCTCAAGCAGACTCCCCGCTGAGCACAGAGCCAGATGCAGGACTCAATCTCACAACCCGATCTGAGCTGAAACCAAGAGTCAGAGGCTCAACCAACTGAGCCACCCAAGCTCCCTCAGGCTCATCTGTAGATGTCATGTTCCAGTCTTACAGCAAAGCATAAAAAGAAGAGGAGTCATAAGGTAAAGAAAGGGAATGTTTATCTTAATTTTATATTATAAATGTTACTTATTTTAGTGTCATTCATTCATTCATTCACTCACTCAGTCATTCATTCAATTATTCAAAAGTCTCAGTATCAGAGGAGCAAGATGGCAGAGAAGTAGGAGACCTAAATATCACCAGGTCCCAGGAGTTCAGCTAGGTAGTTATCAAACCATTCTTAACACCTACAAACTTAACAGGAGAGAGAAGAGAAAAGAGAAGCAATTCTAGGAACAGAAAATCAACCACGTTCCAGAAGGTAGGATGTTCAGAGAAGTGAATCTGAGGCAACATTCAGGGAGATCAACTGTGCAGGGAGGGGCCAGCTCCCAGCAAGTGGTAGAGCAGCGGACCACAAAATCGGAACGTTAAAAAGTCTGCTCCACTGATGGACATCACTCCAGAGGCTAAGCGGGAAGTGGAGCCCTCGCAGGGACAGTGTAGTCTCAGGATCAGCGGGGTCACAAAAAGACCAGGGGTATCTGAGTGTGTCAGAGCTTCCAGCTATTGGAGTGGGGAAGAAGGCTACAGAGACGGAGCCAAGGAGGGGGGCTCTCACCTCGGTATTACCTTAAAACATGATCCAAGGCACAGTCAGGCCACTGCTCTTTGGGCAGGGACCCCACAATCAGCAGATCCGGGGAAACTCACCTTCCTCCTCTGGTAGAAGTGGCACAGGAGCACACTGCAGGAATCAGTTGGGTTTGGAGCTCCAAATGGGGCCATGCGCCAGAGATAGAAACACTCGGTCACAGGACAGGTAAGCACAGAGTATGGCTGGAGACCAGGGAGACAGGAGGGATTGACTGCTTTTCTCTGAGGGCACACTGAGGAGTGGGGCCCTAAGCTCTCAGCTCCTACCAGCTGCAGATTGGGAGGCTGCCATTTTCATTCCCGTCCTCCAAAGCTGTCCAGAAAACATTCGGGGAACAAAAGCTCTGGAGACCAAAACCAAGCATATTACTCAGTCTGACCTCTGGCAAGGGCGGTGCAATTCCACCTCAGGCAAAGACATTTGAGAATCATTACAACAGGCCCCTCCCCCAAAAGGTCAGCAAGAACATCTGGCCGAGACCAAGTTCACCATTAATGAGAACTGAGGAACTCAAAAGCTAAGAAAAAGCAACACATAGAATTCATGGCTTTTTTCCCATGATCCTTTAGTCTTTCAAAGTTAAATTTTTTTAATTTTATTTTTTTCTTATTCTACTTTTTAAATTTTCCCTAATTCCTATTTTAACATTTTTAAACGATTTTATCTTATCAACACCTTTCTTTTTTTTTTAAAGATTTTATTTATTTATTTGACAGAGAGAAATCACAAGAGAGGCAGGCAGAGAGAGAGGAAGGGAAGCAGGCCCCCCGCTGAGCAGAGAGCCCGATGTGGGACTCGATCCCAGGACCCTGAGATCATGACCCGAGCCGAAGGCAGCGGCTTAACCCACTGAGCCACCCAGGCGCCCTTATCAACACCTTTCTAAACTTATTTTAATTTTCATTGTTATAATCACATTTTATCCCTTCATTGTACTTAACCTTATTTTTTGTATACATATGGGTTATTTTTTCATTAAAATTTCAGGATATAATTTCTTCTAATAGATCAAAATATACCCTAATTCTAGCACATGGCTTTGTTCTAGTCTCCATCCTGATCACATTCTTTCCTCTTTTCAACCAACTTCTTATGAATTCCTTTTTAAGAATCTTTTTAAATTTTCATCTTTATGGTCCATATTCCATCCCTTCATTGTGCTTTCCCTTATTTTTCTATAAATTTAAGTTTTCTTTCTTTAAAATTTTGGGAGGTACTTTCTTCTACAGACCAAAATACACCCAAAATCAAGTGTGTGGCTCTGTTCTATTCACCAGTCTAATATATATATGTGTATATTTTTTTTTTTTACCCCCTTCCTCCCACCCCCAATTTCAAATCTCTTCTGATTTGCTTAGTGTATATCTTTCTGGGGTTGTTGCTAACCTTTTAGTATTTTGTTCTCTTATTCATCTATTCTTATCTGGATAAAATGACAAGGTGGAAAAACTCATCACAAAAATAAATAAATAGAAGAACAAGCAGCAGTACTGATGGCTAGGGACCTAATCAGTATGGACATTAGTAAGATGTCAGAACTAGACTTCAGAATGACAATTATCAAGGTGGTAGCTGGGCTTGAAAAAAGCACGGAAGATATTAGAGAGTCCCTTTCTGGAAAAATAAAATTCCTTTCTGGAGAAAAAGTACAAGTAAAATCTAACCAAGTTTAAATAAAAAGAGTTATTAATGAGGTGCAATGAAAAATGGAGGCTCTTACTGCTAGGATAAATGAGGCAGAAGAGAGAATAAGTGATATAGAAGACCAAATGATAGAGAATAAAGAAGCTGAGCAAAAGAGAGACAAACAACTACTGCGCCACAAGGAAGAATTTGACAGATAAGTGATACAATAAGACAAAACAATATTAGAATAATTGGGATCCCAAAAGAAGAAGAAAGAGATGGGGGCAGAAGGTATATTGGAGCAAACTACAGCACAGAATTTCCCTAATGTGGCAAAGGGAACAATCATCAAAATCCAGGAGGCACAGAGAACCCCCCCCATCAAAATCAATAAAAATAGGTTAATACCCTGACATCTAATAGTAAAACTTACAAGTCGCAGTGACAAAAGAAAATACTGAAAGCTATTCGAGATAAGAGGTCTATAACATACAATGGTAGAAATATTAGGTTGGTAGCAGACTTCTCCACAGAGACCTAGCAGGCCAGAAAGGACTGGCATGATATATTCAGAACACTAATCAAGAAAAAATATGCAGCCAAGAATACTATTTCCAGCTAGGCTGTCATTGAAAATAGAAAGAGCGATAAAAAGCTTCCAGGACAAACAAACACTAAAAGAATTTGCAAACACCAAACCAGCCCTACAGAAAATACTGAAAGGGGTCCTCTAAACAAAGAGAGAGCCTAAAATAACCAGATCAAAAAAGAAAAGATACAACATATAGTAACAATCACCTTACAGGCAATACAATGGCACTAAATTCATATCTTTCAATAGTTACCCAGAGTGTAAATGGGCTAAATGTCCCAAACAAAAGATAAAGGGTATCAGAAAGGATAAAAAAAATACACATCAATATGCTGTCTATAAGAAACTCATTTTAGACCCAAAGACTCCTCCAGATTTCAAGTGAGGGGATGGAAAACAATTTGCCATGCTAATGGGCATCAAAAGAAAGCTGGGGTGGCAATCCTTATATCAGATAAATTAGATTTTAAGCCAAAGACTATAATAAAAGATGAAGAAGGACACTATACCATACTTAAAGGGTTTGTCCAACACAAAGATCTAAGAATTTTAAATAGCTATGCCCCTAACATGGGAGCAACCCATTCTATAAACCAATTAATAACAAAATCAAAGAAACACATCGACAATAATACGATAATAGTAGGGGACATTAACACCCCCTCCTAATGAAATGGGCAGATCATCTAAGCAAAATATCAACAAGGAAATAAAGGCTTTAAATGACACACTGGACCAGATTGACATCACAGAAATATTGAGAACATTCCATCCCAAAACGACAGAATACACATTCTGCTCTAGTGCACATGGAACATTCTCCAGAATAGATCACATCCTGGGTCACAAATCAGGTCTCAAATGGTACCAAAAGATTAGCATCATTCCCTGCATATTTTCAGACCATAATGCTCTGAAAATAGAACTCAATCACAACAGGAAAGTTGGAAAGAACTCAAATACAGGGAAGCTAAAGAGCATCCTACTAAAGAATGAATGGGTCAACCAGGAAATTAAAGAAGAATTGAAAAAATTCAAGGAAAAAAATGAAAATGAAAACACAACTGTTCAAAACCTATGGGACACAGCAAAGGCAGTCCTGAGAGGAAGGTCTATACCAATACAACCCTTTCTCAAGAAACAAGAAAGGTCTCAGGGGCGCCTGGGTGGCTCAGTGGGTTAAAGCCTCTGCCTTCAGCTCAGGTCATGATCCCAGGGTCCTGGGATCGAGCCCCGCATCGGGCTCTCTGCTTGGCAGGGAGCCTGCTTCCTCCTCTCTCTCTCTCTCTCTCTCTCTCTGCCTGCCTCTCTCCCTACTTGTGATCTCTATCTGTCAAATAAATAAATAAATAAAATCTTTAAAAAAAAGAAAGAAACAAGAAAAGTCTCAAGTATGCAACCTAATCCTACAACTAAAGGAGCTAGAGAAAGAACAGCAAAGAAAACCTAAACCCAGCAGGAGAAGAGAAATCATAAAGAGCCGAAATCAAGGAAATAGAAACCAAAAGGACAAATCAACAAAACTAAGAGCTGGTTCATTGAAAAAATTAATAAGATTGATAAACCCTTGGCCAGACTTATCAAAAAGGAAAGAGAAAGGACCCAAATAAATAAAATCATGAATGAAAGAGAAGAGATCACTATCAACACCAAAGAAATACAATTATAAGAACATATTATGAGCAACTATACACCAGAAAATCTGACAATCTAGAAGAAATGGATACATTATAGAGACATATAAACTACCAAAACTGAACCAGGAGAAATAGAAGACCTGAACAGACCCATAACCAGTAAGGAGATTGAAGCAGTCATCAAAAATATCCCAACAAACAAGAGCTCAGGGGCAGATGGCTGCCCAGGTGAATTCTACCAAACATTTAAAGAAGAATTAATACCTATTCTCCTGAAACTGTTCCAAAAGATAGAAATGGAAGGAAAACTTCCAGACTCATTTTATGAGGGCAGCATGACCTTGATCCCAAAACCATACAAAGACCCCATAAAAAAGGAGAATTACAGACCAATATCCTTGATGAACACAGATGCAAAAATTCTCACCAAAATACTAGCCAATAGGATCCAACAGTACATGAAAAGGATTATTCACTGCGACCAAGTGGGATTTATTCCTGGGCTGCAAGGTTGGTTCAACATCCACAAACCAATCGATGTGATACAACACATTAACAAAAGAAAGAACAAGAACCATATGATACTCTCAATAGATGCTGAAAAAGCATCTGACAAAGTGCAGCATCCTTTCTTGATCAAAATTCTTCACAGTGTAGGCATGAAGGGAACATACCTCAAAATCATCAAAGCCATCTATGAGAAACCCAAGTGAATATCATTCTCAGTGGGGAAAAACTGAGAGCTTTTCCCCTAAGGTCAGGAACACAGCAGGGATGTCCACTATTACCACTGGTATTCAACATAGTACTAGAAGTCCTAGCCTCAGCAATCACACAACAAAAAGAAATAAAGGGCATCCGAATCGACAAAGAAGAAGTCAAACTCTCACCCTTTGCAGACAATATGATACTTTATGTGGAAAACCCAGAAGACTCTACCCCAAAACTGCTAGAACTCATACAGGAATTCAGTAAAGTGTCAGGATATAAAATCAATGCACAGAAATCAGTTGCATTTCTATACATCAACAACAACACAGAAGAAAGAGAAATTAAGGAGTCGATCCCATTTATTTTTGCACCCAAAACCATAAGATACTTAGGAACAAACCTAGCCAAAGAGGCAAAGAATCTGTACTCAGAAACCTATAAAGTCTGAAAGAAATTGAGGAAGACATAAAGAAATGGAAAAACGTCCCACACTCATGGATGGGAAGAACAACTATTGTGAAAATTTCTATGCTACCTAAAGCAATCTACAAGTTTAATGGAACCAATTTTTATCAAAGAAATGGAACAAATAATCCTAAAATTGATACGGAACCAGAAAAGACCCCAAATAGTCAGAGGAATGTTGAAAAAGAAAACCAATGTTGGTGGCATCACAATTCCAGATTTCAAGCTCTATTACAAAGCTGTCATCATCAAGACAGCATGGTACTGGCACAAAAACAGACACATAGATCAATGGAACAGAATAGAGAGCCCAGAAATGGACCCTCAACTCTATGGTCAACTACTCTTCGACAAAGCAGGAAAGAATGTCCAATGGGAGAAAAAAAAAAAAAGTCTCTAACAAATGGTGTTGGGAAACTTGGACAGCCACATGCAGAAGAATGAAACTGAACTACTTCCTTACACCACACACAAAAACAGACTCAAAATGTATGAAATGAAATCCTCAGTGTGAGACAGGAACCCATCAAAATCATTGAGAAGAACACAGGAAGCAACCTCTTTGACCTCAGCTGCAGCAACTTCTTCCTAGAAACATCACCAAAGGCAAGGGAAGCAAGGGCAAAAATGAACTATTGGGACTTCATCAAGATCAAAAGCTTTTGCAAAGCAAAGGAAACAGTCAACAAAACCCAAAGACAACTGACAGAATGGGAGAAGATATTTGCAAACGACATATCATATAAAGGGCTAGTATCCAAAATCTATAAAGAACTTATCAAACTCAACACCCAAAGAACAAAGAATCCAATTAAGAAATGTGAAGAAGCCATGAACAGACATCCTGGCAAAGACGACAACCAAATGGCCAACAGGCACATGGAAAAGTGCTCCACATCACTCAGCATCAGGGAAATACAAATCAAAACCACAATGAGATACCACCTCACACCAGTGTCAGAATGGCTAAAATTAACAAGTCAGGAAATGACCAGTGTTGGCAAGGATACAGAGAAAGGGGAACCCTCCTACACTGTTGGTAGGAATGCAAGCTGGTGCAGCCACTCTGGAAAACAGTATGGAGGTTCCTCAAAAACCTGAAAATAGAGCTACCCTACGATCCAGCAATCACACTACTTGGTATCTACCCTAAAGATACAAAATGTAGGGGAATGTGCACTCAAATGTTTATAGCAGCAATGTCTACAATAGCCAAACTATGTAAAGAACCTAGATGTCCATCAACAGATGAATGGATAAAGAACCACATACACATGTAGTGTATATACAATGGAATACTATGCAGCCATCAAGAAAGAAATTTGCCACTGGCAATGAAGTGGATGGAACTAGAGGGTATAATGCTAAGTGAAATAATTCAATCAGAGAAAAACAATTATCATATGGTCTCTCTGATACAAGGTATTTGAGAGGCAGGGCAGAGGGTCGTGGCAGGCAGGAAGGGAAAAAATGAAAGAAGATGGGATCGGGAGGGAGACAAACCACAAGCGACTCTTAATCTCATAAAACAAAGAGGGCTGGGGTGGGGGGGTAGGGAGAGGGTAGCTGGGTTATGGACATTGGGGAGGGTATGTATTATGGTGAGTGCTATGAATTGTGTAAGCCTGATAATACACAGACCTGTACCCCTGGAGCAAATAATATATCATATGTTAATAAAAAATAAAATAAAAGAAAGAAAGAAAGATTTTCTTAAGATCTCAATATCACACCTGCCTTGTGCCAGAAACCGTTCAAGGCACAGGGGATATAGCCATGAACCAGACAGACGGGGTTGTGCTCTCACAAAGCTTATATTCCAGGGTAAGGTACATTCAGGCATAAACAAGCAGGAAAATATCAAGAAGTGATAAGAGGGCTTTTCTAGAATAGCAGGTTAGTAAAAGCCTCTTGGAAGATGTTACACTTCACCTGAGACCTGTAGAAAGCATGTAAAAAATCTAGGGCAATGTTTCTAGGCAACAACGTCAATTAAGAGACTTTACTGCAGTAAAAATTTATTGTATTTCAGAACAGAAAGCAGGCCATTGTCGCTGGCACATGGCAAGGAGAAGAGGCACTAGTACAAGACGGGGCGAAGGAAACACGCAGGGGCCAGATCATGTAGGTACCACAGGCTTGGGTAAGCATCTGGGATATGGAAGCCATTGATTTATAGGAACTGGATCAGCTGGCTGTTACCTGGAACATATTACATAGAAGGGGGCAATGAACTAAGCCAAATTATCTCACATGAGTTTGGTACTACAGCCTCCTTTTTACAGATGGGAAAACTAAGCCTAGGGAGATTCGATGTCTCACCTAGATCAAACAGCGAGCTGCTGAATGGCAAAATTATGACTGACACACAGGCCACTCTACTCTCCAACCCATCCCTACATGAACTCACCTCCTCTCTCTCTCTATTCAACGTCGTGACTCCCACTCCCCCTCACCCCCACGGTGCCTGGATTCACGTTCTACATCCTTCATCATATCCTTGGCTTCACACTCTATATTCCCTGCACAGGCCCCCAAATCACTCAAATGGACTGGAATCCCTACACCATCACTCAGTTGTCCTCTATATCTGCTGACAAAGCACATCATTAACTGAATCAGTAATTCTCCCTTTTTTCTGCTCAACTTCATTCATTCACTAACTATAAAATGTCTTCTGGGGAAAATACATTTAAAAAGAAATGAAGGGGCCAGCATAAAGCATAAGTCTTTTAAGACTTATCCTCCCATCAGAAAGAACTGTTAAGATCTTGACATCTTTTTCATCCTAACACCATTACGTTACATTTCAGAACTTCTTATGCCGTTGAATCTGCCACACTTTGTCCCTCACAGCTTAAAGGAAATGGAGTCCTGCAGAATCATTAGGGCTGAGGACGAAAGACACGCAGGCATAGAGATGGTATTGAGGCTGTCCCATATTGAAAAAAGAATAAGAATTCTACCTATTCATACCACATTTACCACGTTAAGCTGGCCATGATCCTGAACAAGTTTTACAGGACTGTTCTACCTTGGTAAAGAAAAATCTGTCATTAAACCTCCTTTTCTAGCAGGAAAACCTCTACAGATAAACATGACCTTAATTATTACATAATACTTATGATTCAAAGATTTCTGCTTTGCAACAACCATGTCTTGGCTTCTATTCCAAAGTAATTAGAAATAAACTTCAACCTATAAACAATTTACCTATAAACACTGAAAAAAACCAGTAGAGCTGTGTAATTTTAAAATCTCTACTTTTACTTGTTTAGCAAATGAAGAACATATTATCAAATCCTTTTCTTCATGGCAATTTTTTAACTTAATGAAACATACACATTTCACATTCCTCTAAACTATCATTAATCGTAGTCAAATCATATTGAGGTTTATTTTATGTACTGAACTCAGAAGAAAAAAATACTCGCATTATACTCAGAATAATTTTGCCAATCCATCTGAATCAAAATCAGACATGAAGAAACTGGATATCAAATGCCAGAAGGGAAGACCAGACAACACAAAGAGACAGAATTTCAAAAGCATGTTTAGGATAATACATCAAACATATTTCTTACCATTAACTACTGACCCAGTCAATCATTTCACTCAGAAAGTGGTTATAAATAACTAAAAGAAAAAAATGTGATGAGTAAGTGGAAATATAGAAAAGTAGCATTTAACGACCTGGTTTACTTATTTAGTCCTGTGATGTCTTCAGTTTCAAATGTTTTCTTCAAATATGTTTTTACATTTTAAATAACTTCATTCTTTAAAATATTTGTATTTGGGGCACCTTGGTGGCTCAATCAGTTAAGTGTCCGACTCGGTTTCACTCAGGTCATGACCTCAGGGTCCTGGGACGAAGCCCCACCTTGGGCTCTGCAGTCAGCCGGGAGTCTGCTGGAGATTCTCCCTCTACCTCTCTGCCCCCTGACTCATACACATTCTCTCTCTTTCTCTCACTAATAAATAAATAAATCTAAAAAAAACATTTGTTTTTAGGGGCACCTGGGTGGCTCAGTAGGTCAAAGCCTCTGCCTTCAGCTCAGGTCATGATCCCAGAGTCCTGGGATCGAGCCCCGCATCGGACTCTCTGCTCACCAGGGAGCCTGCTCCCCACCCACCCCTGCCTGTCTCTCTGCCTGCTTGTGATCTCTATCAAATAAATAAATAAAATATTAAAATATTTGTTTTTAAAGACAAACGAATACACAAACAAAAAGCAAAATCAGACCTATAAATACAGAGAACAAACCAAGGGTCGCCAGAAAGAAGGGGTATGAGGGGGTGGGCAAAATGAGTGAAGGGGAGTGGGAGATACTGGCTTCCAGCTATGCAATGAGGAAGTCACAGGAAGAGAAGGCACAGCACAGTCCATGACTATGGTGACAGATGGCAGCTACACTTGTGTTGAGCATAGGCTGAGTACAGAGAAGCTGGATCACTTGCTGTGCACCTGAAACCAGTGTAATGTTGTATGTCAACTATACTCAATTTTTTGTTATTTCTGTTTTTAGAATAAAGTAATACATTGTTCTGCAATAGTTTTAAAAAGAAGTTATGAGAAATGAAAGTTGCTTTTGTTTATTGCTTCCTTCATGCATTCAGCACAAATATTTAATAAGCCCTTATTATATGCAGAGCACTCTCTCAGGTGCAGTCAGAGATCCCAAAGTCGACAAAAGAGGGTTTTCTGTCTCAAGAAAGTTAAAATCTATAACTTGAAAATAGAAATAATCAGTCCCACAAGAGACTTTTAAAACAATATCAAATTGAGATAAAAAGTGACATTTGAGGTGACCCTTTGATAAAGGGAATGTAGTCATGTAAAAACAGGGAAAAGGGCCTTCCACATGAAAGAAATACTGTAGGCAAAGTCACGGCAGAGATGGAAAAGTATTGGTTCTGAATGAATGAACGAACGAATGAATGAATGAATGAATGAATGAAAAAAACTGAAAGAGGGCATTAGATTGGATGAACAGGAGATCATAATGATCATTAAGATACAATTATCAGTAAAGCAGTAAAAACAAAGGTAAGATTAAAGGGAGCTAAGGAATGAATGAAAAGAATACAGGAGCCACAAGAGTACTTTTGAGGCTTGTGTAAAGGAAAAGAGAAGAGGGGCGCCTGGGTGGCTCAGTGGGTTAAAGCCTCTGCCTTCGGCTCGGGTCATGATCTCAGGGTCCTAGGGTCAAGTCCCTCATCGGGCTCTCTGCTAAGCAGGGAGCCTCCTTCCCTCTCTCTCTGCCTGCCTCTCTGCCTACTTGTGATCTCTCTCTCTGTCAAATATATAAATAAAATCTTTAAAAAAAAAAAAGGAAAAGAGAAGGGAAGGAGAGAGAGTGAACAGCAGCTCACACACGTTCAGCAGGAAAATAAAGGTTTTATTTTGGAAGATTAAAAAAAATCCCTAAAGTGCATTTAATTATGCAAGCAAAAGGGATAATTGAAGGTGTGGAGTCTTAAGCAAGATAGGCAAGGATAAGAAAGGAAGTACGAGTGAAGGGGCTATGGTTAAAATATCATCTCTCAGTGCCGGCTACCCTAAATAATGGCTAAGCTGCAGTCATTTCCTCTTCTGGCTCCATCCATTAGGATGCAGGCTTCATGAGGGAAAGGACTGGTGTGATTTGTTTGCTTCTCTCCCCAACAGCAGGAATGCTGCCTGAGAGATACTGTAGGCCCTCAGTTCTTACTGAACTCCTGAAAAATGAATAAAGGACACAGTTTTCCTCTAATGTGAGAGAAGAATCTTTTTTTTAAGATTTTTAATTTTATAATTTATTTAAGATTTTAAGATTTTAGGGGGGGTATGGAGAGGCAGAGGGAGCAGGAGAAAGTGAAAAAGGAAATTTGGATGCAATCTCCACAGAACAGCAGAATAGTAGAAGACATCTTCACAGGATGTGAAGCACAGGTTGAGATTTGCCTCTTTGTCCCTCTAAATGCTAACTCTGCCCACCGGAGTCACACACAACAAGTCCATTCACTCTTTTACCATGTACCAAGTGGATAAGCAGAGAGGCTCAGCTAGAGAGCCACATCAGGGCCCAAGGTCTCATCTTCAGGGTAAAGAAAACAACAAAAGTGGCCCAGAGAGAAAAAGGGAATCTTTAAGAGTCAAGACCTCACTGGGCTAAAAGTACGTAGATGATGCTCGTGACTTATGAATGCGTGGAAAGATGAAATTACAACTCTTCCCTTGAGTCAGAATTAGCCTGGGGTGGGAGAAGGTGAGTCTGTAACAGGGGTACCGATAGGTCCTAGGAGGTAATTCAGAGGCTAAGAAGTTGACTAAAGACTGACTCCCACTGACCTGATTGATGTCACTCAGTGTTCCACAGAGCCTAGGACATCTGGGTGGCTCAGTCGGTTAAGTGTCTGCCTCTGGCTCAGGTCATGATCTTAGGTGCTAGGATCAAGCCCCTTCACCAGGCTTTCTGATCAGCAGGGGAATCTGCTTCTCCCTCTCCCTCTGCCCCTCCTCCCCCACCGCTCCCCACTCATGCTCTCTCTTTAACACTCACTCTCTCAAAGAAATAAATACAATCTTTCAAAAAAACAAAGAGAAATTAAGGAATCAATCCCATCTACAACTGCACCAAAAACTATAAGATACCTAGGAATAAACCTAACTATAGACATGAAAGACCTGTACTCTGAGAACTATAAAACACTGATGAAAGAAACCGAACACACACAAAGAAATGGAAAGACATTGGAAGAACAAATATTGTTAAAATGTATAGACTCTCCAAAGCAATACACAGATTTAATGCAATTCCTATGAAAATATCAGCAGCATTTTTCACAGAGCTACAACAACCCGAACATTTGTGTGGAAACACGAAAGACCCTGAGTAGCCAAAACAACCTTGAAAAAGAAAAGCAAGGCTGGACGCATCACAGTTCTGGACTTCAACGTGTATGATAAAGCTCTAGTGGACAAAACAGGATGGCGCTGGCACAAAAACAGACACACGGACCAATGGAACAGAATAGAAAACCCAGAAATGAACCCACAACTATACAATTAATCTTGGACAAAGCAGGAAAGAATACCCGATGGGAAAAAGACAGTCTCTTCAGCATGTAACAGTGCTGGGAAAACCGAAACGACATGCAAGAGAATGAAAGTGGACCACTTTCTTACACCACACACAAAAATAAATTCAAAATGGATTAAAGTCCTAAATATGAGGCCTGAAACGATAAAATTCCTAGAGAACACATGCAGTAACCTCTTCGACAACAGCTGTAACAACTGCTTTCTAGGTATGTCTCCCGAGTCAAGGGAAACAAAATAAAAAATAAGCTACTGGACCTACATTAAAATAAAAAGCTTCTGCATAGCGAAGGAAACAATCAACAAAACTAAAAGGCGACTATGGAATGGGAGAAGATATTCCCAAATGATGTATCTGATAAAGGCTTAGGATCCAAAACATATAAGAACATATCAAACTCAACACCCAAAATACAAATAATTCAATTTTTAAAATAAGCAGAAGATATGAATAGACATTTTTCCAAAGAAGACAGAGGCCAACAGACACATGAAAAGATGCTCAACATCACTGATAATCAGGGAAATACAAATCAGAACTACAAGACATCACCTCACACCTGTCAGAATATCAACAAGACAAGCTGCAAGTGAGGCTGGCGAGGATGCGGAGAAAGGGGAACCCTCCTGCACTGTTGGCGGGAATGCAAACGGGTGCAGCCACTCTGGAAAACAGCATAGAAGTTTCTATCCAACAACTGGACTACTCGGTATCCACCCAAAGAACACACAAAAACAGTCATTAGTGCGGATACACATATCCCGATGTTTATAGCAGCGTTATCTACAATAGTCAAATTATGGAAACAACCCAAGTTCTGACAACTGATGAATGTGGATAAAGATAATGTGGTACACACACACACACACACACACACACACACAAAGGTACATGTGTATACACACGCTGGAACGCAATCTTGCCATTTGTAATAACATGGATGGAGTTAGAGGGTGTAATCCTAAGTGAAATAAGTCAGTCAGAGAAAGACAAATACCATAGGATTTCACTCATATGTGGAATTTAAGAAACAAAACAAATGAGCAAAAGGGAAAAAAAGAAAGAGAGGAGCAAACCAAGAAACAGACTCTTAACTCTAGAGAACAGACTGTTGGTCGCCAGAGGGGAGGCGGGCAGGGCGCTGGGGGAAAAAGGGGATGGGGATGAAGGAGGGCACTTGTGACGGGCACAGGCTATTGTGTGGAAGTGCTGAATAACTCTGCTCTACACCAGAAACCAATATTACACTGTATGTTAACGAGCTGGAATTTAAATTCAAAAGCTAATTAATTCATTAAAGTTAAGCTCAGGGGGCGCCTGGGTGGCTCAGTGGGTTAAGCCGCTGCCTTCGGCTCAGGTCATGATCTCAGGGTTCTGGGATCGAGTCCCGCATCGGGCTCTCTGCTCAGCAGGGAGCCTGCTTCCCTCTCTCTCTCTCTCTCTGCCTGCCTCTCTGTCTACTTGTGATCTCTCTCTGTCAAATAAATAAATAAAATCTTTAAAGTTAAGCTCAGAGAGACATGCTGCCACTGGCCTTGCCGACCCAGTCTGCATGAGCCCGGCAGCCACAGGAACTCTGTTCTGCCAACAACCTGAATGGGTCTGGGAGAGGACTCTGAGCCCCAGGTGAGAGCCACAGACCTGCGCACACCTTGACTGTGGGCTTTTAAGACCTGAGCACGTGATCCAGCCTTTCCCGGACTCTTCGCCCACAGAAAGTATGAGATGATAACTTTGTGTTATTTCAAGCCACATTCATGTTAATTTACTATGTGGCAATAAAGAATTAATACAAGGCTGAAGCCATCGAAGTAGATGACTACGCTGGGTACTGAGAGGAAAAGCAGAGGACAAGGGTGCAGCATTGGAGTCACCCACGGAGGGGACGAAAGAAGAACAGAACTGTAAGGAAGCTAAGGGTAGTAAGTAGAACAGAAAGTTGTGGTGTTTGGAGGCCAAAGTAGAAGCAAGTTAGAAGGAATCGTGCTGAACATGCGTCAAATAGCCAAGGGAGGTCAAGAAGGACAGTGAGAATCCTGGACTCAACGAAAAGGAATTAGCCTTCAAAGGAGGTATGTGTCGGAAGAGTGATGGGAGGGGGTATCATAGCACAAAGGATTAAGAGAAGTGGGTAGAAGGCAGAAAACTCAAATACAAATAATATGGTAAGTTTGGCAGTAAGAGGGGGAAAGAGACAGAACACTAGCTGGAATGTGAGCCAAATCACCAAAAATGGTGTCAAGTGAAGACTGTGCATGAGGTTACCTTTTCCAGGGTATAGGGACTTTAATAGAAAACTAATGAAGACACAAAAGCCTTAGAGCTAAAGGAATGAATCTCTCTTAGTGGAATTTCAGGCATTTCCCCCAAGTTCATGGGAGAAGGATTTTCTCATTGAGTCACTTTCCTAAAACCTTTAAGTTGCAGAACTCTGTAAAACAACCCTGCACACAACAACAACTTATCAGCCAAGCTCTGACATGAGAATAGAAACGAATGTGCACACTCTGCCTACATCTGATCCAATACACTGATTAAAATCCAAGACTGTAAAGGTGATTCAGATGATGGTTTTTTCCCGGCCCTGTCGCGTGGCACCGCTCTCCGAGCTTCTGTGGAACAGTTCCCAGAATAACAGACTAACCAACACGCAGCACCTGATTAAGTTCTTCAGCGATGACTCTCCTTAAAGCGTCCTCGTGGGAGTTCAAGGGAAAGCGCAAAGCCCGGCGTGAATTAGGACAAGAAATCATGTCAGTGACCAAATGATTCAGCAGGTAAAATGTGTGTTATGTCATTACACTTCAAGCAAAAATGCATGCAATGAAGGCCTGCCGTGTTAGTTAACAAAACCAACTCGGTGATTAAGAAACAACAACAACAAGTTCTAAGAACACCAAGAGAGAAAAAACAATACATTCAATAATTTTATATACTAACTCCATTTACTCGAAAACTTTAATCTTGTATTTAACATTTCATTGTTTCATTCGGCAAATATTTCCTGAGTGACTATGCTGCAGGCAGCAGGCTAGTGCTAGGAACACGGCAGTGAGAGAGAAGGATTCTCTGCCCTCAAGGGACACAGAATCTAGCTAGAAGACCTGTTAAACACGTGAAGCCTCGTGAGGACTTTGGGGGCAGCGATCTGACCGGAAGCAGGCCTCGGGGACTGATCTCGAAGTTGACTTTGGATGATAAGCACATTCTTTTCACACTTCCCTGCCCCCTCCTGCCACCAACACACAAAATGCTTTTGGCAAATCCATCTGCCTCATTATAGCCATCTTTACGAATTTGAGAGTCACCTCCCGGGAACAGAAACAATGAGAATACACTGCCACCTATACAATCTCTTCTCTGTTCTTACGAACCTCTCTCCAGAGAGCACAATCAAGGAAACTGATTTCAGAGCTTCGCTAACTTACATCACAGTCAGAACTCATCAACAACAGGCCTCGTGGCACAGGCTGGATGGGTTTTAAGATCTAAGCTGCCAACTGTGGACATGTTTGGACTTTTCAACATCACCTCTAAAAGACCTCAAAGGTACACCGACATAATCGGCCTTTGATGATACACTGTATCGTATATCCATATTCTCATATGCCCCTCATTTGGGGCATTTGCATATGATCTGCATTCTAACATATCCACAAATCTGTTTTTATATGCTGGAAGACTGTAACATGATACAACCCGTAAGGAGCCACTCTGCTTTGTTGTGTCAATTCTCATATTCCTCAGACAATGATCATTCTTAGCCACATCCGCCACCTACTCCTTAACCACAATTGAAGGGCGAGACAGTTCTGAAGAGGGCAGAGTCTTTGAATCTTTTTGACATCCTCAGCAGTCTGGTGGAAAGAAATTTGGATCCTGAGTCTCGGTCTCAGCTTAGCTCCTCACAACGAAGTTCTGAACCCTGACTCAAGTTTGCAAAACGTAACCCACTTTCTCACAGCTCTTGTTTGTATGATTTCAGAAGAACATGGTCAAAGCACTTTGGAAATACTCAAGAGGAAGAATCATGAAAAATTACCCTTTAAAAAAACCTGTTGTCCACACCAATACAGACCACACAGCTAACATGGGGTTTACTATATAACAATTTAGTAATTTCTATGAATTAGATTGGTGCTTTCCATCCTTCATGGATACCAATAATCCATCTAGGAAAAACAATTCCCACAGATGGCAAGACAGGTTAGTCAGCTTTAGAAATTCCAAGTATATTGATTGTTTTTATTAATGAAAGAAATTCCTGAACTGCAAATCTTCTTAAGTTTTATAAATATCAAACACACATTAAAACACTCTTGGTTAAGAAGGACTATAGAGGAAGGGTGGGAAATTTAAAGGGAGAGAAATCAGAGAGGGAAGGAGATGAACCATGAGAGACTATGGACCCCGGGAACCAATCTGAAGGTTTCAGAGGGGTGAGGAGTGGGGGGAGTGGGGGCTGTGGGAGGTGCGGGGGGGGGGGGGATGAGGGGTAGGAGTGTGGGGGGTGGGGGGAAGGGGTAACAGGGTGATGGGTATTGAGGAGGTTATGCTGTGATGAGCACTGGGTGTTATACTTAACTAATGAGTCATTGAACACTACATCAAAAACTATGTACTATACAGTGGCTAACTGAAACAAGCCAATTCCTTGCATGGAATTGGGTGAAATCCACAAGCCAACTCCTCGGATGGAATTGGTTCCTAAACCCCAAGGATTACTGGCTACCACCAGAAGCTGGGGAGAGTCAAGGAAGGATTCTACCAGAAAGCATGACCCTGCTGACATCTGGATTTTAGACTTTTGGTCTCCAGAACTGTAAAAGAATAAACTTCTGTTGTTTTAAATTTAAAAAAACAAAAATAAAAATAAAAATAATTAAAAATAAAACACTGTTGGTTCAGAAAAATACCAGTAGAACCACTGATTAAAAATCAACATTTTCACCTGAAATGAATATAACACTGTAGGTTAATTATACTGGAATTAAATTTTTTTTTAAAAATCAATGTTTGAATCAAACCATTTGAATCAAACCATTGATTCAATCTGCAGTTAGACTATAAAGTTGCAAAAAATGATTTCTGATAAGATTTCTAAGACAAGTTACCAGCGATTCACCACCAGGGGTTGCAAACTGGCAGTTCATGATCATGATTCAGTTCACGACTATATTGTCTGGGCTATGTAGTATTTCCAAAATTGAAAAACTTTATATAAAAATTCAAATTTCTTACTTCAAAAAATTGGAAATCTGGCCACACTGGGCGATGGTATGGTAAAACTGTTAATACCTCCTCCAAACATGTTCAGTCACAATCTCAATAGAGGCTTAAAATTAGCTATGTGGAAAATGTACACAAATGAGAATTGTCAAATGCTACAAATCACAGCTCTTTTCTTCCTGAAGAAAGCACAAGCATATGCCACATTTGGGACCGCAGTCTCACATGGCAGCAAATGTTGGAGTGAGTGGTGACAATGCCCTCCTTAGGCCATCTCCACCGCCATTCCCTACTGTTTCTCTGGCTCAGTTCACTCATCTTAATGACTGTCTGACATATTTTAGTATTTAACTTTGCAACTCCTGGTTTACAGTCATACTCTTTTCAAAATAATACTTAGATGGGAAAAAAAAAAAAAACCCTCTCAGACGATAACAAAGGAAAAAAAATTTTTAAAAACCTAAACCACTATGCTTGCTTGGTAGTTAAAAACAAAGACCAGGCTTAAATGGAATACTGTTGGACAAACTGAAATACCATCTTTAGATTCCTTCTTCTCCTTTTTTAATCATGGTGTTATTTAGGCGAACAAGAACACTGTGATGATTTTTAAGTCATCAATGGAACAGCTGGCAAAAATAGATAGTGCTGAAATGGTAAGAGCATTGTTTAGTTGTATACTCCTAAGAAACAAAAAATGAAAAACCGAGAATTTTTATTTTTCAGGGCAAAGATCATCACTGCCTCATAAAACTATGAAGCCTTTCAGTTTGTCTGCAGACAAATGGCTATTTGACAGAAATTTTGAAAACCTGGAAAGAAAAAATCTGACACAAGACAAACCTCTGATTAAATGACTCTCGATAAGAATGTCTGAACATGAAATCAGATATGATAGTGGTCAGGAAAACTCCCTTTCATGTCACATCATGTGGGTTCACACATAGATGACTGTTGCTTAGCCTCCCCTAATACATAGGTCTGTGCTGCCAAACACAATAGTGCTTTCATTTATCCCTCCTTTCCCTCAGGGCATGAGCATCAGAGTCTCACCCACCAGAAGAAAAGCATTTTTCCAGAAACCACTACCACAGTCCCAAGAACAAAGACAGAGGACAAAATTTGGGAAAGAACACAGACCAATGGAAGTTTCTAAAACAGTTCCCACTGTTGGGTTTTGTATTTCTGGATACTGTCCTAGCAATAATCACCATCAGCATAAGGAAGGGGCAATGTGGGCATTTGTCAAAAGTCTCACCTCAATGCACCACTTTTAAAATTCAATCTCTGGGGCGCCTGGGTGGCTCAGTGGGTTAAAGCCTCTGCCTTCAGCTCAGGTCATGATCCCAGGGTCCTTGGATGGAGCCCCACATCGGGCTCTCTGCTCAGCGGGGAGCCTGCTTCCCTTCCTCTCTCTGCCTGCCTCTCTGCCTACTTGTGATCTCTGTCTATCAAATAAATAAATAAAATCTTTTAAAAAAAATAAAATAAAATAAAATTCGATATCCTCTCCGCTACTTCCCACTAAACTTGTTTTCAGTTTCAGACCTACTGCAGCATAATCACTGGCCTTTTCTCTTCTTTTGAAATGCCCAAAAATAACAAGTATTTGGAATTCTATCCTAGCCCCCGGATTATAATAAGCTCAATTTTACTTTAACAACAAATCAAGGATAGCAAAGCAGTAGGAAGAAAGGAAAGAAATAGAAAGGGAGGAAAGGTGGGAGGGGCAGAGGGCAAGAGCAAAGAAAGGTCATAAGCGTGTTTTGAGGTAACATGAGAGAAAGGGTCCAAGATAAAAAAAAGAAGATGGAAAGCAACAGATTGCGCAATATGAATTTCGAGCTGGGGTAGAATCCAAATACTATTACTGATTGCCATGAAAAACATTTTGCTTCTGATTTTCTACATCGTATCCCATACATGGGACATTCTCCAGTATACATGGGAAAGAAAGCTCAGGAAATGATGTTTAAAAGGAGTTTGTTGATAGTGCCAAAAACAAAAACAAAGCAAAACGGTAACAAAAAGCACGAATTTTACCTATATTCAGTAGTTTGTATTAAGTGTACTAATTAATGTAGAGCTTTGTTTTAGTATATTTTCACTGATGTAATGCTAAAGGCCCAGGCCTCAGTTACCACAAGATTAACAGAGTTCTTTTTATTTTATTTTATTTTATTTTTATTTTTAATTCCAGTATAGTTAACATGCAGTGTTGTATTAGTTTCAGGTGTACTGAGTTCTTTCGGTGAAAGAACTCAAGGTGACTCGAGTATTTCTACTCAAAATTCTCAAGTTTATACTGCAGCTAACTGGTAAGGAAGCTATTTCCTGGACTTAGAACAAGTGATCTCAGCCCTCTGCCTAGCTTAAGCTCCCTGCAGCCTCCACGGGTCTCACCTCCATAATGACAATAAGCAACATGTCATCAGTATTTTTCGTTTAATTTTGGTTAAGGCATTGTAGCTTGCACATTCCGTACGTTAAAAAAAAAAAAAAAAAGGCAGTAACAAAGTATGACTTTTGCTTTTTAATGTTTATATTCTAATCAACTGCAAGACTTAATCAAAAGTAAAGGCTCTGGGTAAAATACCAGTCTCTGCTGCAACTAGTCTGCTCCTATGCGAGGACATGCAAAGTTAAGGAAGGCCGTGATAAGGGGAGAGTGTGCAGAAGAGGGGTCGAGTAAACATAAAGGAAACAAAACAGGAAAACTAAGGTAAGGACAATGGTGATAATGATAATATAACAATAAAAGCTAACACTTATTTAGTCCCTCCTATGTAACAGGCTCTGTGATAAGCACTTGAGGTACATTAATGCGTTTTAATCTTCGCAGCCACCGCAGGAGACAAACACTTGTTAGCCCATTTCCTGAATGAGAACACTGAGTCCGAGAGCCGTTTTACGACGTGCCCAAGGCCTTAGCAACTTAGTAGCACATAAAGGAGTCAAATCTCAGCAATCTGACTGGAGAGTCCCTGCTCCAAACGACTACTTCATAGTCTAAATAGGAAGGTTACCAGCTGGAGAGAAGTTAATTCAACAATGAGTTGAAAATTAAGTTCCAAAAAAAAAAACCGAGATTTTACCGTGAAAGGAAAAAAATACATTTTGCCTTCAGATTAAAATGTTCTACCTAACAAACACAATATAAATTTTAATACGTATTTGGCAACAGGTAACAAGTGCAATTACAAACATTAGAAATGCATATTAAAAAAAAAAACAGAAAGATGGGAGCATAAGATTTCAACCACCCAAGAGTGGATCTTTAGTGCAGTTCCTGAGCCCACAGTGCCATCCAGTGATAAGGTAGGTGAAGCACGTGTCCATCGTCTTCTGCAGGTTACCATAATCTTTTTGATAACTAATCTAGAATTTTCACACAAAAAAGGCAACTTACATGAGTAATGCCTATCTTTTAATTTACTATAACTTTTGCCAAATGATCCTTAACTCAAATTTCCCCCCACTCATTTCCGAATTAAACATAATACGACTTTGACAAGAACAATCCAAACTATTCATGTGAGGGGTAAGAAAGGTTGCTGGTAATGTAGCAGAGTACTTCATTTTTCTCAAGAAATCCTTCAAACTGTTGATTAATAGCATCTGTCACTCAGTGACGTTACAACACTGTCACCGTAGGGAGTACATCGGTGCTTTTTAATAAAACTTTTCAGGGGCGCCTGGGTGGCTCAGTGGGTTAAGTCTCTGCCTTCGGCTCAGGTCATGATCTCAGGGTCCTGGGATCGAGCCCCACATCGGGCTCTCTGCTAAGTGGGGAGCCTGCTTCCCTCTCTCTCTCTCTCTGCCTGTCTCTCTGCCTACTTGTGATCTCTGTATACCAAATAAATAAATAAAAGCTTAAAACAAAAAAAAAGAAAAAAACTTTTCAATTCATGGATAGTGATGAGGGAGCAGGAGACTGGCTGAGGACAAAGCAAAAGCTGGCACCTTGCACCCCCTCTCCATCTGCTCCCCTTGGTAATATATGTAGCACTCCTCAGGCACCCCTGACCTACATAAACAAGAAACAAATAGTTAACTTGCCGAGATCACAATCCTCCCAGACAGGAATCTCCCAACTATCTTGATGTTAATGGCTTGCCAAAAGACCACATTGATCAAGCCAGAGGCCTCTGGGATACTCTGGGCACCTTGTAGGCCCTCTTTAGCATATGAAAACGCTATTGAAACCTCCCTTTCCCTCACCTTCCCCCAACCACAGGGTACATAACCTGCCATCCCTCACAACCCTGGGCAGCAGCTCTTTCTGCCCACAGGTCCTGTCCCCGTGCTTTAATAAACCACCATTTTGCACCAAAGATGTCTCAAGATTTCTTTCTTGAATTGGGCTCCGGACCTCAGCCCACCGAACCTCAACTACATTCTAGAACTTCATCAGATAGTGGAGTTCAAAAAAGTAGTCAGTGACGAGAGCTGAATCATCCACTCCAAAGAGCAATGCAAATTGTGGGGAGGCCCCCCCTCAGCAGGCCCTGAACAATGAGGCAGATGTAGCACCAGGTGGTGGAAGAGAGACAGAGGTGTAGGGAGAGGAGCTGAGCAAGCGCCAAACAAGGCAAAATGTATCGACAGACCGACACAGATAATTATTTAAAAAAAAAATTTCTCACACTGGGAATGTTTACCATATGACTTAACTGAATTCTAAGGTTTAGTTGTCATCAAAAACCTTAATATTACATAGCAGGTTATATCCTAAGACAAAATAATTATATATGTCCCTGGAAGACATTCAAGAAAAATTCATTAGTGAGTTCTTTTCATAAAACCTCTTTTTTCTGAAATATTCACCACTTTTCATAGTAGTTATTGCTGAAGAGTAGAATTTCAAAAAAAACTTTCACTTACTAAGTTACACATTTGTATATTTTTAACATTCTTTTTTTATGAACATGCATTTCTTTTGTGCAAAGTGCAGAAAAGTCCTGTGTTCACTCTATTACGGTCATCAGGAAGAAACACTGACTAAAGCATCTCTCTCTCTCCTCTACATATCCCTTGTACATTTCGATCATTATGCAATTGAGATCTTCACATACACTTCTAAAACTCAGCTTTCTGCTTAAAATAACAAAGAACTACTTACAAACCCAATTATTTGGTCAAGTATATTTCCCAGTTACCAGCTAAGCCAGCTTTTTAAATTCTTTCATGTTTAAAATGCCATGATTGATAACACGCCTATGGGTGTAAATGTGATTAAAAAGACAAGTATGTGAACTCTGGTCGCCAGTACATGAGAAGTGGAGTCTGACTTGAGGTTCATGTCTGTGGTCCCTGGAATGTCCCTCTCTCCAGCTGGTTTCCTTTAAGTCAAGGGTTCAGGATGAAGAAGAGTTCCCACACTCTTAGAGACTCTAAGTCATACTGTCAGTCAGCTGCTGATTTTCAGCTGATCCACATTGTCCTTGCCTAAAGTTGTGGTCAATTTACCTTACAGTCAGAAAATTAAGGTTCTTTCTAAGTCACTCTATGTTCTTTTAGTTCCCTCTCTAGCTAAAGGCCCCATGAAAGCTTGCAGAATGAAGACCTGAAGTACAGGGATGCCTACAACTAAACCCACAGACCAGCCAAAAATGTTACATCAGGTATAACTTGAGTTTTGATTAAAAAATTATTTGGCGGCGGGGGATCTGGGTGGCTCAGTCCATTCAGCATCCAGCTCTGGGTTTCCACTCAGATCAGGATCCCAAGGTTATGAGATTGAGCCCAGTCTCAGGGCCCTGCACTCAGCACAGAGTCTGATTGAGATGCTCTCCCTTTCCCTCTCCCTCCCCCTCTGCCTCTCTCCCTGTTCCTGCGTGCATTTGCTCCCTCTCTCTATTAAATAAATAAAATCTTTTTTAAAAAATTTATCTGGGGAGGGGTGCCCGGGTGGCTCAGTGGGTTTAAGCCTCTGTCTTCGGGCTCAGGTCATGATCCCAGGGTCCTGGGATCCGGCCCCGCATCAGGCTCTCTACTCAGCAGGGAGCCTACTTCCCTTCCTCTCTCTCTGCCTACCTCTCTGCCTACTTCTGATCTCTGTCTGTCAAATAAATAAATAAAATCTTTAAAAAAAACATTTATCTGGGGAAATTTTAATGCCACTTAATTTTAAGAGTATCAAGATGGTACATGGCAGAAATAAACCTTGCAGGTTTATGCTAACACACACCTTCTTTTAAAATTGTGACCCACAGGTCTAGTGCATCAGAGTCACCTGGGATTCTGCATCAAAATGCAGGCTTTTGGGCCACCTGGGTGCCTCAGTCTGTTAAGTGTCTGTCTTCCATTCTGGTCATGATCCCAGGGTCTTAGGATTGGGTCCCACACCTGGGTCCTTACTCAGTGGGGAGCCTGCTTCTCCCTCTGCCTGCCATTCCCCCTGCTTGTGTGCCCCTTCTCTGTTTCTCTCTCTCTCTCTGACAAATAAATGAATAAAATCTTAAAAACAAAACAAAACAAAAGGCAGGCTCCTGAGTCCTGCCCCAGCATGAGGCCTGGGAGGAGTCTGTTTGGATTTTTCATTTATTTGTTTGTTTGTTTGTTTGTTTTAATCTCCCCAGAACCATGACACAGCCATTAGAATGGCCAAAATCCAGAACACCAACAATGCCAAATGCTGGGAAGGATGTGGAGTAACAAGAACTCTCATTCATTGCTAGTGGGAATGCAAAATGGTGAACAGCCATGCCTAAAGACAGCTTAGGGGTACCTGGGTGGCTCAGTCGTTAAGCAGCTGCCTTCAGCTCAGGTCATGATCCCAGGGTCCTGGGACAGAGCCCTGCATCGGGCTCCTTGCTCAGTAGGCAGCCTGCTTCTTCCTCTCCCACTCCTTCTGCTTGTGTTCCCTCTCTCGCTATCTCTCTCTTTCCCAAATAAATAAATAAAATCGTTTTAATAATAAATAAATTAAAGTTAGAATTTTAAAAGACAGCTTAGTGGTTTCCTACAAAGCTAAATATGCTCTCACCATACAATGCAGCAATAGCACTCTGCATTATTTACCCAAAAGAGTTAAAAACTCACATCACTCAAAACCTCTATGTGGATGTTTATAACAGCTTTATTCATAATTCCCAAACCTTATAATTGCCAAAACTTCAATTATTCATAGTTACCAGAGCTGTAGTACATCCAGACAATGGAATATCATCCAGCATAAAAAAGAAATGAGCTGTCAAGTCACGAAAAGACACGGAGAAACCTCAAATGCATATCACTAAGTGAAAGAAGTCAATCCAAAAAGGTTACATACTGTATGATTCCAATTATATGACACACGGAAAAGGCAAAATGAAAGATAGTAAAACGATCAGCAGTAGGCAAACAGGGGATTTTTAGGGTAGTGAAAATACTCTGTATATTATAATGATGGGTATGTCATTACACTTTTATCTAAACCCACAGAATGTACACCACCAAGAATGGGCCCTAAGTTCAACTTTGGGTGATTATGACGTGTCAGTGTAGTTCATCCTTGGTAAAAAAAATGTACCCTTCTGGACAGTGATGTTGATAACAGTGTAGGAGCAAGGAATTTATGAGAAATAGCTCTACTTTCCTTGCAATTTTGTTGTAAACCTTAAACTACTCTTTAAAAAAAAAAGTTCCTTCGTGATTTCCATACATCCTAAGTCGGGAATCCACAGATTGTGGAATACAAGTTGTCAAACTCTGATGTAGAATCATCTAGAGCACTTTTAAAAATCCCAGTGCCCAGGTCGTATCCCTTACCAATTACGGGTATCTCTGGGGGTGAGACACAGGCAGCACTTTCTGAAATTTCCAAGTGATCCCAAGTTGCAGCCCAGTTTGAGCACTGGTTATAAAGGTACAAGTCGGGGACCAAAGTCAGTACTCCTTGGTGCCTAGGCACACTCAACTTAAGGTTTTTAACAATAACAACAAGAAAAAATGTTTAATACCCACTTGCTCATGGCTGCAACAAATAAAACCTAACACACTGCCATTAAGAAAAATTAAGTATGGTTTAAACATAGAAAAAGACTTATTACCAATATGACAACATACAAAGAAGGGGGGGCCAAGTTTTTCAACAATTTGAGTCAAACAAAAAGGAAACTTACTAAGTCCAGCCTTCATGCACAGAAACCTTATGCTCTGAATATTGTAAATCAGTTTCATTACATAATATGATGGAGGAAGTGACAAATGAACATTTTTTCATACTGTTACAAATCAATCTGCAACAGTTTGGGGATATTTGTAAGATGCTGAAGCATAATGTGTATCAAAACAAACTAAATATTCAATTCTGCATCAATGTCAGAGAAATAAAACGGTTTCTCGGGTCAAATCTTTTTTCTGTGGTTGAAAACACTTGACAGATGCACTTGGTTTTCCCTCAGTGGCTTACAAGACACTACATTATTAAAATTGAGGCCATATATCTGAATACAGTGGAAAACTACAGTCACAGAATTTAGAGAACATAGTTCTACCCAAAGAAGTACAAATTTCAGACTCACACTGGGCCTACAGATTGAACAGAACACAAAAGGGTAATGTATTCATTTTACTATTGTGGCCTGGCTTGAGTTCAATAAAATCAAAAACATAAAGAATTACAGAACTATTTGGTGGAAAGGAAGTCATCATTTCAGAAAAGACTGAATGGTTTACATGATTTCAAATCATGCTTTAAGTTTCTGCAGCTTCCTTTAGAGGAAACCTCAGAATGCATTCGTATTATCTTCTATCCTGTAAGTGTGGTTCAGTTTCACAAAGAATTGATTGAACTGAAAACAAACTATCCCACCAAGAGGACACAGTGTTCCTGGAATTTTAGAGATAAATATATGGATTCCAGAGTTACCCTGAAATTTCTGGCAATTGTCTCTCAGCCATGTTTTTTAAGTCTTCTGCCCTTGTGAATATTTTTACATCTAAGATGTAAAATTGCTGAAACTGAAAATGAGTGTCGTAATCGGCGATGCAAAGCTTGAGCCAGAATTGATATGGACCTTAATTTGCACAGACCATGAATTCTTTAATATCAACAAAAATTTATATAAAAAACAAACTTTCTGCCACTTTCTGCCACAGTTACTCGTGCCTGCTCAGGTCGTGAATTAATTTCCCATTGCTGCTGTTACAGATGGCCCCAAACGTAAAGGCTCAGAACAACCCAAATTTGTTATCTTACAGTCCTGGAGGTCGGAAGTCTAAAATCACTGTCACTGGGCAGACAAGGCTGGTTCTTTCTGGAGGCTCTCTGGTGAGAATCTGTTTCCTTTCCCCTCAGAGATTCCAGAGGCCATCTACATTCCTTATGTGTGTGGTCTCTTTCCTCACACCACTCTACCTTCCCGCTATCACGGTTGGATCTCAAACCACTGACTCTGATCTTCCTGACTCCCTCTTATAAGGACCTTTGTAAGTACAAAGGATAATCTCCCCATCTCAAACTCCTAGCTTCATCACATCCACAACGTTCCTTTTACCATGTAAGGTAAAATATTCATAGGTTCTGGAATAAGGACATTGACATCTCTCAAGGCCATTATCCGGTCTACCACAGATGGTCACAGTGAAGGAGCAGATGGTTAAACAGTTTTCCCTTTCAACACAAGTGGGCAAAGATTTCTTTTACTAGAATTTCTAATACTAGAATTTCAACACATCTACCCATTCTCCTGCATTCTAAGACTATTCTGCCCATTGCAAAAGCCACTAGCCACATGTGACCACGGAGCCCTTGATGAGGATATTCCAAATTAAGATATGCTGTAAGTATAAAGCACATATCAAATATGAAAGACTTAGTACAGAAAAAAATGTAAAACATCTCCTTCTTAATTTTATATCAATTTCACATTTGAAATAAAAATACCTTGGGTATATTTTGTTAAATGGAATATATAATTAAAATTATAATTGATTTTGAAATTAATGATAATTAATATAATTAAAATAAATTTCATTGGTTTCTTTTCACTTTTTTTATCGTGGCTATTAGAACAATTTAAATTACATATGTAGGGAAGTAGTACTTCTTTGATGGTGAATTTTATGTCAATTTGAATGGACTAAGGGATGCCCAGATAATCTAGTAAAACATTATTTCTGATGTTTCCAGAGAAAATTAGCACTTAAACAAAGAGCAAATGAAGATCTCCTTACCAACTCGAGTGGGCATCAACTGACCCAGTCCATCATCCGATCTGCTTGAGTTGGAATGTCCACCTACTCTTGCCCCTGGACATCAGTGCTACTGGTTCTTAGGCATTCAGACATGGACTGAATTAAATTATTGGCATTCCTATATCATATATAGATATATGTGTGTGTATGTATGTACATATATCTATATATGATATAGGAGATACACATATATATATATGATATAGGAATGCCAATAATTTAATTTAATGTACATACATACATATATATATACATATATATGTATGTATATGTATATACATACACACACACACACACACACACACACACACACTATAGGTCTGCTTCTCTAGAGAACCCTGGTCAGTACAACTTCCAAAATGAAAACACTGGAAAAATTCTCAAGATCACCTTTTTCAGAACCTGGAAGTTAAGCAAATCTTTGGAACAAATGATGAATGAGTATTCAAAAACAATGACTGAATTTATGTAAGAACAGTAAGCTTTATGATATCTTAATTTGCCATAATTCCATCCATCTCGACCAGCTCTGAGGGAACTTTGAAAACCAATAGCCTACAGGTAGCTGAGAAAACCAGCAGCCTAGAAGCCACAAAAGTAAGCAGAATGAGTTTGAAGCTTTATGAAAAAGAAAACTGTCACTATTTAACCTGTTTTGCAGTGCCCTGGAAAAGTCCCATTTTCTGGGTTGCTTTAATTTGACCTGCCTCACAGCTTACTCAGTACACAAAGCCCTATCCTGAGGATATTTGTGAAAAACAAGCAGCAATAATTGTTTAACATGACAGCTAGCTGAGGTGGCAATACTGATTAGAACAAACAAGAGGGTACCCAAAAACTTAAAAAGAAACACAGGGGGTAAAGAGTTGTCCATAGGGAATGTTGAAAAGCTCCAACATATTCCCTGGGAATCTAGAAGGTCACATGCATGTGCAAGGCTATGTACATGAACAAGAAAGAGTTGAAAAGGCCTAATGTTTCACTTACAGCCACACTTCAGGTTCTCCACAAACATGAAGTGAAGGCAAAAGTAGACTTACGAACCCTGCCCCAACACACACAGTGCAAAAGCTAACAGATATATTGGTTCAAGGCAGTTAAGAAATTCTCTGCCGACCTTCAACAGTCTAACCCTACTACTCCTCAGGCAACTGAAGATCTTTGGCCAGGTCAGCTCCTTGGTGTGGCCTGAAGGTCTGAGGGCAAACAGACCAAACTCCCCATGCCTGTGAGGGCTAAGGACTCTTCTCCTTTCCTCTCCCACTCTATCCCCCTGAGGCCTCATTCCCAACATGTGATGATGCACTTGGCAGTGGAAGCTTGTCCAGGGTAAATCCACACACATTTTGAACTCAGATGGGACCCTTTCCTGATATATTATATATTATATATTAATATATATTATATATTAATATAATTATAAATAAAATATAAATATAAAATATAAATAAAATATAATAAAATAAAATATAAATATATTAATATAATACCATGCTCTGGTCTATAACTGCACAGAACCCCCGATGGATCAACAAGTTTAGGTAGGAATAGCCTGCCCCTACCCCCATCCAGCATGAGGCAGCTACTGAAGATGAGACCTCCACCCAAATGCCAAAAATCTGTCTTTGTCAGGGGAATGCAGAGGCCACTTTCAGGAAACAGGCTTGAGCAATGGAAACCTGAGTAAGGTAAAAGTGACCACCAGGCTGGAAGCAAACGGGTTCATTAGGTGACCCACCTTAAAATAACCATAAGCCTGAGCTGACTAGTGTGTTACTTACAACCAGGTATAAATACCAAAAAAGGAAAATTCCATATGTTTCCATACCTCCTTACTTCCCCTCTGAACTACCACCCCCATCGTGGCCACCTGGAAAACAGTCCCTGCTTTGCTGTCCTGCCTGCTGCTCCCTTGCAATGTATTCAATAAACTTCTATCTCTTTAAAAAAAAAAAAAAAAGACAAGAAAGAAATTTTCTGCCTAATCAGCAGCTGACCGCTAAGCTAAGTGAACACAGACTTCAGTGGCTACACAAGACAAAGGATAAAGACTTTATAGAATTCATTTGGTAAAGTCATTAAAAAAACAACAAACCCTCAGGAACAGGAGAAATTCAAACTCCACAGTTTCTACATTCTGTTCTTTAAAATATCCAGTTTTCAAAAACAACAAAATTATGAGACATGTAAAGAAATGGGAAAGTATGGCCATGTGCAGGTTAAAAAAAAAAAGTCAATAGAAACTCTCTGAGAAGTTCCAGTGTTATACTTTCTAGACAAAGACTTTAAATCAGCTACTATAATTATGTACAAAGACTTGAAAGAACTCTGTCTGAAAAATTAAAGAAAAGAGTAAGAATGACTATAAGAGTAGAGTCCAGAGGTGAGGAAAGAATACAGTGGAAAAATAAATATTTGAAAAAGTAATGGCCAAAAACTTCCCAAATTTGATGGAAAACATTAATCTAAGCATCCAAGAAGCTCAACAAAAGCCAATCAAATTCCAAAGAAATCCAAATCTAGATATATCAGAAACAAACTGTCAAAAGATGGAAACAAAGAATCTTGAAAGTAGCAAGATTTCTTACCTCATTTCTCACTAAAAATCACAGATGCCACAGAATAACATGTTCACTATGCTATGGGAAGGGAGAATGGCAACCAATAATTCTATTTCTGGCAAATAAGTGATCTTTCAAAAATAAAGGAGTAATTAAAACTTTCCTAAATAAACAAAAAAAAAAAAAAAAGGAAAGAATTTGTTGCTAGCGAACCTGCCCCACAAGAAATACAAAGTGAGTCCTGCAGACAGAAATGAAAAAAAAAAAAACAAAAAAACACCCCTAGATAGTAACACAAATCCACACAAAGAAATAAAGAGCACAAGTAGAGATAGCTAAAACAAGTAGGCATAAAAGATAGTATAAACATATTTTGTCTATAAATCTTTCTTCTCCTACCTGATTTAAAAGAGAACTGAATAGAGCCTATATTGGTAAATCTGTGATGAGCATACAATGTATAAAGATGTAATATGCATGAACAATACTGCAAAGAAGAGGGAAGGAAACAAAGCTATATTAGAGCAATGTTTTTATAGAATATTCAGATGAAGTTGGTATTAATCCAAAATAGATTGTTTTAGATTAAGATGTTAATTGTAGTTCCTAGGGCAGCACTAATTTAAAAAAAAAAAAATATATATATATATATATATATATATATATATATATATTTCATATATATTAAGGGAGTTACAATAGTATACTAGAAAATATGTATTTAGCAAAAAAAAGGTATTAATGAAGGAACAAAGAAAAAAGACATAAGATATATTAAAAAACAATAGCAAATGTCAAATAAAAAAACAGAGACTGGCAGAAGGCATAAAAAAAATTGATTCAACTATATTCTGTCTAGAAGAGACATACTTTAGATTCAAAACCACAAAGAGGTCAAACTAAACAGATGAAAGAAGATATACCATGAGTCATAGGCTAAATAGTGATTCCTCAAAAATTCATGCATTGAAGTCCTAAGCTTTGTACCTCAGAATGTGATCACATTTGGCATAGTGCCTGGATGGCTCAATCAAGGAGTCTGCCTGAGATTCTCTGCCCCTCCCCCTACCCCCCTCCTCCCCCAACTTGCGCTCTCTTGCACTTCTCTCTAAACAAATAAATAAATAAATCTTTAAAAAAAATAATAAGAATGTGACCATATTTGGGCCAGGGTCTTTTAAGAGGCAGGTAAGTTAAAATGAGATCACTAGGATATGCCCTAATCCAATATGACTGATTTCTTTATATAAAGAGAAAAGCTGAACACAGATGTGCAAAAAAAAGATGATGTGAAAACACAGATAAACATGACCATCCACCAGCCAAGAAGAAAGGACTGAAACAGATCCTTCCCTCATGGCCCTCAGAAGAAATCAACCCTTACAATGCCTCGACCTCAGAGTTCAACCTTCCAGAATTATGAGAAAATAAATCTCTAATGTTAGAGCAACCCGTGTATGGTACTTTATTATGATAGCCCAAGGGAATAATACATGATGAAAATGGTAGCAAAAAACAGATAAAATAGACTTTAAGACCAAAAAATTGTTACTAGAGATAAATTAATTCATTTTATAACAATAATATTTACCAGGAAGATGTAACGATTATAAACATATATGAACCTAACAACAGAGTACTTAAAGACCTGAAGCAAAAACTGAGAGAACTGAAAGAAGAAAGAGACAGTCCAACAGAAACATATGGAGACTTAAATATCTCACTTTCAGTAATGGATAGAACGACTAGGCAGAAAGTCAACAGAGAAACAGAAGGGTAGAAATGCGAATCAAAACCACTTTACACTAATTACTTTACAGTAGCTGAAGTAAAACAGAATAGCAAGCAGCAAAGACCTGGAAAAATTAGATATTTCATAAATTGCTCGTGAGACTGTAAAATTATGCTGCTTTTTTAGGGGAAAAAAATGACAGGTCCTCAAAATATTAAACATAACATTACCATATAAACAAACTAGTTCTAACAGTCATCTACAGAACACCCCATAAGAGCAGCAGAGCACACCTTCTCAGGTACATCAGGAACATTCTCTAAGACAGATCATTCATTAGGCCCAAAACAAGCCCTGGTCCATTTAAAAAGACTGAAATTCACACAAAGAATGTTCTCTAGGGGTGCCTAGGTGGCTCAGTTGGTTAAGCATCTGACTTCAGCTCAGGTCATGATCTTGGAGTCCTGGGATCGAGCTCCATGTCAGCTCCACATTCAGCATGGAGTCGGCTTGTCCTTCTCCCTTGGTCCCTCCCCCCACTCAAATTTTCTCTCTCTCAAATAAATAAAATCTTTTTAAAAATGTTCTCCAACTACAATGGAATGAAGTGAGAAATTAATAACAGAAGAGTATTTGGGAAATTCACAAATGAGTGGAAATTAAACAACACATTCCTAAAAACCAATGGATCAAAGAAGAAATCACAAAAGGAAATTAGAAAGTAATTTGAGATAATGGAAAAGGAAAACACAACATACCAGAACTTATGAGATGAAGGTAAAACAGTTCTTAGAGGGTAATTTACAGCTGAAACCGCCAATATTTAAAAATAAAAGATCTCAAATCAATAACTTAACATTCCACCACAAGACACCAAAAAAAGAAGAAAAAACTAAACCCAAAATTAGCAAAAGGAAGGAAATAATAAAGAGCAGAAATAAATAAAACAGAACGGACAACACCAATAGAGAAAACCAATGAAATCTAAAGTTAGTTTTTGGAAAGATCAGCAAAATTAACAAATCTTAAGGGAGACTGAGGAGAGAAAAAAAAAAGAGAGAGAAAAGACTCAATTACTAAAATCAGGAATAAAAGAGCGAGCACATCTACTCACAGAAGTAAAAAGTATTATATGAAAATGTTGCGAACAATAATATGCCAATAAATTAAGTCACCTAAATAAAATGACAAGCTCCTACAAAGACACAAATTACTGAAACTGACAAATGATAGAAAAACTACATAAACTTAGAACAAATAAATTAGTACTCATAAAACTTACAAAAAATAAATTAAAACTCCAGGCTTTTTTTAGCTTTTCTGATGAATTCTACCAAAGAACTAAAATACAGAATTCTAAAAAATACTAATTCTTCGCAAACTCTTCCAAAACTAAGAGAGAAGGGAACAACTCATTCTTGAGATATACCTGATTTTTATACAAAAATCAATGTAAGCCAATCAATATCAAATAACATATTAATAGGAGTGATGCGAGCCAAATCATGATCTTAATAGTTGCAGAAATAGCATTTACCAAAATCTAACACCTTTGTGATTAAAAAAAAAAAATTTCAGCAAACCAATAATAAGGGGAAATTCCTCAACTTGATAAAGAGCATCAGGAGCGCCTGGGTGGCTCAGTGGGTTAAAACCTCTGCCTTCAGCTCAGGTCATGATCCCAGGGTCCTGGGATGGAGCCCTGCATCAGGCTCTCTGCTCAGTGGGGAGCCGGCTTCCTCCTCTCTCTGCCTGCCTCTCTGCCTACTTGTGATCTCAGTCTGTCAAATAAATAAAATCTTAAAAAAAAAAAAAGATAAAGAGCATCAATGAAAACAGCACAGCTCACCTCACACATACTGGCAATGCTCTGCTCTGAAATGAAGAAAAAGAAAAGGTTGCCTGCTCATGATATTTCTATTCAACATTACACTGGGGTTCTTTCTACCCAGGGAAATTAGGCAAGAAAAAGAAGTAAGAGGCATCCATTTTGAAAAGGAAAAAGTAAAACTATCCCTATGCACAGATGATGTGGTCTTCTATATGGAAAATCCTACAATATCCACTAAAATACACTCAGAACTAGAAAAATGAGCCCAGCAAGGTTGCAAGATATGAGATCAATATGCAATCATGTTAAGTTCTATTGCTCAGTGCTGATCACTCTGCTTATTAAAATCATTCTCCCAAAAGACAAGTCAAGATTTATTATCTTTGTCTGCCCCTTGGAATAGCTAAAACATATTCCCAAACATCCCTATTTGCCATAACACTGTATTCCTAGCGTTGGACATTTAAATCTGTAAGTCCATAAATAAATTAATGAATACTGGGAGAGCCTTATACACTCGAGAGTAAAAGTATGGCAGTCTCTGCATCCAGACCGAGTTCAGGTTCTAGCTCGACGACTCAGTGAATGGCTGTGTGACATAGGGCAAGTTACATTATTATTCTGTGCCTCTGTTTCCTCCTAAGTAAAATGGGAAACAAAAGAGCCACTGAGGAAATAAATTAGATTATATATGCCAGGTGCTTAGAACAGTGTCTAGTATAAAGTAAACATTATACAAGTTTTACTATGTTATTAAAGACATTCTCAATAATTCCATTTTTCGAGAGTACAAGAAGCCTATATAATACAGTGTCTACTAGTAGGTCGGCAAGTTGAATAGCACTTTCCCAATGCTGCACCTTGGCAGGCACTGTTGTTAGTAATCACAACCGTCCTGTCTCAGTCTTCTCAGTACTGGCCTCCAGTCAGCCCAAGTGGCAGAAAAGATTAAAGCTGTTGGCAGTCCTTGTTTCCACTGTCATCCCACCAAAACAGCATCAGAACTCAACCCTTACCCTGTAGGCTTGACCTAGTCCCCTCCAATAAATTCCTTCCCCACTAAAACCAGATTCTGTTACTGATTCCTAACTTCTAATGGGCCTACTAACTATAGATTACTGGGTTATTATTTAAATGTCACAACCCATGTTTATTCTTCAGATGATTATTAATAAATAGCCAGATTTAGTGCAAGGTCAACTTCAAGGGATGTCTTTCAGTCAGCTAAATCAGCCTTTTGTCAGTTCCGAGAGCATGCAAAGTCTTGTCCTGCTACAGGCCTTTGCATTTACTGTTCCCTCTCTCTGGAATGATCTTGCCCTCCTCACTAACAGAAATGCCCCTGTTACGGTTATTACACTGCTTATTTCCTTCTGCAAATGCATCACTTATTACTTATTAAAAGTTTTTTTTTAAAGATTTTATTTATTAATTTGACAGACAGAGATCACAGGTAGGCAGAGAGGCAGCCAGAGAGAGATGAAGGGAAGCAGGCTCCCTGCTGAGCAGAGAGCCCGATGCGGGGCTCGATCCCAGGACCCTGGGACCATGACCTGGGCCGAAGGCAGAGGCTTTAACCCACTGAACCACCCAGGTGCCCCTACTTGTTTTTTATCTACATCTTCAGTGACAATGTAAATTTGATATAGCAGGGAACTTGCTGGCTTATCATGTATTGTATACTCTGCCATATAGTAGATGAGAAACAGGGATGGATGGATGGATGGATGGATGGATGAATAATGGGTAGATGACAAATAGATTATTAGTGAGGATTCAACTTCACTTTTTACTGCCAAAAGGGAGTATCAATAGGTTAAAAAAGAGAGAGATGTGAATAATAACATTTAGGTGAAAATATATTTGGTATATGGCATTTACCATAACAGCAAGGTAAATTAAAGCATTTTAGAGGATTTTCCATGAAAATGGCTGAAACCAAAGTAGTTTCCTTTTAGCCTTCAGTCATGTAGAAAATGAAATCAGCCAGAATATCCAAATTGCTAAGTGCTTTAGTTAATCAAGATCTTACTGTATATTGCTGGTATATAATGACCTTAGGCTACAAAAAAAAAAGTAAAAATTATATACTGCTGGTATGTAATGACTCTAAGTCTAAAAATAAATTCACCATTATTCTTCATATACATTCTGTAAAGAGTTGAAGTGATTTTCCTAGAAATTAAATCTCAGCCACCATGTTTGATGCTAGTGGTTCACTTAACCTTTAGCTACAATGATGGAATAATTGTTGGGACCAAATAGACAAGTTCCAGTAGCAATCAGCTGGCCCATAACTTATGGCAAGTATAAAGCCACCATTAATTAGCCAACACAGAAGGACATGATTGCAACTTTTTTTTTAAAAGATTTTATTTATTTATTTGACAGAGATCACAAGTAGGCAGAGAGGCGGGGAGGGGGGCAGGCTCCCCACTGAGCAGAGAACCGGATGTGGGGCTTGATCCCAGTACCCTGAGATCATGACCTGAGCCAAAGACAGAAGCTTAACCCACTGAGCCACCCAGGTGCCCCTGATTACATGTTATTCTACATAAAATTTTCCAATCCTAAAAAGTACAAGGATGAAGGTAGGATCAGTCTCACTTAGCAACAAAACAAATTCTTCCAACTCTGGTAACAGAGAGAATAAAGATGATTCTAATATGGTCAATAAAGATGATTCTAATAGGAACGGTCCATTAAATTCATTATTCTACAAGATTCTGCGAAGACAAAATCTAAATTTGGTGAATATTTGTCAACACCAATGGATCTTTCTCTTTGACTCTTTTATATCTTGCTCCTAATTATGTTTCTATTTTTCAGAACATTTAGAAAAGCATTAAGTTGTTTTAAAGTATCTAATAAGAGAATTAAGTTGGATCGCAATGAAACTTGTCTTGTTTTATTCTGTTCTCCTTTGAAATATTCTCCCACTAGTAATTATCAATTATTACAAATTAAAAGCTCCAGTTTCCCTCACTTTGGTCCATGTCATATAAAAATATTCAATGCCAATGACTATAACTAAGGATTTCAGCTACACAAAATCAGAGCAGCCTCCCAACACATATTTCACTAGATTTTCTTAAAAATAAAAAAAAATTTTTAAAGCAAATCATGTTTTATATTACAGCCAATTTGTATCCAACCAATAGTATAAAATAATAACATAAAAAAACAGATTACCTAAAATTATCACTTTCTTTGGAAGTCATCTGATTTTTCACTTTTGGATGTGTCTTCACCTTCCTAATTAGTTATCTTGATATCAGAAATGTTAATATTTATTTGTACCCCCCAAACTTTAATAAACAGTAGGAGAGGACTTAGGAAGAATGCCACTTAAGAATGGAAACCAGATACACATTAAAAATTGGCCTCAAGTAATGAAGGATGATAGGCTGACATAGGCCTTCATGGAAGAAATGCATCAGGCTTGTCAAAAAAGGGAGGTTCAAATGTAAACTCACAGTTCTCTGATTTCTTAAGCTTTCTAATATGAGCTCCTCATTTTTCCTCTCCCTGCTCCATGCTGTCAACTTCCTTGGTCATAGGCTGCTGCTTCTCTCCCTCCCCATCCTCTGTTCACCCTTCAGCAAGATCTCAACTTCCAACCTCCAATTTCTTCCCAGATACATAATGTCTTTCCTCACAAATTCAGCACATTTACAGACTATTCTTTTTTTATTTTTTTAAGATTTTATTTATTTGACAGAGGAAGAGAGACAGCGAGAGCAGGAACACAAGCAGGGGGAGTGGGAGAAGGAGAAGCAGGCGGAGTGGGAGAAGGAGAAGCAGGCTTCCTGCCCAACAGGGAGCCTGATGCAGGCCTCAATCCCAGGACCCTGAGATCATGACCTGAGCCCAAGGCAGATGCTTATTGACTGAGTCACTCAGGTGCCCCTTACAGGCTATTTTTAAGGGAATTCTTCCAGAGCTGACTTCTCAGTTAGGCCTACTGCTCACCATACCTCAGAGGTACACAGAATGTTTTAATTTTAATTTCAAAGTGAGAAAAAAATTAACACAATAATAATTAATGCATAATAATGAATTATATTCATCTTTATACCAACGCAGCTATAGTTCTTAGTATTTTTATGGAGGAAAGGGCCCACAAAGGTAAAATCGTCTAAGGCCCACAGAATCAAAATGGGCCCTGAATTCCAAGTCAACCCAGTGTTACATTCTTTCCCACTCAAAACTGGTCCTTTCTAGCCTCATGGGTACAACCCAGACAAGAAATGACTGTATGAGAATTTATTTCAAAACCTGATTTATGGTAATGGTTGCATATCTTACTAACTGTACTAGAAATGATTATATGGTCCCTTAAAACTGGGTGAATGTTATGACGTACAAAACATACCTCACTAGGGTGCCTGGGTGGCTCAGTTAGTTAAGCGTCTGCCTTCAGCTCAGGTCATGATCTCGGGGTCCTGGGATCGAGTCCTGTATCAGGTTTCCTGTTCAGTGGCTCCCTCTCCCTCTGCCCCTCACCCCACTCATGCTCTATCACTCTCCCTCTCTCTCTCTCTTTCACATATACTTTTTTTTAACATTTTTATATTTTTCCCTTCTTTTATTTTTTTATTTTTTTATAAACATATAATGTATTTTTATCTCCAGGGGTACAGGTCTGTGAATCACCAGGTTTACACACTTCACAGCACTCACCATAGCACATACCCTCCACAACCCCACCCCCCCTCCTAATCCCCCTCCCCCGAGCAACCCTCAATATAAATGAAACAAGATGGGATCAGGAGGGGTCACATATACTTTTTTAAAAATACACCTCACTAAAGTTGTTTTGGTTTTTTTTTTTTTAGTTTTTTATTTTTTATTAACATAAAATGCATTATTAGCCCCAGGGGTACAGGTCTGTGAATCGCCATACTTCACATACTTCATTTACATACTTCACAGCACTCACCTTAGCACTAAAGCTGTTTTTTAAAAAGATACAGAATTTAAAAAGATAAGAAGAAACACAGGTATCTAAAGACAGAAAAAGATGAATTTCAGATTACTATACTTGTTTAAAATTCAGAAATTTATCCAGAAAGGTGTGCTACAATAATGACAGCTGAAATTTTATCTACCCTAGATATGAACAGTGTTACAAACATGGAGAAGGAATAATGACATCAAAAATGCCAAAACATTCTATATGTGAAAATAATTATGCAAGGTTGGTGCTAAAAAGATTCATTGTCGTAGTAATTAGGGAAGCCTGGTTGCAATTAAGTACAGGAAGGATATTAAAACTTCCAAAAGATATTTCTGCAAGCCACAACAGAAGAATAAGAGCAACAGAATAATTGGAACCACATCCAAACCCACTTCCTTGTTATTTACCAATATCATCTGAAGAATACAGTTTAGATGCTGACGTTAGACAATCTTCAGTTGACAACTTTAAATCATATTAAGACTAAAAAAAAAAATCAAAGAATTTTATGACAAGGGTTAAAAGTTCATAGCCTTGGAACTATGAAAAATTTAGTGCCCACTTGTAAACCACATCCCGGCCACTGTCGTGTCTCTACAATGAAATGGTTTTGTTGTGGTTGAGGCAATCAACTCCAAGTTAATAATTAGCTACTATTCAAATCAAGTGTAATTTGCGTAATTGTATACCAGCTCACTTCTAAGAGAAGGAGTACAAAATTTCATTTTTAGCAACTGATATCGAATGTTAAAATCACTCGTTTGTCATCCTATGTAATGCAATCAAAATGAGAAGAGAAGTACGTTTTTTTACCCACGGCATGAAATCACCGTCATTCTCCAGGCAGCTGAAATTGAGTTCAAATGTTATCTGCTCAATGCAGGTGAACATTTATATAAAAAAAGAAAATGAACACATTTTTTTAAAAGGTGAAGTTTCCTATTATAATACTTTGAAAAGTACCTAGAAATAGTGCTTCACATTTACATAAAGCAAAGTTTAATCATTCTGTGGTTTGGTATTTGGATCTAGAATCTATAAATGTTATGTTAAATTGAAAGACTAAGTAAAGTTAGTCAAGATTTCTCTATTATGAAAAGCTACAATAATTATGATGATAAAATAATTATGTCAATAGCCACCTTTTTAATTTCAGTACATTTCTAACTCTGCAAAATATTTTCCCAATAACCTAATAAAATTAATGCGAGTCATCGGAATACTTTCTAATTTACGCAGAATTTTTCACATCCTTTAGTGCACTAGATTCTCAAAACAACTCAGTATTGTTAATATAATGTTGATTGGCCCCCAACATCTATTTCCCCTGCCTCTGGCCAAAAAATAACCTTACCATTCTTTGGGGAATCACAATTCCCTGGTTACAGTCATATTGTTTGGGTGGAGTGAACCCCATCCCTGGTACCTAGAAAAGCTTAAGACAAATAGCATATTTTCCAGTCCTCATTAAATGATTCAGGAATAGTCACTTACGCCAGTGAAATGTATGGTCTTGTTTTCTGGGGCTTCTGTGAAAAAGGTCTTCCTTTTTCTTCCATGGAAACTGCTAAAAGATTCTGTAAGTTTCCCTCATGGTACACTATAAAGATGTAAGATCTGGGAACAGTACAGCTTCAACTAGAGCTCCATGTAATGAAAGACGGAGAAAAGGGGACTGGGAAAAGGCAGCACAGAATAGGAGGGAAAACAGGGAAGTAAAGAAAGACAAGAGGGAAAAAGAGAAAAGAGATGCCCAAGACTGGAGCGGCACATGAGATGAGAAGAAAAGAAGTTACAGAGAAAAGAAATAGGGTAGAGACAAAAAGAGATGACCAGAGCTTGGGCAGCAGTGGGTGAAGAGAATGAAGATGGTCTTATCACCCACCACCTTGGACTTCAGATTGGCTTCAACATAAACTATTATCTGTACCACTGCCCTTGAAAACTTAGTGCTGTTCCCAGCTCAGAAGCTATTCTGGTTGTGGCAACCATAGCATGTCTCCAAGGAGACACAGTCTTTGGTTGAAAAGACCGTCACCGAGGGAACTGCTAGATAAAAAACCAGAGGCTGTGAGAGGTGAAAATCCAGATTCCTGAGCATGACATGTGAGGCCCTTACTACTCTTGGCCCAACTCTGTTCTAAAACTCTCTCCTACAGAGAACCAGGCATCAGCTCCAGCTCTCCGTTAGGACATGACCATCTCTACTACTAAGCCCTGAACAGACGGGTCACCTCCCACTCTAGCCAAGCTATCACGGCGCCTGGGACACAGTGAGTCCTCAGCTGACAAGAGCTCATAAAAAACCCACTCCAAATGTTCTCTTTCTCAAAATTCCCATATTTCAACAGAAACTCTTGTCCATCAGGTGAAATTCTATGATAGTTATCTCTCCCTGCATCTGAACATGATTAGATAATGATCTAGACAGGTCCACTTTGTCGCACTGTCTTACTCTGACTCTTGGAATGCAACGTGGGCACAGGAGGGGCCGGTCTTGTTACATGTACCCTTTCCATTGAGTGATCTTTTTTTTTCCTCTGCCTTTTACTAAATTTGCCTTCTCTCCTGGAGCTTCACAGGAAAGCTAGATCTTGCCTGTCCCTCGGTGCCAAAGCTTTTGTCTTTATTATGTAGGGGAAAGAGAACCAGTCAGGATATCAGAAACCAAAATTCTTGCTGTGACTCTGTTGGTCAAGCAGATCAACATCTCCTAGCTTCAGTTTCTTTCCAAGTAAAATAGGAATAAAAAGTCCTGCCCTATCCACCTGGGTGCCAGGGGAGCATTGAACTCTTGGTTTCAGCTCAGATCATGACCTTGGGGTTGTGAGACGGAGTCCACACTTGCACTCAGCATGGGGTCTCCATGGATTCTTCTCCTTCTTCCTCCCCCTCTGCCCCTCACCCTGCTCTCACTCTTGTGCTCTCTCTCAAATAAATAAATAAATAAAATCTTTTTAAAAAATTCCTGCCCTACCTACCTCAAGTGATTCTTATGAAAATCATATAAAACAGTAGATCTGAAAATCCATGGCTTTAAAATAAGACTTGGGGCGCCTGGGTGGCTCCGTGGTTTAAGCTGCTGCCTTCGGCTCAGGTCATGATCTCAGGGTCCTAGGATCGAGTCCCGCATCGGGCTCTCTGCTCAGCAGGGAGCCTGCTTCCCTCTCACTCTCTCTTCCTGCCTCTCTGCCTACTTGTGATCTCTCTCTGTCAAATAAATAAATAAAATCTTAAAAAAAAAAGTTTTAAAATAAGACTTAATTGATTTTTATTGTTAAAAAGTAATGACAATAACCAAGATATAGAAACAATCTAAGTGTTCATCAATGGATGAACGGCTAGGGATGCCTGGGTGGCTCAGTCGGTTAAGTGGCTGCCTTTGGCTCAGGTCATGATCCCAGGGTCCTGGGATCGAGTCCTGCCTCAGGCTCCTTGCTCAGCGGGAGCCTGCTTCTCCCTCTGCTTGCTCCGCCTGCTGCTCCCCCTGCTTCTCCCCCTGCTTGTGCTCTCTCCCTCTCTCTGACAATTAGATAAATAAAATCTAAAAAAAAAAAAAATGGATGAATGGATAAAAAATGTTGTACATATATACACACACAATGGAATGTTATTCAGGAATCAAAAAAAGAAGGAAATCCTGCCATTTGTAACAACGGGATGGACCTTGAGGGCATTATGCTAAGTAAAAGAAGCCAGTCAGAGAAATACAATCTTGCTTATATGTGGAATCTAGAGGAAATTATTTTTACTTTAAAAAAAAAAAAAAACTGAGCTCATAGATACAGAGAACAGACCAGTGGTTGCAAGAGGCAAAGGGCTGGTAAAATAGGTGAAGGGGGTCAGATGGTACAAATTTCCAGTTATAAAATCAATAAGTCACAGGGATGTCACGTACAGCATGGTGACTATAGCTAATAATACTGTGGGAAAAAGAGACCGCAACTATGTATCAGGATGGATGTTAACCAAACTTATTGTGGTGATCATTTTGCAATATACACAAAGGTAGTTAATGAGTCTAAAACACACTAATAACTTTAGCAACCTTGGACTGGATCAGCTACAGCAAATAGGCTAAATTCCTCCTACCGAGTCTGCTAAAAGCAAATCATCTCATCATTAGTTGTTTATCAAGTGCTTATCCTAACTCCATGCTTTTCTACATTTTTCTAACTTTTGTAGCAAACTTAAGTGCCAAGAGTCATACCCACTGCTAACAGTGGGTGTCCTGTTGATCTCAAAAGATTGGAAGAGCCCGCTATTGAGTACTGAGCTGGGCTTTGAGGATACCACTGTAAGCAGGAACAAACATTATTCCTGCATTCACGGGACTTACAGGTTCAGGGGACAACATGAACAACAAACACACAAACATACCCAAAATGACTAGAAAGCAGGGTACGTAGGTATGCATGCATGAGTTTGCACTTCCTGTACCCTCACTTTGAAACAGCCCTACTGGTGATATCAAACCCCCTCTTCCACTCCCATCCCCAGGGAACCACACACCTCCACACCATGAATCACTGTGCTAGGTGCTGGAAGAGAATTAAATTCTACCATACGCTACAAGAGAATTTCTTCCAAAGCTAATTAATCACTGACATGTAAGTAAAGCAGACTAGGTAAAAATCAGGAGATTTAAATAGAGTGAAAAAAATGTGGGGCCCCTCATTCAAAAATAATTAAGAATCTCAAGGCAGTGATAACAGAGTATTTAAACTAAGCCTAGGACCCTCTGTGACTGCACAGGTCAAACCCCCTGAAGCCTTCCTGGCTTCCAACCTTATTGAATGTGTAACTTGTAGCCAGTTAACTTACCCTGCCTCAGGTTCCTTACAGATGTAAAATTAGAGGAGGGAAGAAAAGGCTTTCAGCCTTCTTTCCATAACCAACATCTGTGTTTCTCTGTTTAGAAGGCAGTTCATTCATTTGGAGAAAATTATTTTACCCTTTTATATAACCATTAAAATTCTCACTGTGACTCAAAGCTAATGTTGAAACCCCATATGTAGTATTTTACCTTCAACTATTTTGATATTTTTTCTAACCTCTAGACAACTCCTTAATTTTGTCTATGAGAACAAATCTCCAAGCAGATTTCCAAGTTTACTAGTCTCCCATGTATGCCATTTAAATCTGAAATTCCTAACTGAGGTCTCCATCTATAAAGTAATTTTTCCCATAGTAAAATATCTGCTTGCATAAATTCGGTATTTTCTTTTTTCTATTCCTGAAAATTTATCAGTTTTGAATAGGCATCTAGGTCTGCTCCAATAAAAAGGAGACAAAATGTCAATCTTAGAGTTAGTTAGCCTTTTAATTCCACCAGGTTAGTTTTTAGCAACGCATAACTGATAACTCTCTAAACCAGGGATTCTAACCTGGAGTCCGTGGAAAGAATTCTGGGAAGTAATTAATTTGAATGGAAAAAAAATTATATCTCTACATCCATCCAACTTCCAACTAAAATTTACCATTTTCTTCAATTATGAATGTAGGCAACAAACTCCAGGAATGTTAGTAGTTCCTATGGCTTGATTATCAATAAACTATCCATATTTTCATATCATATTCTAGATATTGCAGATATCTTAAAACATCATATATGTTCAACATTACCTCAAAATTGCAATGGTTACAATAATAGATCATATGGTTTAATGTATTAGTAAAACACCACATGTGTTATTACAACACAAAACTGGTTTTTATATTGAAATAACCATATTTTAATATAACTGGCTCCCTTGTAAGTATATCATTTTATGCATCTAAAAACAAAATTCTGAAAAAAGGTCCATAGCCTTCACCAGACTATTCAAAGGGCCCACAGTACATAAAAGGTGAAGAAATCCTGGTCAAAAGAAGTTACAGAGCTCATGTGACAATAAAACAGAACCAAATGGACTCTTTTCTCACAAAAAGTAATAGACCCATTTTAATACAGTCTTTAAAATTCGAATTCAACAGCAGTGTCTACATATAAAAAAATCTTCATGGTCTGTTTCTTTTAACTTAACAATAATTAAGTATACCAAAATAGAACAGCTTTTGCTGTTGTTGTTTGTGGGGTTTTTTCTGTATTTTTTTTTCTTTTTGCACATGGGATTTTTGACCATAGGATTCAATATGAAAGAGTCTAACCCAGACATATGCCCACACCACATATGATGCGTATAACCCAGACATATGCCTACCCCACAATCTCAAATGTTCTTTGGATTGGTACCTGAGATGACAGTAGGTTACAATCAATGAACAGTCCTTTCCCTGTTTTATATCTTTGTATCAATCCAGCCATAATGGCTCCATACGCATACAAGCCAGTAGCAAGATCAGTCATGGCCACTCCCGGACGAACTGGGTCTCCGTCCTGGGTTGGGGAGAGAAAATTGAAAATTGAAACCATCATATGATTTCTCAAATATTCTGAGAGCAAACAGAAGAAAGAATTGTAGATGACATGTGCATGCACACACACAAAAGGAATACACCAAGCTGGTACAGTGGATATCTGCTGCTGGTAAGAATATATTTCTATTTACTGTATCTCTCACTCCATGTCCTACAGACCAAACCAAACCAAATAAAATAAAATGGAATATTTTAAACATGTCTGAAGTTCCTTCTTAATATATTTTACCTAGTTTAGCAGAAAAAAAATAAATAATTGAATTTGAATCTAAATGAGGAAATTCATTGGAAATGAAAGAGAGGTTTGGTTTTGTCTTATTTTTCTTTCTTGTTGGGTAGGAGGCTCTCCCAAGAAAAAAGAAGGCAGAAGACCTGGTCTACTCTCCTTATAAGTACGTTAGTTACTGACAAATATACTAATGGTATTAGCTTTAAAAAAAAAAAAAAAGTACTCATCCATAGAAGGCTTTTAGCAGAATACTCTTGTTTTAGAACTACTATGATAAACAAACCTAGAATCTGTAGGTTTATAAGAGACATCACCTATGCAATTATGGGAGTAGAAAATGGAATAGTTCAGTCTATAATGTTCCCTATTGTACAAGGTAACCCATGTACATCATTAGAGATCATATCTACTGCTCCGGGATTGAGAGTTTTGTCTACCATGGGAAGAAAGGATTTAGGTGCCTCTCTCAATGTCCAGGACCTCTGTCTGCTTTTCCTGTGACTTTCAGTTCCTTGTATCCTTAAAATTACAAGTAAAACTTAATACTGATTAACATCTTCAATTCATGCTAGTCTGATTTGACAATCCAATCCTTGACCTATATGTAAAGATACTAGAATAGGGCCTGGCAAACAATAAGTATCTTATAAAAATCAGCTAACACTATCATTAATATTATTATCAGTCATTGTTATATCATAGAGTTTCTATTTTGCATTACTTTGAATTCTGTTAACCATTTCATCACAAAGAATACATTTAAAAAGCTTATATTTTATCTGGTTGATATACTCATTCAATCACCTCCTTATTCATTAATTCCAGCTGCTATTCAATCATTTTCAGAAGCTAATTTTTCCCTTCCTGCAGTCCATACATAAACTATGTCAATCATCTTACGAGAGGGCGAAAAATGTTAAAATCAAGTAAATGAGAATATTTAATGACTAAACTTTTTCTCTGCTTTTCAACACAATTTCAATGAAGAGATAGCAATGAAAATTGGAAATCTCTGGCTGTTTCCTACCCATTATGATTAGAAAAACTTGTAGTGGCTCGAATCAGTAAATTTAAAATTAAATTCACCATTGGGATTTAAGATTATTTACAGTGTTAAAAATGAGAGAAAAGTTCATATTTATGGGGCACCTGGGTGGCTCAGTGGGTTAAGGCCACTGCCTTCGGCTCAGGTCATGATCCCGGGGTCCTGGGATCGAGCCACGCATGAGGCTCTCTGCTCGGCAGGGAGCCTGCTTCCTCCTCTCTCTCTGCCTGCCTCTCTGCCTACTTGTAGTCTCTGTCTTTTATTTATAAATAAATAAAATCTTTTTTTAAAAAATGAGAGAAAAGTCCAAATTTAAGTTTATAGACACATTTTCTTGCTATAAAATGAATAAACTCATATTTTATCTGCTCTACTTCTCAGACCAATAGGAATAAATTAGACAATAAATCCTTTATCTTATATTTAAACTTCCTGAAAAGGGGAGGCTATACCTGCTTAATATTCCAAAAACATCACTACATTATCCAGAATAACAGTATGAGATTATAAGTATTAAGTAAACATTAATTCATCAATATATCAGAGACAACATTATCACTGTTAAAGGTGATAAAATTATTTGTATCAAATAATTTTAGTGAAACACCAACTTACTAACATACTTAGATTTCAAAGTATGAATCAGGCTTACTAACATCTTTAGATTCAAAGACACAAATAGGCTAAAAATATGAATGCATGGGGAAAAAACATGTCAACAAACAATAGCCATAAGAATGTTGGAGTGCTATACTAATATCAGAGCAAATAGATATTAAAACAAACCAAAAAAATGTCACAAGAGAAAATGGCATCATTGCATCAGGAAGATATAACAAGTATAAGCATATATGCACCCAACAACAGAGCTTCCAAAAAACAAAAAGCAAAAAGTGACTTATTTGAAAGGAGGAACAGACACTTCAGGAATAATAGAAGGTTTCAAAACTCAAATATGAATAGTGAATAGAACAAACAGATAGAAAATCAAAAAAGAAAGAAAAGTTTGAACACTATAAACCAAGTATATTTAATATCTAGAAAACACATCCAACAACAAAATGCACATTCTTCTCAAGTGCACATGGAAAATTCTCTAGGACAGACAATATCATAGGCTATAAGACAAACTAAAAAAAATTTAAAAGCAGTGAGTTCATACAAAATATTTTCTCAAATAATAACTGAATGAACTTAAAATTACTAACAGAGGCATATTTTGGAAACCCAAAAATAGGTGGACAGTAAACAACATAATTCCAAAGCACTAATAAGTAACAAAGAAAATCACATAAGAAATTAGAAAATACTTCAAGATGAATAAGAGGCATCCATATTGGTAAAGAAGTTAAAACGTCACTATTTGCGGACAACATGAGACTATACATAGGAAGTCCTAGATTTACCAAAAAACTACTAGCAGCAATAAATGAATTCAGTAAAGTTGCAGGATACAAAATTAATACCCAGAAATCAGTAGCATTCTAGATACTAATAACAAAATAGTAGAAAGAGAAATTAAGAACACAACCTCATTTGCAATTGCACCAAAAAAATAAAATACCTAGGAATAAACTCAAAGAGATGAAAGCCTGTACTTTGAAAACTATAAAACACTGATGAAAGAAATTGAAGATGAAACAAATGGAAAAATATTTCATGCTCATGGATTAGATGAATTAAGAATGTTAAAATATGCATACTACCTAAAGCAATCTATAGATTGCAATCCCTATCAAAATACCAATAGTGGGTTTTTTTGGTTTGTTGTTTCTTTTTTACAAAAAGAGAACAAATTATCCTAAAATTTATATGGAACCACAAAAAATTTCAAGTAGTCAAGGAAATCTTGAGAAATAAAAACAAAACTGGAGGAATCATAATCCCAGATTTCAAGTTACACTACGAAGTTATAATAATCAGGGCACCTGGGTGGCTCAGTCAGTGCATGCCTTCAGCTCAAGTAATGATCCCAGAGTCCCAGAATTGAGTACCACATTGGGCTCCCTGCTCAGCAGGGAGTCCGCTTCTCCCTCTGTCCCTCACCCCACTTGTGCTCTCATTGTCTCTCTCTCAAATAAATAAATAAAATCTTAAAAAATAAAGCTGTAGCAATCAAAACAGTTTGGTACTGGCAAAAAAAAGAAATAGACACATAAATCAATAGAACAGAATAGAGATCCCAGAAATGAAACCACACTTATAGGATCAATTAATCTATTACAAAGGAGTCAAGAATATACAATGGAGAAAAGACAGTCTTCAATAAATGGTGCTGGGAAAACTAAACAGCTGCATGTAAAAGAATGAAACTGGACCACTTTCTAATACCATACACAAAAATAAATCAAAATAGATTAAAGATACAAATGTGAGCCCTGAAACCATAAAAATTCTAGGCACTAATTTCTCTAACACCAACTGTAGCAAAATTTTTCTAGGTATGTCTCCTAAGGCAAGGGAAACAAAAGCAAAAATAAACTATTGGGACTACATCAAAATAAAAAGCTTTTGCACAGTAAAAGAAACCACCAACAAACAAAAAGGCAACCAAATGAATGGGAGAAGATATTTACAAATTCAAAAAGATATATACATCACAATATTTATTGCAGCATTACTTAAAATAGCCAAGATATGGAAGCAACCTAAGTGTCCATTAGTAGACAAATGAATAAGGAAGAGGTGGTATGTATGGACATGTGTATGTACATATACACACACACATGCACAGATATGCTGAAATACTACAAAGTCATAAAAAAGAATGAGATCATGCCATTTGAGACAGCATGGTTGGACCTAGAGGGTATTATGCTAAATGAAATAAGTCAAACAGAAAGACAAATATCATATAAAAATAAAACTAATGAATTAACAAACAAAAAGCAGAATCAGACTTATAAATACAGTGAACAAACTAATGGTTGCTAAAGGGATGGGAGGTGGAGGATGGGCAAAATGGATGAAGGGGTGTGAGAAATATATAGGCTTCCAGTTATGGAATAAATTAGTCATACGAATAAAAGGCACAACAGCACAAGGAATATAACAGATCGTAGCTACACCTGGGTGAACATAGCATAATGTATAAACATGTAGAATCACTATGATGTACACCTGAAACTTATGTAACAGTGTATATCAACTATACTCAAGTAGAAAAAAAAATTTTTTTTTTAAGATTTTATTTATTTATTTGACAGAGAGAGATCACAAGTAGGCAGAGAGGCAGGCAGAGAGAGTGAGAGGGTAGCAGGCTCCCTTCAGAGCAGAGAGCCGGACGTGGGACTCGATCCCAGGACCCTGAGATCATGACCCGAGCCGAAGGCAGCGGCTTAAACCACTGAGCCACCCAGGCGCCCCGAAAAAAAATTTTTTTAAAGAAAATGTTTCAAGACAAATGAAAATAAAGGTACAATATACCAAAATGTATGAGATGGAGCTAAAGCAGTATTTGAGGGCAATTTATAGCTGTACATACCTATATTTTAAAAGAAGAAATATTTCAAATCAATAACTTAGCATTCCTCCTTTAGACATTGGAAAAAGAAAAGCAAACTAAACTCAAAGCAAGTGAAAAGAAGGAAGTAATACAGGGTAGAGCAGGAAATAATGAATAGAGAATAGTAGTCCAATGGAGAAAAATCAACAACAACAAAAAAAGTTGGCTCCCTGAAAAGATCAACAGAAGTTGACAAATTTGTACCTGAACCTTATTTTTTTTTTTAATTTTATTTATTTATTTATTTATTTGAGAGAGAGAGAGTGAGAACATGAGCAAGGAGGAGTGGTAAAGGGAGAAGCAGACTCTCCACTCAGCAGGGAGCCTGATGCAGGACTCAATCCCAGGACCCAGAGATAATGACCTGTGCTGAAGGCAGATGCTTAACTGAGCCACCAGGTGCCCCTGTAGCTGAACTCTAAAAAAAAAAAAAAAAGTAAAAATAAATCTAACTAGCAAATAAATAGAAAAACTGAATAGATATGACAATTAGAGAAACTGAATTTGTAATCAAAAAGCTTCCAAAAAACTTCAAAAAGTCCTGGAAAATTCCACCGAGCATTTTTTTAAGTTTTGATTTAAATTCCAGTTAGTTATCATACTGTGTAATATTAGTTCCAGGTATACAATATAGTGATTCAATGCTGCCATACATCACCAGGTGCTCATCACAGGAAATGCAGTCCTTAATCTCCATCACCTATTTAACCTGTCTCTCCCCACCCACTTATCCCCTTGTAACCATCAGTTTGTTCTCAATAGTTAAAAGTCTATTTCTTGGTTTGCTTCTCTTTTTTCCCCTTTGTTCATTTGTTTGCTTCTTAAATTCCACATATGAGTAAAATCATACATCTATCAAGCATTTAAAGAATTAGTGTTAATTCTTTGCAAATGCTTCCAAAAACTGGAAGAGGAAAGAACACTTCCCAACCTCTTCTGCATGGCCAGTAATATACTAAGGTCAAGCCACACAAAGACATCACAAGAAAATAAAACTATACAGGCCAGTATCTCTTATAAGTGTGAACACAAATTCTCAACAAAACACTAGCAAATTGAATCTAGCAATATACAAAAAGATTATACATCATGAGGAACTGGGATCAATTTTCTCAGGAACAAGGTTGATTTAACATTTGAAAATCAATGTAACAAATCATTAAAGGACAAATGCAAAATGATCATCTCGACAGATGTAGATAAAGCATTTGATAAAATTCAACACCCTTAATGATGAAATATTCAACACACTAGGTAGAAAAGTGAACTTCTTCAATCCCACAAAGGACATATGTGAAGAAAAACACAGGTCACATCATAACTGTGAAAGATTGAATGCTTTCCCCCCTAATATCAGGAAAAAGAGAAGGATGCCTGTTCTCATCATTTCAATTCAACATCGCACTGGGGATTTTAGCCAGTGCAATTAGGAGAGAAAAAGAAATATAAGGAATCTGGACTGGAAGAAAGAAGTAAAACTATGCTTGCAAATGGCATTATCCTATATATAGTAAATTCTTAGGAATCCACTAAAAAACTCTCAGAACTAATGAATGAGTTCAGCAAGTTTGCAAGATACATGGCAATATATAAAAGTCGACTGTCTTTCCACAGTAACAATAAATAAATTAAAAATGATAAGAAAACAATTCTATTTACAATATCATTAAAGGAATAAAATACTTAGGAATACATTTAACAAAAGAAGTACAAACTTATATCTTGAAAACTATTAAACACTGCTGAAAGAAATTAAAGAAGACCTAAATAAATGGAAAGACATCCCACTGGAATGAATCAGAAGACTTTATATTGTTAATATGGCAATACTCCTCAAACTGATCTACAGATTCAATGCAACTTCATCTACCAAAATCCTAGGTCCCTTTTTTTGTAGAAATAAAATCTAATTCTAAAATCCATATGGAAATATGAGGAAAATAGATAAAACAATATAGAAAAAGAATAAAGTTGGAAGACTCAGACTTCCCAATTTCAAAATATACTGAATAAAACAGATATACAGACCAAGGAAATGCTCAAGTTTACTTTCAATTCCTTTTTGACAAGCATACCAAGATAACTCAATGGGGAAAGAATAGTCTTTTCAAAAAATGGTGATGCAAAAGAGTGAAGTTAGAACTTCTCCTTACACCATATACAAAAATTAACTTTAAATGGATTTTAGACCTAGACATAAGAGCTGAAACTATAAAGCAGAAGAAAATACAGAAGTAAGCTCTCATGATCTTAAATTTGTCAATGATCTCTTAGCTATGACACCAATAGCAACAAAAGGGAAAAAAAGATAAATGGAACATATTTAAAATTTAAAACATATGTGTTTCAAAGAAAACCATCAAGAAAATGAAGACAACTTTAAAGTTTTTTCAAGTCACATAACCAATAAGGAACTTATAACTAGAATTTATAAAGAAAATCAGTAATTTATAGCTTAAATAATAAAAAGGGAAATAACCCATTTTTTTAAATGGGCAAAGGATCTGAACAGACATTTCTCCAAGAAGATATACAAATGGCCTTTAGCACAGGAAAAGATGCTCAGCATCCCTAGCCATCAGAGAAATGCAAATGAAAACCACAATGAGCTTAGAACCCAACAATAAAAAGACAACCCAATTTAAAATGAGCAGAGTGTTGACACACTTTCAAAAAAGATACACAAATAGCCAATAAGCACATGAAAAGATGCTCAACATCATTAGTCATCAGGGAAATGCAAATGAAAACCACAATGAGCTTACAACCCAACAACAAAAAGACAGCCCAGTTTAAAAATGAACAGAGGGTTTGCACACACATTTCTCCAAAAAAGACATATAAATAACCAATGAGTACATGAAAAGGTGCTCAAGATCATCAGTCATCAGAGAAATGCAAATCAAAACCACAATGAGATACCACATCATACATATTAGAAGGGCTGTCATGAAAAAGAGAGATAATAGCGAGGGTCAGCAAGGATGTGGAAAAATAAAAATTCTTAAACACTGCTGGTGGGATTGGAAATGCTATGCTCACTGTGGAAAATGGTCTGGCCATTCCTTAAAGAGTTAAACATACAGTTACCATATGACCCAGCAATTCTTCTTCCAGGAAAATACCCAAAAGGATGAAAGCCTACGTCCTAACAAAAACGGATACACAAATTTTTATAGCAGCATTATTCATCATGGCCAAAGAGTGGAAGGAACCCAAATGTCCATCAACCAATAAATAAATGAAGTGTGGGATAGCCATACAATGGGATATGTTAGGCAATGAAAAGAAATAAAGTACTGATACATACTGACTTTATGCTAAGTGACAGAAGCCAGTCTCAAAAGGACACACTCTTAGGTCCCCAATAATGGGTCCGTGATTAATACAAAGCGAAGGTTAAGCAAAACTTTATTTCGCGCCAAGCATCAAGAATCAAACTGACCAGCCAGGGCCATGCCTCTTACAGAGAGGGCGACCTCTCTCTGTTTCACAGACTAGCTTTTAAGGGCAAAGGCCATGTGGTTGGGCCTGGCCATGCACAGGTGGCCAATGAAATTGTAACACACAGAGAAAGCTGCACAGTCATGCTAGGTCACATATAAGTGACCAATTGAATTATAATTTACCCTATAGTAGACATTTGAACCAGCCTATCACCATGGTCAGAATTGGTGCCCAAAAGGTGCCCAAAGGAAGGGGCCCATACTCCTTGGTAGCTAGGGAGACAGTATGCACGCCCCACTGATCGGATGTCTCCACCTGGCCTGACCCACCCTTGTATTTGGGCTTTGTTACCTGGGGCTGGTTTCCGGGACTTGTTTTTGAGTAAGTCCCTTGGGGGAAGGGGGACAGGGACAGTTTAAGGGTTAAACAACAAGGTTATTGTTTAACCTGGATGGAAGCCTCTGGCTAAATAGGTCCTTACACACACATTATATGAAATGTCCGGAAAAGGTAAATCCATAGAGACAAAAAGTAGAGCCAGGGACTGAGAGGAAGTGGAACAGGAAGGGCTGCTAATGAGTCTGGGGTTCCTTTTTAGAGAGATGAAGATGTTTTAAATTGATTGTGGTGATAGCTGCACAATTCTGTGAATATAAAAACCACTATGAATATAAAACCATTGAATTGTACACCTTAAATGAGTGAATTATATGGTACATGAATTACATGTCCGTAAAACTGTTTTATTTTTCTAAACATCATAATAATGATGATAATAAAACAGAAAAATAAACAGAAATAATTAGAAATGAAGGGTTTTTTTTAATATTTTATTTATTTATTTGACAGACAGAGATCACAAGTAGGAAGAGAGGCAGACAGAGGGGGGGGGAAGCAAGCTCCCCATTGAGCAGAGAGCCCAATGTGGGGCTCTATCCCAAGACCCTGAGATCATGACCTGAGCTGAAGGCAGAGGCCTTAACCCACTGAGCCACCCAGGCACCCCTAGAAATGAAGTTTTGAAGAAGTCTTTTTAAAGGCCTGCTAAGGAACACATATTTAGTGGAAACTCTAGAAGTTACATTTCATCCAAAGCTGTTTGATAACAATAACTAGATGCACCACTCAGGGACGCCTGGGTGGCTCAGTCGGTTAAGCCCCTGCCTTCTGCTCAGGTCATGATCCCAGGGTCCTGGGATGGAATCCTGCGAGTCCTGCAATGGGCTCCTTGCTCAGTGGGGAGCCTGCTTCTCCCTTTGTCTGTCAATCCCACTGCTTGTGTTCTCTCTCTCTCTCTCTCTCAAATAAATAAAATCTTTTAAAGAAATAAATACATAAAATCTTTTTAAAAATTAAGTCTTCTCAATTACTCCCTTTTCATATTCATTCATGTATTTCTGCACTTTCACTGTTACCAGTGTTGTTTTCTTAAACTCTCTCACCCCCATTCATTTACGCATTTCAAAAGTAAAACCTAAACATTAGTTAAAAAAAAAAAACAAAAAAACAAAAAAAACCTCACGTGCACCTGAATGTTTATAGCAGCAATGTCCACAATAGCCAAACTATGGAAAGAAACTAGATGTCCATCAACAGATGAATGGATAAAAAAGATGTGGTATATACCTACAATGGAATACTATGCAGCCATCAAAAAAAATGAAATCTTGCCATTTGCAATAATGTGGATGGAACTAGAGAGTATTATGCTGAGTGAAATAAGTCAATCAGAGAAAGACGATTATCATAGGATCTCTCTGATATGAGGAATTTGAGGGGCAGGGTGGGGGGTTTGAGGGGTAGGGAGGAAAAAAATGAAACAAGATGGGATTGGGAGGGAGACAAACCATAAAAGACTCTTAATCTCACAAAACAAACTGAGGGTTGTTGGGGGGAGGAGGGGTATGGAGAGGGTGATTGGGTTGTGGATATTGGGGAGGGTATGTGATATGGTGAGTGCTGTGCGATGTGAAAGCCTGATGATTCATAGACCTGTACTCCTGAGGCTAATAATACATTATATGTTAATAAAAATAATTAAATTTTTTAAATAAATAAAATTTTAAAAAACTAGTGAAATCCAAATAGAGTTGAGTTAATAGTACTGAACCAATGTTAATTTCTTAGTTCTGATCATTATACTATGGTTTCATAAAGAGTTAACATTACAAAATTGTAAAAGGTATGGACTCAAGGATATAGGGTATAGATAAGGGTATTGTTAAAACATATAGGAATTTAAGTCATCACGGTGACCTATAGGAATTTAGGTCATCACGGTGGCCTAAATTATAAAATTAAGAATTTTAAAAAGATTATTTCTCATATATGATTTAAGACTGTATAATATTTTCACTCATTTCTCCATATCTATTCCCACTACTTTCAGAGCTTACCAAATAGATTTTAAAGGAAGGAAGGAAGGGTGGAAGAAAGAAAAATTATGTTTTTCTAAGTTATTACTTAAAACCTTGTTTTGTTAAAAAAATATGTAAGAAACTATAAATCAATTCTGGCAGATATTCAGTAAAGTGGCAGGAATTTGAAGTCACACATTTTTCTTTTTAGTTATATTACTCAAACTAATTACTTCACAAAACAACAAAATTGTGAAAACCTTTTTTTAAGTAGTTGGCTTCATCTCCAAAATTAAAAAAAAAATCCTTAAATGTATCTGTCTAGATGTCATATTTTTATTTCATACTCAGTCATTCACTATACTAATGTAATTTACAGAAAATTTTGTTCCTACTTTGGGGCCCATGAATTTTTAGTGACCTGTTTTCGGAAATATGAATTCTTCCACCATTTACTCACCATGTAATCTGTGGAAAGTTCTTAGCCTTTCTACTTTTTTCCCAATTGTCAAAGGTAGGTAATGATAAAATCTACCTCACCAGTAGGTATGAGAATTTAACAAGAAAATGTGAATAAAAGCACTTTCTGTACAAATGTGGCTTTTTTAAAAAAAGATTTTATTTATTTGAGAGTGAGAGAGAGCATAAGAGGGGAGAAGGTCAGAGGGAGAAGCAAACTTCCCATGGAGCTGGGAGCCCGATGTGGGACTCGATCCTGGGACTCCGGGATCATGACCTGAGCCGAAGGCAGTTGCTTAACCAACTGAGCCACCCAGGCACCCCCACAAATGTGACTTTTTATGAGATACTTGGTGTCGTGCTAGGAGATCACCATCAGAAACATTCAGCAATAGTCCAAGGGAGAGAGCCAACGCGAACCTCAATTAAGGAAGAGAGCACACATTGACTCCAGAGATACTTAGAAATTTGAGTTCTTAGACTTTGAGTATGGATTGGGTGAAAAGAGAGGTTAAAATTAAATTAATTTGAAAAAACAATCAACAGGAAATTGTTCTTAATACGAGAGTAGTATTTTGATTATGAAAACCACTGTAAGTAAGACTTACAGCTCCAACTAGTAGGAATAGGAAAGCATCTTTAGTACAAAGGGCAACACGGAGAACAAAAAAATGGTATATTCAGAACAAATAAATATTTTAGCGCAGAAGAATGCGGTCTATAGTCATGGCCTTCCATTTCATGGGTGCAGACTATGGAATCACACCGTATCTGAACCTCCTGCTCTAAACACACCCTCTACCTCAAACCACTCATTGAAGCTAAAAATACGCTTATATTGACACTCACACACAAATTTCTACGAAGCAATATTTCCCTTATAGGAAGGAAATTCCAAGTAATGGCTCAAACACTGAACTCAGAGCTGCAGATCCAACTCCTAGGTGCCTTCACTTTCCCACCTAAAAAGAAGCACAACAAAATCTACCTGTACATGCCTCCCTGACACTACAGAGGCCTCAAGCCTAAATCACATCTTTTTAGAAGTTGAAAGGACCTAATAGTTCAGTCCTCTTATGGGTGAAGACAGAAAAGCGGGAAAGTGTATAGCTGTGAAGAGATCAATCTCTGGTACTTACTAGCAAACAGTGTTCCCAACTGTAATACATTAAATCCAGGCTCTCAGGGGTGGACAGTACCAACAAGACAAAAATCTTCAGACATTTCACCTAGAGACTGGAATAGGAAGATCATTTTCTTCATCAAAAATCGAAAGACTCAGGGAGCCTGGGTGGCTCAGTGGGTTAAGCCTCTGCCTTCGGCTCAGGTCATGATCTCAGGGTCCTGGGATCGAGCCCCGCATCAGGCTCTCTGCTCAGCAGGGCTCCTGCTTCCACCTGCCTCTACCTGCCTCTCTGCCCACTTGTGATCTCTATCAAATAAATAAATAAAATCTTAAAAAAAAAAAAGAAGACTCAAAGTCCCAACCCATCCATCATCCACACATCTCCATTTCAACCTTGACAAAGCACAAGTCAGAAGCCAAAACCACAACAAACTGGGACCCCAGAAAGAGGGAAGAAAAAGAGAAATTGAGAGGACAAGAGAAAAAAAGATCAGAGAGTCCGTATCAAACAGGCAGCTCAAGGGAAAATGAAACAAACCAATTTGTGCCATTCTCCAGCTGCTAGTGAACACTTCACTACCTACTATGAATTTCTTTCTGGGAATAAATTAAACTTTTTATACTTCTAAACATTAAAAGTATAACTGAGAGGTATTAAAGCTACAGAATATAACATTCTATAGTGCATTTTAAAACCAGTATCTAACTCTTTGCACAATCAGAAGTAAGCAATCCCTGCTATGGACAAGGAACTGAGCAACAGCTAGGTTAACTAAATACTGTAAGACGTTACAATCATTTAGTAGCTGAGTCAGGCTGAGACCGCAAATCAAGTGACCTTGAGCCCACTGACTCTACCATATTACTGCATTCAGCTGTCTTCCAGGATTCATTACCAGGTCTTGGGACATCTGGGTGGCTCAGCTGGTTAAGAGACTGCTTTCAGCTCAGGTCATGATCCTGGAGTACCAGCAGGAAGTCTGCTTCTCCCTTTGACCCTTCCCCTTCTCATGATCTCTATCTCAAATAAATAAATAAAATCTTAAAAAAAAAAAGGATTCATTACCAGGTCTGGATTCTTAACTACCATCTCTTTGGTAAGCCAGTAAGGAGCTCCCTTCAGGTCTCCTGCATTTCTACAGTGTTATATAAAATGTCATGCTTTTCAAGATGCTTCAACATATGCTGTTACATTTAGCTCTCAACAGTAATTCTATAAGTACCAATACTACCTCCATTTTACAGATTATGATGGGAGGATTCAGATGATACCTGAGCTTGTCAAAATCATAGAGAGCAAATGGTACAATTAGAACTAGAGCTCACCAACTCTGACCCTAAAGTTTCTGTTCTTTTCACTGCCATCTTGCCACTGTACATTTTTCTAATTCCAATACCTAGTATCTTTCCTCTTCAGATGATTACTAGAGAGCAAAATTGTAAAGAGGTGAGGTGATTTGTCATTTCTACAACTACAGTTAAGAAGTCATCAGTCCTGATGTGGATGGTTTGTTCAAAGTAATTCAAGTGAGTTGCACAATCTGACGCACTTAACCGAGAAAAACGATTTTACCAATGTGAAAAATGTAAACCAGACGTTTTTCAGAAAACTCGAAAAATCCACTCATTGGGAGCCCACCAAATTAAAAAGTAGACAAAATTACAAATTTCCAAAATGTTTAACATACCAATTACAGTATTTTCTTATCCAGCGATTAAATACCATCTAAATCATTTTGAGTTAACTCCCACAGTGAGATGCCCAAAATATCACCCCGCCTGGCCGTCCTCTGAAGTTTAAATAGGGTAAGACTGGGAGAAAATGGAATGGATGGTTAGGGAATTGTGATATTTTAAGAGATGGACTAAGAAATAATTTGGAAATTTTTTTTACTTCTTTCCATGTTGTTCTTCAAGAATAGTTTCTGTATTATAGCTTTCTGTGATGCATCAGCAAGAAGCAAAAACAAATCTAAAAGTCAATGTTTCTTTTTTATATTAAGTTTTTTTATTTTAATTCCAGTATAGTTAACATACAACATTATATTAGTTTCAGATGCACAAGGTAGTGATTCAATTATTCTATATAACATTACTCAGTAGTCATCATTAAGTCATCGTTTATTTTAAGAAGACTTAAATCTTAAGTACACTCTCAATCCCCTTCACCTACTTCACCATCCCCCCACCCGTCTCCCTCTGATAAGCTTTATTTTAAATGATTACCCGCAGTTAAAGTTTTTTTTCAACAAGAACTTTTTTTACTTGAAGCATACTTAGAATACACGGTTCTCAAAGATTCATATAAAACATCCCACCCAAGAAAAACAGAATACACATTTTCTTTACATACACACAGAAGAAACCCCTGATCAAATCACATAAAAAAGAGACATAACAAATATGAATTTAAGAAGACAAAAAGTCAATGTTTCTAACTTCTGAGACAAAATAACATTCATATCCACTAAGATCTCCATATAATCAATCCTACATTTAAAAAACCTCCTCTGAACACAGCCTCACATTGTATTTCAGCAAGGTGTTCGAGACCACCCCAGACCTTAGTCAGTAGTCTACAGCTGGTACAATTTAAGTAAGCTATACCTAGAAGCAACAAAACAGATAAACTCTTGAGGGCTTTTCCTATCCTGTGATTTTACCTACTTCATTTAATTTCACTTCCCACCAATAAATGATGTCTCAAAGACCCAAACTATGAACTTTGAATGCAATTACTTTTGATGGAAGAATCTTTCTACATCAGTATCGTAAGTTATCCAACACGATTCTTCCTGCACCCTCCATATGCATGGAATTGCTAGAATAAGCCAAATAAAAACATGATATAATCTGATTAAAATGATTATTTTAGTGTTATTTAGTCATGACAAAAGTTAGACAGAATATATATATATATATATATATATATATATATATAACCAATGTTGGTGCATAATGAGAAACCATCAGCACATAAAGAAAAATTTACCTTTCTGGTGTCTATGGCAGTGCATTTGCTTTATCCAAATGGATTATCAAATCCTTAAGATTCAAGTTTTAAAAGGTGAAGAATAAACAGTGAAAACATATCATTTTACCTGCTCAACATTGCTATTCAATGTGTCAAGAGATAACTGCTCTGTTCCTCTCATCCTGGTTCCTTCTTTGGTAATTAGGTTAATAACAACACTAACAGTAGAGAAGGTTTATATTGAGATCATTAAAGCTTAGCCCACAACCAATTTTTACCACAGACAATGCCATGAAAATATCAATTAAATCTACAAAAAGTCCATTGTTACTAATAGATTTCTCTGTAAAGCGGGTCGCACCTACATCCCACCTGCTCTTCATGAAGCATTGTGGCACGTTCAAAGACTGGCAGATTGTATTTCCCAGAGACGGCTGCAATATCTCCCATCCCGTATGCCCTTCTAGTACCTGGTCACTTCCTGATCCGTGAATCTGGGTGGGCTTGTGACATGATGAGAAGCAATAAAATGCTACAGAAGGGTTAGAGTGTGACTTCCACGACTACGTCACCAAACATACAGGTAATGGTGCCTTTGCCTGGCTCACTGGAACACTTGTATGGGCAGAGCCTGGAGCCCTCATGCACACATTCCACGTGGAGAAGCCCTGAGATTACATGGGAGAGATGCCTGGCAGCCCCATGCTGCTCTGGCCCCCACTGTCTCTGCTTTACTACAATTGCTTGAGAAACCTCAAGCCAGAACCACCCAGCTAAGCCCTTCCCAATTTCCTGACCCATGGAAACTATGAGAGTTAATAAAATAATTGTTCCTGTTTTAAGTCATTAAGTTTGAGGGTGACTTACTACACAGTAATTGTTAGCAGAACAGAAATCTGGGCTTACAACTGGCCAAGAAGGAAACTGGCACACTGTGAAAGGATACCTAGGAAACACCAGGATCCCAGCCGCAGTCTTGACCCTCTTCTGTGGTGACAGTCCCTAAACCTCCCTTACATGTCAGGAGAGGAATTATGATTTACTAACACAAGCGTGAGCTTTATTAAAAATCCGAAATTCTTTTCTCCAGAGACTAGGACTCCAAGCCCAGTATTTAATACTTGTGCACTTGTTTATCCTCAGCCTATAAACGGAAACACTACTTCCAGCATTGACTAAAATCGCATTTGACTCTACTAAAAGGTATTGTTTTTTACAGACTTCATTCCTCCTAATATTTTAGATTTTTTTCATGCCAAAAATGCAGGTGTCTATTCTTCTTTGAGCTTGTAGTAAAAGACAGAAAATTAAACTTCCTTTTCAAAAATTAATGTGGAAACTGTTTCTCAGTTACCACCAAAGAGGGTTATAGTGCCTGAGGGCAAGTCAGAGGGACAGTAATGGGTAAAAAGAATGTGGTTCAGAAACTAAGACTAACTGACCTAAATCTTATTTCCTCAAAGATGCCTACTGCCCTTTAGGGACCCGTTTAAACTCATCTTTTATAGTGTACCCTTTGACAGGTATATTTCTTAATCTTCCAACAGTGATGCTTATTCCCCTCTCCTTAAAGATCTCCAGAGGAAGGAGAACCATTGTTGAGTATCTAGAACATACTAGGCATGTGCCAGAAAGGGGAACAGAGCCAGCATTATCTCCCAAGTGCTTGCCTACACATTATCTCATTTAATCCGAGGACATCTTTCAGGACATGCTTTAGTATTCTCATTTTTGCAAATTAAAAAAAAAAATGAGGTTCAAAGATATTACGTGTGACTAGGATTCCTGTCTCAAAGCCCAGTATCTTTCCACCCCACAATGCCAGAAGAAAAGGCATGACCTGTTTCTTTAGGCACTGCACTGTTCAACACCCAAATGGTCAGAAAGCTTCATTCAGCTAACTAAAATCTCTTCTCTGATGTGAGCTCACGTTTTCCTATTCATTATTCTATGAACAATGAAAATAACTATTCCACATTCTCTCCTCAAACACAGGTAAAAACAGAAGTCAATTCATTTCTTTACCCTATTTACAATAAACAAATCCAGTCCCTATGGGATTTCATTGAGGGAAAAAAACAAAACAAAACAAAACAAAAAACACTATTTTATATCCCTGGGATAATTTTGGCCATTCTTTTTTCAGGATCTTCCCTGATTATAAACTTTTTCAAAGCACTATGACTCAAAATAAATACAAATCTCTAAAAAGTAACCATTTACTGAGATAGAAAAAAAAGGGAGGAGAAAGATCTTTCCATTATGATTCAAAGAACAAAAACATTGGAAACTTGTTTAAATACTTTTTAATCGTACCTCAGACTGTGCATTTTTTCAAATATTTTACCATATTTTTTCCAATCACAACCCCAAAATTCTCTTATTCACATTTTCTGAGAATGAGATGTTTACATGAAGTGATCTACCCAATTGGAAAGATTTTCTTTTTATTTTTATGTCTCTTAAAGAACTTTAGAAAGAAACTCAAATGTCATAAAGGTTGCTATATTTTATCAACCTCTTATTACCAAATGAAAGCTGAATCCTTCCTGGAACAAAGAGAGATTCCAAATTCATATGTAGCAAATGCTCAGTGAATACCAACTATGCATAAGATCCATATTATACTCTAGGATATGAGAGTAAGTGTCCTTGAGACACTTTCCCTGAATTATGCCCCTTATATTCTAAAGACAGAGATAGACACACAATTAACAGCATAATGAAAATCATATAGGGACATAAAGAAGTGGCAAGTTTTGCCTAAAAAAGGCTAAGAAAGTAACTAAAGGATGAACAAAAGTCCTGGATATCTAGGGGCACCACTGGCATTTTGGAAGAAGAATTTTAGATTCGTGAGCCCATCCCAAATATTAAGGATGTTTACCCATCCCAACCCCAAGCACTAAAATGTTAATAACAACCCAAATACCTCACATGTCATTTTAAAACTCCCCTGTGGTAGGGGTGAGGACTACTACCCCAAATGAAAACCATTGCTAGAGCACAGGATACCTCAAGCTCAGAAACCACACAGTGAAGAGACCCATCATCCTACTTCTTCTCAGTTATGGACAGTAGCAGGGGAAATGGAGTAAAAGAAAGGTGAATGACTAAATGAATAAGATGGGTTTAAAAGATTACAAGATAATATGGTCAAGGAGTTTGTGGTGTGGAAGACGCAGAGAATACAGCCCAAAATACAATCTTCATATAGAAAATAGAATACAAAACATGAACATATAAATTGGTTTATCAAACTGGCACTGAGTAAACATAACTCTAGAACAGCCACTGAGTAGACTATAGCGTGGTTTCACCTCTAATTCATGTGATGCTTCTACCATCACTTTACAACTCTACAACCACCATGTTAAAATGATGTCTTCTCTATTTTACAGAGGAAGAAACTTAATGCAGACAACATTTCTAATGCTATACTGTATGACAGACTAGGACGAACATTCAAACCCAGATTTCTAATTCCTGACACCATGCAATGAAGGTGTTAAACAGGTCATTAATGGAGATGTTAAAACTGTTCAAGGTAATGACAGAAACTGGACTGGACACAACAACTGTGAGAGTCAAGTTCCTGGATGGCAGAAGAGAGACAAGACCAGGATGACTGAAGCTGGAAGCGTGGGAAACAGAGAGTTTGTGCAGAGATTTTGGAAGTGGAGTGAATGTTGGCCTACATTGTAGCACCACAGACTAGAAGGAGGGATGGACAGCAAGAAGACTGGGACACCACCCCCTTAGCTTGAAGTTTGTAGAAGGTGTAATAGCCAAGAATGAGCATCCTCCAAATGAGAGGATTTTGAAAAAAAAAAAAAAAAAAGTGACTATTACCCATACATAATACAAATAATATTTCAAAACAATTATCCCAATCTATAATCCCTTTCTATACTGGTATTAAATGTCTCTTTTGTCCTACAACATTTAAACAAACTGTTTATATTTACTTCAGTCTTTCCTCCTGGTTTAAAAAAAAAAGCTTATTTTTTTTTAACACTTTTTTGGGATGTTTCCAACTTGTTGACATTTCTCTGGCATTTCTGGTGTTTACAAATCAACTCAGTATTATAATTCCAGGAGTACCAGTACTATATATAGATAAACTATAATAATCTTCTTGCTCTGCAATGTGAAACAAGAGTGGATAGAGCGTAAAATGACATTGACAATATCAAAACAATCAACATAAATAAATAATTCAGTTGAATAAAATGTTAAATAAAATAAATGTATTCAAATTCAGATTGTATCTACTAGACAGCTTAGCAAGTTGGTAACAATAATAGCCTCTACAACAAGAACTACAGACCATTAAGAATCCTCACTCCCAAACAGACTAGGTGCTTAGATTTCTTCACCCCAGAAAGGGTAATACACATGCACCCTCACTCCTCAGTCTAGGTAATCAGTCTAGGTAACATACAGTTTTTGAGATGACATAATCTTAGACTGATGATCGAAAGGAAATGTCAAGGGAAAATGAGATTATGAATAAGAGAAAATACACAAACCTACAGATTATAAGCAGACTATTCAGTCTGTTTCTTTTTTGACTCTTTCATGGAACGAAGAAAAAAAAATCATATCTTGGGTTCCCTGGGTGGCTCAGTCAGTCAAGCATCTGACTCTTGATTTGGACTCAGGTCATGATCTCAGCATTGTGATGGAGCCTATTTAAGATTCTCTCTCTTGGGGGGCACCTGGGTGGCTCAATCGGTTAAGCTTCTGCCTTCAGCTCATGATCCCAAGGGCCTTGGATAGAGTCCCACATCAGGCTCCCAAGGAGACTGCTTCTCCTTCTGTCTACCTCCATCTCTCTCTCCCTTTCTCTGACAAATAAATAAATAAAATCTTTTAAAAAAGAAAAAAAAAACAAAAAAGATCATCTCTCTTCTTCCCCCTCTGCCCTCCCCCCTCTAAAAAAATAAAATTAATTAATTAATCACATCTTATCTAAACCTCCTATTGTTCTTTCCCACTGCAATTTATGGATAAGTTCAAACTGAAGGACATCCCTATTAGTACTCTCTTTCAAAGTTTAAAGCAAATATTTGGTTTTTATCCTATGAAAACTAAAGAATCATTAAACATACATTTATTAAATTTTTGAAAAAGGAGTTTTCTAGAAAAAAGAACAGGTATGTTTTTAAAAGCATCTGAGTTACAGAAAAGGGAACAGTGATAGAGAATAAATTCAACGTATTAAACTATAGGAAACTGCATGACTTTTCATACTATAAAGAAATTTTTAGCAAGCATTAGATATTTCAAAATAAGACATAATCCTTCCAAAACAAAATGCTTTCTCTGAAAGAAAACACTTATCTCAAATAAATGAGTCCTTTCCTCCCCCAAAGAACTATAGTTCATTTCTTAAAAAACTGGGATTGTGTGAGTGTATATGCATGTATGTGTGTGAAATCACTTATTTGAAATCTGTTTTAGAGGAATTTGATAATTTCTGCATTCTTTCGTTAATTTCACAGATGATTCTGTCTTTCTTTGTGTTTAGTTCCATTTAGGGGTCAAATGTGAGAAAAACAAACCAAAACTACATTGTCAAATACATTCGATGGAATAACAGCTAAAATATCAAATAAGCTTCAATAATAAATATCAGTAGTGTTAATGAGGGGCCTCGGTGGCTATGAGGGGCCTAGGTGGCTCAGTCAGTTAAGCATCCAACTCTTGATTTAGGCTCAGGTCATGATCTCAGGGTCATGATCTCAAGGTCATGAGATCAAGCCCTAGGTTGTCCAGCTCCATGCTCAGCAGGGCACCTACTTGAGATTCTCTCTATTTCCCTCTCCTTCTACTCCTTCCTCCACTCACAGTCTCTTGAGCTCTCTAAAATAAATAAATAACACTTCAAAAATTAAATGATAGGGACACATGGGTGGCTCAGTCAGTTTAAGCATCTGCCTTCAACTCAGGTCATGATCCCAGCGTTCTGGGATCCAAGCCCTGCAGTGGGCTCCCTGCTCAGTGGGGAATCCGCTTCTCCCTCCCACTGCTCTTGTGCTCTTGCTCGCTCTCTCTCTCTCTCTTCCTTTCAGATAAATAAATAAAATCTTTTAAAAAAATTTTTAAATAAATGAATAAATAAATCCAATTCTACTTAAACTAATTAAAGTAAATTGGATAGTCAGTAAGTTAACCAACAAATCAGCTACACATAAGGGAAAAAAACAGGATGACTTCTTTTCTCTAAATTTACTGGCAGTATCACTGAACTGACTTAGGATCTAGTTGTTGTTTTTTTTTTAAAGATTTTTTTTATTTATTCATTTGACAGAGAGAGAGATCACAAGTAGGCAGAGAGGCAGGCAGAGAGACAGGAGGAAGCAGGCTCCCTGTGGAGCAGAGAGCCCGATGTGGGGCTCGATCCCAGGACCCTGAGATCATGACCTGAGCCAAAGGCCGAAGGCAGCAGCTTAATCCACTGAGCCACCCAGGCGCCCCGGATCTAGTTGTTTTAATGCATGTAAATATATATCTACATCCGGTCAACCAATATTTGAGTGCCCACTATGTTCCATGCATTGTCATAGATTTGGGCAGTAAAGTAACATGACCCTGACCTCACAGAGCTTATATTTTCAAGGTGAAAACAGACAGTAAATGATAAACTGGTAAGAATGAAATATAATTTCACACATGATGGGAAGTGCTATGAAGAAAAATAAAGGAGGATAAGGCATTGGAAAGTAATTGGAAATCTTAGGGGAATGGGTAGACAAGTTAAAAGGGTTGTTGCCCTTTCAGAATTGAAATCTACTTGATAGGACATTAATTGAAGTATTCCATTTACTGAGCACATGTTCTTATTTAGGCACAAAATAGGTGTAATCTTAATGACAACCATGACAAACAGGTACATTACTGCCATTTTACAGATGAAGAAATGGAGGTTCATAGTAGCTTGTCTAAAGTTACTTACATAAGAAAGAGCAGAGCCTACATTCAAACTCTCTGTGACTCCCAAGTCCATGCTCTTTGCCCTGTAACACACAATTGCTCTGATATGGATCAAAATGGCCTCACTGTTTCCAAACTACAGTTCCTTACCACAGTTACAACATTCATTAGCTTTCATAAGTTTTCATAAATCAAATCCTTCTGATACACTATATTTCTGAGAGATGTTAGGAAATAAGAGGAATGATATGTCTTAATTCTAAAAATTCAGTACTTTGAGAATTATAATTTATAACTTCTGTAGTAATAATATTTGAAAATTCTTACTAACATTTGCTGTGTCTCAAAAAACATCTTCCATTTTTCTGGATGCTATCCCAAAACATTTATTATAATAAAACTACGGATTGGGGAAAACTTATGAGGTAATGCTGAATGGCAGAGGCCATGAAAAGATGAAAAGAGCCAAAGAGTGAGATGCACCCATGAGGTATAGCTCCTCCCTTCTCCTTCCTTGCCCACACAGTATTAAGGAAAGATAGGTTTAGTTGACCAAATCCTGAGAATCCAGATGAAAAATCTCTAAGAGGAAAGAAGCACAATGAAAGGGAAAACAAAAACAAAAACTCTGAGAAAAGTTAACAAAAATATCATTATACGAGGGGTGCCTGGGTAGCTCAGCTGGTTAAGCACTGGACTTGGTGGGTTTCAGCTGAGGTCATGATCTCAGGGTTGTGATATCAAGCCCAGTGGCAGATTAACCAAATTAACCCAAAGTCTGCTTGAGATTCTTTCCCCATCCTTCTCCCTCCCCTTCTGCTCCTCCCTCCTTCCTCCTCCCCCAAGCCCCAGCTTGTGCTCTCACACTCTGTCTCTCTCTCAAATAAATAAAATCTTCAAAAATAATAATAATAACCTTAAAGGAGAAAGTCTAAGGCCCAGAACCAAGGCAAAAAGTGCCACCAGGATCCTTGTCCATACATATGGGAGTTCCATTCTCCCTTAGCTGGCTGAAGCTGACCTAGCACAGTGCACTTTTGGGGGTCTAAGAAAAACAGTAACACTAAATCCAGGTAAAGGCTGCAGTCCTGCAAGACTTGGCCTCATCCCACACCTTTTCTTCACCCTCGACCCATTCCTCAAGCAGCTCCAAGTTGGGAAATGACTGTGGCAGTCCAGATCTTCAGGGCTATGGAACTTGACTTGGCTTAGGGCTGGTAACAGAGATAGAATAAGTGAGTAAAAGTACTAAAGTATAAATACTAACTAAACTTTAACTAAGTAAAACTACTCATCAGCAAAAATTGGGAAGTGACGAAAGGGAGATAGAGGGAAGAAATGTAAGAGTGCTAATAACTATTCATAGCACGAAATCAACACATAATATTTAAAATTGAGCATGAAGGTAATTAACAAAGCATGAAATCGCTCCAGCGTCATTTTAAAGGTTTTCATCATCTCTTGTCTCAACCTTGAAAGGATCTGTTACAAACAATTATTTTTGTAAAGAAACATTAGGCTAAATTTGAGCAATGTCTTCCATTTCACTTGTTTATTGTTCCCCTGTCAAATTCAACTAAATTTAATATTTATTTGCTTTAAATTAACAAGAATATTATGATCAAGATATATTATGATCTTGTTATGAAATTATTTCCCATCATCATCCCCTGTGACTATGTCCACTTATAAAGCATAAACAGATGTCTGGAATGATGCTCACCAAATATTACTACTAGTAACTTCTGAGTGGTAAAATTAGGATAATTTGTTGTTCTCTTATCCATTATTTCTTGCATTGCTTAACTCCTTTTTTAAAATTTTTATTTAAATTCCAGTTAGTTAACATACAGTGTATTATTAGTTTCAGGTGTACAATATGTTGATCGAACACTTACATACGACACCAAGGGTTCATCACAAGCAACCTCCTTAATCTCCACTACCTATTCAGCATATCCTTCCCTCCTACCTCCTTTCTGGTAACCATCATTTTGTTCTCCACAGCTAGGTGTCTGTTTCTTGGATTGGCTCTCTCTCTCTCTTTTTTTCCCACTTTGTTCATTTCTTTAATTTCTTAAATTCCACATATAAGTGACATCATATGGTATTTGCCTTCCTCTGATTAACTTTTTTCACTTAGCATTTACTCTCTAGCTCCATCCATGTTATTGCAAATGGCAAGATTCCATCCCTTTTTATGTCAGAGTTATATTCCACTGTATATATAGTGGAATATACATATACCACCTCTTCTTTACCCATTCATCCATCGATGAACACTTGGGCTGTTTCCATAGTTTGGCTATTGTAGATGATATTGCTATAAATGTTGGGGTCTATGCACCCCTTTGAGGTAGTACTTTTTTTTTCTTTTGGGTAAATACCGAGCAGTGCAATTGCTGGATGGTAGGGTAGTTCTATTTCTAAGTTCTTAAGGAAACTCCCTGCTGTTTTCCAGAGTGGCTGCAACAGTTGCAATCTCACCAACAGTGCAAGAGGGTTCACCTTCCTCCACATCCTCGACGATATTTGTTGTTCCTTGCATGTTTCATTTTAGCATTTCTGCCAGGTGTGAGGTGATGTCTCATTGTAGTTTTGATCTGCATTTCCCTGATCATCAGTGATGGTGAGACTCTTTCCATGTGTCTGTTGGTTATCTGGATGTCTTCTTTGGAAAAAATGTCTTTTCATGTCTTCTGCCCACTTCTTAACTGGATTATTTGGTTTTGGGGGTGTTGAGTTTTATAGGTTCTTTGTAGATTTTGGATACTAACCCTTTATTGGATATGTCATTTACAAAAATATTCTCCCACTCCAAAGGTTGCCTTTTAGTTTTGTTGGATTGTTTCCATCACTGTGCAGAATCTTTTATCTTGATGTAGGCTCAACAGTTTATTTCCCTTGCCTCAGAAGACACGCCTAAAATGAAGCTGCTATGGCTGATGTCAAAGAGGTAACTGCCTGTGTTCTCTTCTAGGATTTTTATGGTTTCAGGCCTCACATTTAAGGCTTTGATTCATTGTGAATTTATTTTTGTGTATGGTGTAAGAAAGTGGTCCAGTTTCATTCTTTTGCATGTGGCTATCCAGTTTTCCCAACACTAATTGTTGAAGACACAGCCTTTTTTCCATTGGATATTCTTTCCTGTTTTGTCCAAGATTAATTGACCATATAATTGTGGGTTCATTTCTAGGTTTTCTATTCTGTCCATTGATCTATGTGTCTGTTTTTGTGCCAGCACCATCACAAGATCTTTGTAATCACTAGATCTTTGTAATAGATCTTGTCTATTTGATCACTAGAGCTCTGTAATACAGGCTGAAGTCTGGAATTGTGATGCCTTGAGCTTTGCTTTTCTTTTTCAAAGTTGCTTTGGCTATTCGGGGTCTTTTGTGACTCCATACAAATTTTAGGATTGTTTGTTCTAGCTTTGTGGAAAATTCTGTTGATTTTTTTATAGGGATTGCATAAAATGTGTAGATTGCTCTGGGTAGTATACACATTCTAACAATATTTGTTCTATGATCCAGAAGCATGGAATGCCCTTCCATTTCTTTGAGTCATCTTGAATTTCTTTCATCAGTATTCGATAGTTTTCAGAGTACGGGTTTTTCACCTCTTTGGTTAGATTTATCCCTAGGTATCTTACTGTTTTTGGTATAGTTGTAAATAGGATTGATATCTTAATTTCTCTTTGTGCTGCTTTATTATTGGTGTATAGAAATGCAGATTCTATATCCTGCAAATTTACTGAATTCATTTATCAGTTCCAGCAAACTGGGCGGGGGGGAGCCTTTTGGGTTTTCTAGGTATCACGTTATCCTGCAAACAGTGGAAGTCTTAGTTCTTCCTTGCCAGTCTGGATGCCTTTTCTTTTTGTTGCCTGATTGCTGTGCCAGTGCTATGTTAAGTAACAGGGTTGAAGTGGACATCCCTGTCTTTCTCCCGACTGCAGAGGAAAAGCTCAGTTTTTCCCCTTTGAGGATATTAGCTGAGCATTTTTCATATATGGCCTTTGTTATGTTAAGGTATGTTCCCTCTAAAACAACTTTGATGAGGGTCTTTAGCATGAATGGATATTGTACTCTGTCAACTGTTTTTTTTCCTGCGTCTATTGAATTGATCACGGCAAATGATTCTTTTAACGTATTGTTGGATTCAATTTGCTAGTATTTTATTGAGTATTTTGGCATCCTTGTTCATCAGGGATACTGGCCTGTAATTCTCTTTTTTTAGTGCAGTCTTTATCTGGTTTTGGTATCAGGGTAATGCTGGCCTCACATAATGAATTTGGAAATTTTCCTTCCTTTTCTATTTTTTAGAATAGTCTGAGAAGAATAAATACTAACTCTTCTTTCCTTCCTTATTTTTTTTTTTTTTTCAGTGAGAGAACTTGTAAGCAGAGGAAGGGGCGGGGAGGGAGAAAGAGAATTTTAAGCAGGGTCCACATTCAGTGCAGAGCCTGACAATGGCGCCCAATCTCACAAGACTAGATCATGATCTGAGCTAAGATCAAGAGTTGGACACTGAGCCAACTAAGCCACCCAGGCACCCCACTAACTCTTCTTTAAATGTTTGGTAGAATTGGCCTTTGAAACTATCTGGGTTTTTGTTTGTTTGTAGTCTTCTGATGACTGACTCAATTTCTTTGCTGTTTATCAGTCTGTTCAAGTTTTCTGTTTCTTCATGTTTCAGTTTTGGTAGTTTATATGTTTCCAGAAGTTTGTCCTTTCCTTCAAGGTTGCCTAATTTGTTGGCATATAGTTTTTCATATATCCTCTTATAATTGTTTGTATTTCTGCAGTGTTCATTGTTATTTCTCCTTTCACATTTGTGATTTTATTTATTTGGGTCATTTTCTTTTTGATAAGTCTAGTTAGAGGTTTATCAATTTTTATTGATTTTTCAATGCTGCTGGTTTAATTGATCTGTTCTTTTTTTTTATTTAATTTTATTTTTTTCAGTGTTCCAAGATTCATTGTTTAAGCACCATACCCAGTGCGCCATGAAATACAGGCCTTCCTTAATATCCACCATCAGGCTCACCTAACCCCCCACCTCCCTCCCCTCCAAAACCCTCAGTTAGTTTCTCAGAGTCCACAGTCTCTTATGGTTCATCTCCCCCCTCCAATTTCCCCCAATTCACTTTTCCTTCCCTGCTCCTAATGTGCTCCATGTTATTCCTTATGCTCCACAAGTAAGCGAAACCATATGATAATTGACTCTCTCTGCGTGACTTATTTCACTCGGCGTAATCTCTTCCAGTCCTGTCCAGGTTGCTACAAAAGTTGGGTATTCATCCTTTCTGATGGAGGCATAATATCCCATTGTATATATGGACCATATCTTCTTTATCCATTCATCTGTTGAAGGGCATCTTGGTTCTTTCCACAGTTTGGCGATTGTGGCCATTGCTGCTATGAACATTGGGGTACAGATGGCCCTTCTTTTCACTACACCTGTATCGACATCAGCCACAGCAACCTCTTTCAAGGCATGTCTCCAAAGGCAAAGGAAACAAAAGTGAAAATGAACTTTTGGATCTTCATCAAGATCAAAAGCCTCTGCACAGCAAAGGAAACAGTCAACAAAACAAAGAGGCAACCCATGGAATGGGAGAAGATATTCACAAATGACAGTACAGACAAAGGGCTGATATCCAAGATCTATAAAGAACTCCTCAAACTCAACACACAAAACAGATAATTGTGTCAAAAAATGGGCAGAAGACATGAACAGACACTTCTCCAAAGAAAACATACAAATGGCTAACAGACACATGGAAATATGTTCATCATCATTAGCCATAAGGAAGATTCAAATCAAAACCACATTGAGATACCACCTTACACCAGTTAGAATGGCCAAAATCAACAAGACAGGAAACAACGTGTGTTGGAGAGGATGTGGAGAAAGGGGAACCCTCTTACACTGTTGGTGGGAATGCAAGTTGGTGCAGCTACTTTGGAAAACAGTGTGCTCTTTTTTTTTTTTTTCCTTAAAGATTTTATTTATTTATTTGTTTGAGAGAGAAAGCATGTGAGAGAGGACAAGGAGGGGGAGCAGCAGAGGGAGAGGGAGAAGTAGGGACCCTGATGCAGGGCTCAATCCCAGGACCCTTTCTGTATGGAAAGGCATATGCTTAACCAACTCAGCCACCCAGGCACCCCGTTCTTCTTTTTTTTTTTTTTTCCGTTTCCTTATTTATTTATGGTCTAATTTTTATTACTTCCTTCCTCTTGTTGGCTTTAGGTTTCATTCGTTGTTCTTTTTCTACTCCTTTTGGTGTAAGGTTTGGTTGAATTTGAGAGCTTTTTCTTGCTTCTTGAGGTAGGCCTGTATTTCTATATACTTCCTTCTTAAGACCACTTTTGCTGCATCCCAAAGGTTTTGGATCATTGTGTTTTCAGTTTCATTTGTTTCCATGTATTTTTTAATTTCTTCTCCATTTCCCTTAATGACCCATTCATTATTTAGTAGCATGATATTTAATCTCCATGTCTTTGTGGTCTTTCCAGAATTTTTTCTCATGGTTGACTTCTAGTTTCATAGCACTGTGGTCAGAAGAGACACATGGTATGACTTCAATCTTTTTGTATTTGTTGAGGACTGTTTTTTGACGTAATATGTGATATATTCTGGAGAACTCCTGTGTATCTGTGAAAAGAATGTATGTTCTGCTGTTTTATGATGGAATGTTCTCAATAAATCTGTTATGTCCATCTGGTCCAGTCTGTCATTCAAACCCACTGTTTCCTTGTTTATATTGTTTAGATGATCTAGCCACTGCTATAAGTGGGGTGTTAAAGTCCCCTACTATTATTGTGTTATCATCAATTAGTTCCTTTATGCTTGTAATTAATTGTTTTATATACTTGGGTGCTCCCATTTTGGGTATATAAATATTTACAATTGTTATATCTTCTTGTCAGATTGTTCCCTTTATGATCATACAATGCCCTTCTTTGTCTCTTTTTACAGTTTTTGTTTTAAAGACTAGTTCATCTGGTATAAGCATTGCTACTCTGGCTTTCTTTTGATATCCATTTCCGTGATAAATGTTTCTTCATTCCTTTACTGTCAATCTGCAGGTATCTTTAGATCTAAAATGAGTCTCTTATAGGTAGCATAAAGATAGGTCTTGTTATTTATATCCATTCTGACACCCAATGTCTTTCGGTTGGACCACTTAAACCATTTACATTCAAAGTAATTATTGATAGATATGCATTTATTGCCATTTTATTACTTGCTTTTTCATTGTTTCTGGAAATTTTCTCTAATCCTTTCTTGTCTTTGCCACATTTAAACTTTCCTTTGCCCTCAGAGAGTCCCCTTTAATATTTCTTGAAGGGCTGTTTTAGTGGTCACAAACTAACCTTTTATAATGAGTATTTATTATTTATAAAATCAACTACTTTAATTTAAAATAAAATATAAATAAAACTTGCAAGTTCTTCACCATTAAATCTGACTAATCAATGATCAGCTATGTTTAAGCAGTGTTACCTTAGAACGGTACATGAATTAAGGGCAAGTTGATTATTTAATATGGACTATTTAACTTCTTTTTTTTTAAGATTTTTTTATTTATTCGACAGCGATCACAAGTAGGCAGAGTGGCAGGCAGAGAGAGAGAGAGGGAAGCAGGCTCCCTGCTGAGCAGAGAGCCTGATGCGGGGCTTGATCCCAGGACCCTGAGATCATGACCTGAGCCAAAGGCAGAAGTTTAACCCACTGAGCCACCCAGGCGCCCCTAACTTCTTTTATTAATATATTAATATTCATAATTAATGAATAAGATTAAGATCAAGGAAACATATTATCCTGACGTGAGTCATAAAATAAGAAAATATACTTGATGAACCTAAGAACTCACAATCCTTGTAATAGTTAATGAGTACAAACTAATGCACTAGGCACTAGTGTTATAAAAATAATGTCGAGAAGCATACATTTTAACCAATGATCAAATACAGTAGAATTTTTAAAAAGGAAAGTATGTGTTTATGTGTGTGGGTTTAAGAGGAGCCATATCTCTAGTTATAAGCATACTTTGTTTTATTTTTTTAAAGATTTTATTTATTTATTAGGCAGACAGAGATCACAAGTAGGCAGAGAGGAAGGCAGAGAGAGAGGGGGAAGCAGGCTCCCTACTTAGCAGAGAGCCCGATGTGGGACTCGATCCCAGGACGCTGGGACCGTGACCTGAGCCGAAGGCAGAGGCTTTAACCCACTGAGCCACACAGGTGCCCCTTATAAGCATACTTTGTTTTAATGCAATTAGCTTTATTGCAGTTCACAGATATTGTATTTTTTATAAATTGAAAGTTTGTGGCAACCCTACATCAAGGAAATCTGTCTGCACTATTTTTTCAATAGCATTTGCTATGTCTCTGTGTCACATTTTGGTAATTCTCCCAATATTCCAAAAGTTTTCATTATCTATTTGTTCTGGTGATCTGTGATCAGTGATCTCTGAGGCTACTACTAGAGCATGGAGAGGTGATTGAATTCCTGCAATCTCATGAGAAAACTTGAACAGACAAGGAGTTGCTCCTGATGCGTGAGCAAAAAAGTGGAATCTACTACTGATGACAATGCTGTGAAGACTGCTGAAATGACTAAAATAGATTTAGAATATGACAAACTTAGCTGATAAAACAATGGCATTGTTTGAGAGGACTGACTCTCAGACCATGAACTCTGGTAAAATGCTATCAAGCAGCATCACTTGCTGAGAAAGAGTTCGTGAAAGAAAGAGTAATCAATGCAGCAAACTCTGTTGTCTTAGTTTAAGAAACTGTCAATGGGAAAACTATACCCATATAGTCAATACATCATTGTTCATCAACTGACGAATATGACTTTCTTAATGTTTAATGACTTATTACTTAGAATACATATTACATATTTATCAGTCATTTACTTTCCACAATCTCATACTCATTGATCTCCTTTCCAATCCCCTCTTCAAATTCCTTATGCATTAAAAAAAATGAGATAGCTATACAGATAGATAGATACTTGTTTTGAGTAATAACTGGTTAGCACTGATCCATGTATATGAAAAAATACTTTATTTGAAGCAGAAGATCATAATATATAGACCTTAATAATGTCATTAACTTCTGTTAGAGACTATCAAAGAATATCTGCTACCCCCTTTAATGCAAAAGGGTTTTCAATAATAATACCTCTCATAGTGTTTCTAAGAGTTACCCACAAACCATCTCCATCAGAAGCATTTGAGGCCATCATTAAATATGCATTACTGATTTGGGTTAAAGCCCACAAGAACAGAGCTGAGAAATCTGCAGATATACCAAGGCCTGGCTGATTATTTTGTGTAGCATCTTGCATTATACACAATTGTGTGCTTTTATGTCTTATAAAAGATATTTTATTTGCATATTACCGTATCTCGAAGAGAAAGTGTGTATCACTTCCAGATGCACTTCACTAAAACACAGAGAAGCTATATATATTCAAGATCAATTAGCACAATGCCAGGTATGCATTTATTCATTCATTCAGCATGAATTTGTCAAGTGCTGACTAAGTTCCAACTGGTCTAGGCATAGAGATACAGCAGCGACCAAGCAAAGACTCTTACGAGGCATATAGTCTCCTGGGGAGAAGTTTAGACAGCCAGTAAACATTACACAAGAGTAATTAGATAGAGCCACGCCCCCCAGACTCTTAATTGAGTGCTTTCTCACTCCACCAAATGGTTGGTTCACGAACTGTAATGCATCATATCATGTAGCAAGCATAAGCAAGAGGCAAATACAGTAAAAATCAGGATTCATTCTACAGGCAGTATGGAGAGTGGCTCGAGGCATCAGAGTATAAGGAGTAGAGCAAACCTGAGTTCAAAGTCCACCCTCAGCACTTTATATAGCAAGGCAGCAACCTGCACAATTTATCTAAGCTTTTAAGATTTAGTTACAGAATTTATCAATACCTATCAATACCAATTTATCAATAGCCCTGGAAGGATCAGTGTGAGGATCAAGCATGGGTCTAGCAGAATGTAGGCCCATGTTACTGGTTCTCTCTTTCCCCACAATCAAATGTGAACCTCATCTCACTATACCACTGCATACCTAACCTAAAACGCTAAATTTTAGATTTACTGGAAGTCAGCTATCACTAGTTTGCTTAAATTTCATCATAAAGACTGCTTTCACAAATTTGATCATATATTATATACTTAGATGATGCCCTTCTGGGATAAAAATGGCAATATTATCCCATTATTTAAAAAAAACATGCTGAGAGTTGTTGTTTTTTTTTTGTTTTTTTTTTATTTTTTTCCCATTTTATTTATTTTTTCAGCGTAACAGTATTCATTCTTTTTGCACAACACCCAGTGCTCCATGCAAGACGTGCCCTCCCCATTACCCACCACCTGTTCCCCCAACCTCCCACCCCTGACCCTTCAAAACCCTCAGGTTGTTTTCAGAGTCCATAGTCTCTTATGGTTCGCCTCCCCTTCCAATTTTTTTTTTTTAATAAACATATAATGTATTTTTATCCCCAGGGGTACAGGTCTGTGAATCGCCAGGTTTACACACTTCACAGCACTCACGATAGCACTTACCCTCAGCAGAGCAATTCCAGAGGAGGAGAGTTGTTTTTTTTTTTTAATCAAAATACAAGTCTATACTGTGGGACTATCACTCATTTTCTAGGCAGAATATGTTAGATCATCAGCGGCGCCTGGGTGGCTCAGAGAGTTGAGCCTCTGCCTTCGGGTCATGGTCTCAGGGTCCCAGGATCGAGACCCACATTAGGCTCTCTGCTCAGTGGGAAGCCTGCTTTCCCCCTCTCTCTCTGCCTGCCTCTCTGTCTACTTGTGATCTCTCTCTCTCTGTCAAATAAATAAATAAAATATTTTAAATATATATATATATTAGATCATCACTAAAAAACAATGTGTATGTATACTAATGCATCATCTCTTCTTAACGAAATATTGAGTAATATAGTAAGTCCCTGAACAGTAAGTCCAGCTCCCACATCCTACCTCTCCAACCTAATTTTCTCCCTTCTTTGCCAGCTCACAACAACCCAATGACACTGGCATTCCTTGGCTCCTCAAACCTACCAACTCCCCAGCAGTTAAACACCGTGCATGGCGAGGTCCTCCGGTCACCAGCCTAATCCCTAACTGGGTCCCACCTTAAACATCTGGTTCTCGAAGAAGCCCTCTCTGACCCTCCATCCCAGCGAGGTCAGGCTGCATCATACAGGGTAATATGGTGAAGCCTCGGGATAACGATAAATGATGGAGAAGCCTGGGTTCCCGTCAGTCATCTAACAAAATGGAGTTATGCTACAGCACAAAGACACAGCTGTACGGTTTGATGAAATTTCACAAGCAGCACGATATAACTGACAATAATGCCTCTACATTGGCCAGTTGACAAGGTCAGCCGGGGCTTTCAGAAGTGACCCCTCCTCTGCCATGATGCAGAATGCATTGCTGGTAACAGGGAGTTCTATTTTTTTTTTATCAACATATAATGTATTATTTGCCCCAGGGGTACAGGTCTATGAATCATCAGTCTTACACACTTCACAGCACTCACCACAGCGCATACCCTCCGCAGTGCCCATCACCCAGCCACCCTCTCCCTAGCCCCGCCCCCCAGCAGCCTTCAGTTCGTTTCCTGCGATTAGGAGTCTCTTATGGTTTTTCTAACAGGGAGTTCTATTAAGGGCAACTCCTGACACGGCCCAGTTCTCCTCATTTCTGCTTTTATCCCTGATTGTCAGACTACATTTTGCAGAGAACTTTGGAAGTATGTTAATGGTCTGAGGCCCACTGTGACATATGTTAATACTATATCGAGCCCTTTTTCAGAGTTCTTTTTATTTGTGTCTACTGTTTATTTTCTGTTAATGTTTGTTTTCTCCACTTAAGGATTGTGCCTACCCCGCTGCCCGCTGTCTCGCCAGTGCCTGCCAGTTTCCAGCATACAGAAGGAGTATGTGCAATGACCAGTCACTGGATCGATGATTTAAGACGTAAGGGTGTGTCCATGTGGAAGAAACATGGTGTATGGAAGTTCAGTTTACTTAACACATGTCAAGTCTATAAAATAGTGCTGGGCACCTAGTGAGCACTCAGTCAACGCTCTCATCATCTACCAAGTAGCACAATGAAAGAGAGAAGGCCTGTGAGTGACTGACAAATGACAAGGCTGAGCATGCGCTGTGTGGTTAGCCCTGTCAGAGCAGGGCTTAACACAGTAAAGGAACCACAGTAACCCTTCACAACAGAGGCTTCTGAGTTAATTCATTTTAACATGTGAATGTGCAACTTTAACAGCCCAAGATCTTTTCACATATTCATGGCTGAGTGCAGCACTTTCAACAATCCTGTCTTATACACATAAGCACTTCTGGGCGACAGAGCAAAGAAAGAGACCCATGCTCCATTCTCTCAGCGGATGGAAAGAAATCTGGTATCCTTAAATATTTTAAAGAAAGTTTATACATTTTTTTCCTAGACTTATGAAAATGAAACAGACAATGAAAGTACAAATACCTATATCTCAAGTCACTGAAATCCCAACAGCTGCTTTAAAATTAACAAAAAGAAGTAAAACTCGAGGTCACTCTGCCTCCGCTCATCCCAGAACTGCAACTGTGTTTCCTAAAGAAATCACTGATGCAAGCGATTCAGGGAAGGAACACCTAAGTGGAAAAAGTTTTTACGCCTACCAGTCCAAGCTGTTTTGAAAATGGATGCCTTTCATTATTTTTATTATTAGGCTCTCACACTTTCCTTTAACTTTCATGCCATTCTTACTGTTTTCTCAAAGAGTCCATTTTCTAAGAGTCTTCCATGTAAGATAACACGTTTTAGCTATCTGTATACTTTCTAGGAAATTTCTAACCTATTATCAAAATAGGGATTGCTATAAAATCAAATAATTCCCCCACTGTCAGAACCTATGTATGTAACAATCAGACACAACTCCACCTAAGGCCTTAAGTAACAAATTTTAACATACATAACCACTTATTAATATTGCAGAGGGAAAAAGAGACCCTCCACTGAGTACATATGCCACATGAAGGTACTCTGACGGAAATGGGCATCTGCCATCTGGTCTAGTCAACTATTCCACTTCACAGAAAGAATATTCATAAGTCACACCCAGGGCCTATACCAAGCTTGAGTAATTAAATACAAATGCAAAATTATAATGCAAAAACAGATCAAGTGTTCATTAATTGGTCTGTTGCTTCTTGCTAAAAAAAATATATATATATTATTTTCCAGAGCTACCCTACAACCCGGCAATTGCACTACTGGGTATTTACCCTAAAGATACAAATGTAGTGCTCCAAAGGGGCACGTGCACCCAAATATTTTCAGCAGCAATGTCCACAATAGCCAAACTATGGAAAGAGACTAGATGTCCGTCAACAGATGAATGGATAAAGAAGACATGGTGTATATATATACAATGGAATACCATGAAGTCATCAAAAAAAGAAATCTTGCCTTGCCATTTGCAATGAAGTGAATGGAACTAGAGGGTATTATGCTTAAGCGAAATAAGTCAATCAGAGAAAGACAATTATCATATAATCTCTCTGATATGAGGAATTTGAGAGGCAGGGAAGGGGACTGTAGGGGGAAGGGAGAGAAAAATGAAACAAGATGGGACCGGGGAGGGAGACAAACTCAAACCATAAGAGACTCTTAACCTGAGGAAACAAACTGAAGGCTGCTGCGGGTGGGGCGAGGGAGAGGGTGGCTGGCTGATGGACACTGGGGAGGGTATGTGCTATGGTGAGTGCTGTGAAGTGTGTAAGACTGATGATTCACAGACCTGTACCCCTGAAGAAAATAGTACATTACATGTTAGTAAAAAAAAATTGTTATTCTTCCATGGAGCCACATTGACATTTAACCTCAAGTACATTTGTAATAAACACTTCCATTTTCAATAAGATTTCACTCTCCCTAGTTTCTTTCTAAAATTAACTCAAATTTAAGCTTATAGGTTAGTGAATAAGAAAATCCCCTCGGAATAAACAGGGGGGAAATTTATGAATATTCTAAAGAATCATGCCTACCTCGGGCCCTGTGATATGCATCAGACCAGAAACAGCAGAGGCAACCGCATCATAACCAGCTCTCTGAGACAGTGGGCCTGTCTGGCCATACCCTAAAATGAGAAGAATGGATACAGTCAGCAGCATCGTGCAAGGAGAGCAAGAGTACAATGACATGTTTGTAGCCAGAAATCTTGAGCAATTTATTACTATGAGATTGACAGTACCCCTTGAAAAGGAAGCAATAAAAATTATTCATGATCTTATATCCCAAAACATTGCAAACTGGTAACTTGAGGGCAAGATCCCACTGCATGAATGTTCTGTCTGGCCTGACAAGGGACCTAAAATGTCTTCATTTAGTTTCCAACATTTTAAAGAAGCAGGAGATAGCACATAAAATGCAAATTTCTTGAAATATCAGAAAATAGTTCAAAACGAGGCCCACACAACAATCAACTAGAGTTAATAACAGCTCTTCCCTTTATACAGGGAAACAAATTCTCCAATTTGCCATTCCTCCGTGACTCTTACTCCTTAATGCCTGAGCCTGATTCACTTATTCAATCTTGCCTCCCAGCTCCATTCATACATGCTACTCTTGTTTTATACAAAACGATAACAAAGTAAAATAAAATAGTGTTTCTCTGGATTCTGTTTACATTTTTCATATATGTGTGTGTCTGTGTGTGTATACATATATATAAATGATGACTAAAATTTATTTCTAAAGATTTTATTTATTTATTTGAGAGAAAGAGAGAGAGAGAGAGAGAGAGAGCATGAGCAGGGGACGGAGGGAGGAGCAAGGAGAGAGGAGAATCAGGCTCCCGCTGAGCAGGGAGCCCAATGCAGAACTAGCTCCCAGGACCCTGGGCTCATGACCTGAGCCGAAGGCAGATACTGAATCAACTGAGCCACCCAGGTGCCCCAGCTAAAATTTTTGATCATAAACAATACGATTATATAACCTAGCAGTGCTTTTTAAGATTACAAAAAGAAAGTGAAGGTCTTACTTTTTCTTTTCTCTTTCTCTTTCCTTTTCCTTTTTTTTTTTTTTTTTTTTTTTGGCCATCAGCAAAAATCAAGAGAACACAATAGTTTCTCCTGCTCTCCTCCAGTCCTGGCACTTACTATTGAATGAAAAAGGTTATTTCAGGTGCTACATGAATCTGTCTCCATATCCTATGTTATCAACCACAGAGAGGACACATGGAATAGCCATCAGCTATTAGCTGAAATGTCCTGCATACCTCACTTTAGAAAGATCAAAAAGAGGTACCTCGGGGCCTTTGCTTGCTTCTCCAGGCACCTGAAATGCTCTCCCTCCTTTTCACGCCATAGATCCACACACCTCACACTCTCTCACATCCTCCAAATCTGTACTCAAACATCTCCTTACCAGAAAGAGCTTCCCCAGAGAACTCTTGTAAAAGAGCGCTCTCACTTCTCACTTTTAATCCCCCTTACATTTGTCTCTGTAGCACTTATTACAAGATATATAATATAGCTATGTGTTTATTGATTTATTTTCTGTCTCCTCTCCTACCTAAATCTGTGCTCCAAACTTTTTTCTATTTGATTCACTGCATCTAGAGAAGAATTTAATAACACTCACTGATAAAAATGAATGAATGAATGAATACTTGTCACATAAAATAATTTTTAAAAAAAACAATCTATAACAACTAAATTTAATAAAAAAAAAAACTAAAGAAGTTTTTGTTTTGTTTTGTTTTTTACCAAAATGGCAATATGGGAGCTTTCTGAATTGTCTTCCTCTCACAGACACGACAAATGTACAGCGCCACGTGGAGCAATTCCCTCTGAGAGAAATCCAGAACTATTTGTCTGACTCCTACGCATTGGTGATAAAGAAAATACCCGCATCTAAATGGGTGTTTAAACCCCACTCCAGGCACAACACCATATATTCAGGAGGGAGCCCCCAACTCATAGCTTCTCTTCAAAGAGTGAAGGGTTTGGACCACATGTCTGGGGCCCCAACTTTAAAGGCTCCCACGTGAGGAGCAGGCCTCTGAAGTACCTAGCTGTAAGACCAAGCAGAGCTTACATTCACGCGTCCCATCTGACCATAACAAACAGAAAAAGAAGCTGTTGACAGGCACAGGAGCACTAACCACAGGTATCTTTCCAGGGATCAGCACAGAGGGATCAGGCAAAACCATCCATCTCCCAGTCTTTCCCTGCAAGAGGTCTCAATGCATACTTTACAAGCTGCTACCTGAGGATTTGGACTGTAATTGACATATATCTAGGTGCTCACTGCAATCGCTCCTGGAACCCAAAAGAGCTAGTGGGTCACACTCACGCTCACTCCAATATGAGGTAAGCAGTGTCTCTCTGGAAAGAGCTTCTACACATGTCTGGCACATCAGCCTTTGCACCTACTGCCCAAGGGATGGGCCCCCAGATCACCTGGCTCTGACAGCCAATGGGTTTTGCAGACACGGGCTATACCAGACAAAGAAGCAGTTTTTAAACAGGCTCAGGAGCAAACTCCATGGCTATGCATCCCAGCTCGGTGCAGAAGGAGAAGGCACAAACACCGGTCTCTCACCAGGTGTTTTACCTTTCTCCCCAGAAGGGTTTGACTGCATACTTTCCCAGCTGTTGTCTGAGGTCCAGCCTCTAATCAACATGTATCTAGGTGCCAACTGCTATCATCCCCCTGGGGACACAGATGGATCTTGGCACACCCCCAACCACGAGGAGCCACAAAGAACAAAGGCAATCATAAAGATCTGAAGGAACCTGGCGCTCAGACCAGACTGACTGATGAGAGTCATCTCCTACACTGGAGATGTACACTCCTACATCTTCAAGACTGAGAAAGGTGGCTGTTTTAGCTAATATATAGAAACCAACATAAAGAATCAAAGAAAGTGAAGAAACAAGAATATGTTCCAAACAAGGGAAAAAGGTAAATTTCCAGAAACTGATCTGACAGAAATAGAAATAAGCTATTTATCTGATAGAGACCTCAAAATAACATAAAGATGCTCACCAAGATCAGAAGAGTGATGTATGAACAAAGTGACAATTTCAACAAAGAGAGAGAATATCAAAAAGTGCTACAGAAATGATAGAGCTGAAGAATATAATAACTGAAGTGAAAAATTTGATGGAGACACTCAACCACAGACTAGATCAACTGGAAGAAAAGAACAGCAAGTTAGACGATAGGCAATGGAATACACCTAATCAGAGAAGCAAAGAGGAAAAAGAGCGAAGATAGATTAAGGGACTTATGGGACATCATCAAAAAGAAAAATATTCACATTGAAGAGGTCCCAAAAGAAGAAGAGAGAGAGGGGAAGAGGCAAAAGCAAATTTAAAGAAATGCCTCAAAACTGTCCTTATCGGGGCGCCTGGGTGGCTCGGTGGGTTAAAGCCTCTGCCTTCGGCTCGGGTCATGATCCCAGGGTCCTGGGATCGAGCCCCACATGGGGCTCTCTGCTCGGCGGGGAGCTAGCTTCCCCCCTTCTCTCTCTGCTTGTCTCTCTGCCTACTTGTGATCTCTCTCTCTGTCAAATAAATAAATAAAATCTTTAAAAAAAAAAAAAAAAAAAAAAAACTGTCCTTATCTGAAAGAAAAAACAAGATGTCCAGATTCAGGTAGCCCAAAAAGTACCAAATAATAATAATAAGATGAATCTAAAGAGATTCATATGCAGACACATTATAATTAAATTGTCAAAGGTGACAAACAAAGCCAGCAAAAGAAAAGCAACTTGTTGCATGCAAGAAAATTGTCATAAGTCTATCAGTGGATTTTACAAAAACCATGTAGGCCAGAAGGGAGTGAATAAGATATTCAAAGTGCTGAAATAAAAAATGTTGTCAGCAAAGACACCCTATCTAAGAGTTATCCTTCCAAATCAAAGAAGAGATAAAGAATTTTCCAGACGAACAAAAGCTAGAGGACTTCATCACCACTAGACCAGGCTTACAAGATATGTTAAAATGAGTTCTTCAGGATGAAATGAAAGAGTGCTAATTAGTTACATTAAAACATGTCAAGGTATAAAACTCACCAGAAAAGGTAAATATATAGTTAAATTCAGAATACTCTAATGTTGTGGTGGTGGTAGGTAAATCACTTCTATAACTGTAATATAAAAGTTAAAAAACAAAACAAAAAGTTAAAAGACCAAACTATTAAGAATTCCCATAATCACAGTAATTTCCTAATGGATACATTAAAAAATGTAAATTATGAAATCAAAAACTTAAAATATCAAGGGAGAATGTAAAAATTCAGAAGTTTTCCATACACCCCAAGTTAGGTTGTTATCAGCTTAAAATAGACTGTTATACAGGCACTTGGGTGGCATTATCAGTTGAGTGTCCAACTCTTGGTTTCAGCTCAGGTTGTGATCTCAGAGTCATGAGATCAAGCCCCACATCAGGTTCCATGCCCAGCGATAGTCTGCTTAGGACTCTCTCCCTTTCCCTCTGCTCCTGTGTGCTCTCTAAATAAATAAATAAATAAATAAATAAATATTTTTTTAAAAAGTAAAAGTAAAACGGACTATTATAACTGTAAGATATTTTACATAAGCCTCATGATAGTACAAAGCAACAACCTATAGCAGACATACAAAAGAGAAAGAAATCTAAGCTTAGCACCACAGAAAATCATCAAATCATAACAGAAAACAAAAGAGGAAGAAAGAAACAACAGTTACAAAACAACCAGAAAACAATTAACAAAATGACACAGGAAGGTCCATACTTATCAATAATTACCTTAATGCAAATGCACTAAATTCTTCAATCAAAAGACATAATAGCTAAACGGATTTCTTTTTATAAAGACCCAACTACATGCTGCCTGCAAGAAATTTATTTAAGCTTTAAGTACAGAGACTGAAAATGAAGGGATAGAAAAAATATTCTATGCAAATGGAACCAAAAGAAAGCAGGGGTAGGTATACTTATATCAAGTAAAATAGACTGTCAGCCAAAGACTCCAATAAGAGACAAAGAAGGGCATTACATAATGATAAAAAAGTCAACCCAATGAGAAGATATAACATTTGTAAATATTTATGAACCTAACATCGAAGCAACTAAATATTTGAAGCAAAATTTTTTTTTTTAAGATTTATTTAACAGAGAGAGAGATCACAAGCGGGCAGAGAGGCAGGCAGAGAGGGGGGGAAAGCAGACTCCCCGCTGAGCAGAGAGCCCAACATGAGGCTTGATCCCAGGACCCTGAGACCATGACCTGAGCTGAAGGCAGAGGCTTAACCCACTGAGCCACCCAGGTGCCCCAAAGCAAATATTAACAAAAATGAAGGGAGAAATAGACAGCAATACAATACCAGTAGAGTTGACTACCCTACTCTCAACAATGGATAGATAATAAAGAAAGAAAATCAATAAGAAATCGTTGCACTTAAACTACACATTAAACCAGATAGATTTAACAGACATAGAACAGTCCATCCAACAGCAGCAAAATACACATTTTGCTCAAGCATACACCTGAAACCTTAGATCATATATTATGCTGCAAAACTAGTCTTAATTAATTTAAGAAGACAGAAACCTTCTCAAGCACTTTTTCTGATCATGGAGGTATTAAACTAGAAATCAATTATAAGAAGAAAGTTGGAAAATTCACAAATACATGGAGATTAAAAAACATGCTCCTGAAAAAAAAAAAAAGGGTCAAAGAGGAAATCAAAAGATAAACCAAGAAAATACCTTGAGACAAATGAAAATGAAAATACAACTTAACTAAACTTATAAAATACAAAAGCCATTCTAAGAGGGAAGTATACAGTGAAAAATACCTACACTGAAAAAAAGAGAGATCTCAAACAATCTAATTTTACACTTCAAGGAACTAGAAAAAAGGAGAACAAACTAAGGCCAAAGTTAGCAGATGGAAGGAAATAACAAAAATCAGAACAAGTAAATATGAAAAACTAAGAAAACAATTTTTAGCTATATAATTAAGAAAAAAGAGATAAAACTCAAGTAAGAAGAATCAGAAATGAAAGGCAAGTTACAACTGATGCCACAGAAATACAAAGGATATTATGAACAATTATACAACAACAAACCAGACAACCTATCATAAATGGATAAATTCCTACATATGACCTACCAGGAATGATTCATGAAGAAATATAAAATCTGAACCAACCAATTACTAATAAGGAGATTGTATCAATAATCAAAAAACAACCTAAAATACAAAAGTCTAAGACCAAATGGCTTCACTGGTGAATTCTACTATAAATATCTAAAGGAGAATTAATATCAACCCTTCTCAAATACTTCCCAAAAACAGAAGAGGAGGGAAAGCTACTAAACTCATTTTACAAGGCCAGCATTATCCTGAAACCAAAACCAACTAAGACACTACAAGAAAAGAAAATTACAGGTCAATATCCCCAATGACACAAAAGTCCTCAGCAAAAATTAGCAAACCATATTCAATAGAACATTTTTTTTCTTAGATTTTATTTATTTATTTGACAGACAGAGATCACAATTAGGCAGAGAGGCAGGCAAAGAGAGGAAGGGAAGCAGACTCCCTGCCAAGCAGAGAGCCCGACGTGGGGCTCAATCCCAGCACCCCGGGATCATGACCCGAGCCAAAGGCAGAGGCTTTAACCCACTTAGCCACCCAGGCGCCCCTCAATAGAATATTTTTAAATACACCATGACCAAGTGGGATTTATTCCAGGAATGAAAGGATGGTTCAACATCTACAAATCAATCAGTGTGATATATCACATCCATAAAGTGAAGGATAAAAATCATATGACCATCCCAATAGATCAGATAAGCATCTGACAAAATTCAACATCCATTTCTTTTTTTTTTAAGATTTTATTTATTTATTTGACAGAGAGATCACAAGTAGGCAGAGAGGCAGGCAGAGAGAGAGGAGGAAGAAGGCTCCCTGCTGAGCAGGGAACCCGATGTGGGGCTCGATCCCAGGACCCTAAGACCATGACCTGAGCCGAAGGCAGAGGCTTAACCCACTGAGCCACCCAGACGTCCCCTCAACATCCATTTATAATAAAAACTCTGAACAAATTGAGTATAGAAGGAATGTAGCACAACATAATAAAGGCCATATATGCCAAACCCAGAGCTAACACCATATGAAATGGTGAAAAGCCAAAAGCTTTTCCTCTAAAATCAGGAACAAAACAATAGTACCTACTCTCACACCACTTCTATTCAACATAGTATTGGAAGACCTACCCAAAGCAATTAAGCAAGGAAAAGAAAATGCATTCAAATCAGAAAGAAAGAAGTAAAACTGGTTTTGAATGATGTGATCTTATATAGAGAAAACCCTAAGGACTCCATCAAAAAACTGTGAGACAAATTTAGTAAAATTTCAGGATACAAAAATCATTATACAAAAATCTGTTGCATCTGAGGTGCCTCAGGGGTTCAGTCGGTAGAGTCTCCAACTCTTGGTTTCGCTCGGGTCATGATCTCCAGGTTGTGGTCAAGCCCCATTTTGGGGCTTTGTGCTCAGAGGGAAGTCTGCCTGAGATTTTCTCTTTCCCTCTGCCCCTCCCCCATTCATGCTCTCTTTTGTTTTCTCCCTCCCTTACCCAAATAAATACATAAATTTTTTAAAAATCTGTTGCACTTTTATATACCAACAACAAATCATATGAAAGAAATGAAGAAAGCCATCCCATTTACAGTAGTACCAAAAATAATAAAATACTGGATATTATTAATATATTATATATTAAATATTTATTATTAATAAATAATAAATAATAAATAAATAAATATTTATTATTAATAAATATTTAATGATTTATTGATAAATTATTAATAAATATATAAATATATAACATTTATATATTATATATTATATACAAAAATATATTTAAAATATATAAAAATAAATAAATGATAAATATTAATATATTAATATTATAAATTAAATGTTAAATATTACTATATTATATTAATGATATATATTAATAATAAAATACTGGATATGGATACTTAAGCATTTGCCTTCAGCTCAGGTCACGATCTCCAGGTCCTGGGATTGAGCCTCACATCAGCCTCCCAATTCAGCAGGGAGTCTGTTTCTCCCTCTCCCCTTCCCCCTACTTGTGCTCTCTCTGTCTCTCAAATGAATAAATAAAATCTCTAAAAAATATATGTGTAATATGTTAACCAAAAAGATAAAGGATCTATACACTGAAGATTATAAATAGACACTGATGGAAGAAACTGAAGACACATTAAATGGAAAGATAACCCATGCTCTTGGACTAGAAGAATTAACACTGTTAAAACATCAACACTACCCAAAGCCATCTATAGATTCAACATAATTTCTATCAAAATCCCAATGGCACTTTTTATGGAATTAGAAAAATAATCCTAAAATTTATATGAAACCACAAAAGACTCCAAATAGCCAAAGCTACTGGTCAGGAAAAGAACAAAGTTGGAGACATCACACTTCCTGATTTCAAAATATATTACAAAGCTACAGTCATCAACACAGTATGTGGTACTGGCATAAAAACAGACAAATGGACCAATGGACAGAATACAGAGCCCAAAAATAAACCCATGCATATAGTACCAAGAACACAGAATGGTAATGGACAGTCTGTGGATTACAGATATCCACATGCAAAAAAAAAAAAAAAAAAAAATGAAATCGACCCCTATCTTACACTATACACAAAAATCAACTCAAAATGGTTTAAAGACTTAAATATAATATCTGAAATAATAAAATTTCTAGAAGAAAGCATAAAGATAAAGCTCTTTCACACTGACCTTGGCAATAACTTTTGGATATGACACCAAAACCATAGGCAAAAATAGACAAATGGAGTTATATTAAACTCAAAAGACTTCTGCGAAGCAAAGGGAACAATCAGAAATGAAAAGGCAACCTACAGAATGAGAGAAAGTATTTGCAAACCATGTTTCTGATAAAGGGTTAATATCCAAAATTTACATGAAACTCATACAACCAAGTAGCACGAAAAAATCAAATAATCTGATTTAAAAATGGGCAAAGAGAACCTGAATAAATATTTTTCCAAAGAAGACATAACAAAAGACCAATGGTTACAAAAAGATGCTCAACTTCACTAAGCATCAGGGAAATGCAAATCAAACTCACAGTGAGATATTACCATATCCTTGTTAGGATAGCTATTATCAAAAAGATAAGAGCTAACAAATATTGGCAAGGTCATGGAAAAAAGGGAACTCTTCAGCAATATTGATAGGAATGTAAATTGGTGTAGCTATTACAGAAAACATTATGAAAATTCCTCAATAAAACAAATTTTAAAATGGAACTATCCTATGGTGAGTGCTGTGAAGTGTGTAAACCTGGTGATTCAAAGACCTGTACCCCTGGGGATAAAAATACATTATATGTTTATAAAAAAATAAAAAATAAATTAAAAATGGAACTATCCTATGATTCAGCAATCCCATTTCTGGGTATCCAAATAAAATAAAATCAGTGTCTCCATAAGGTATCTGGACTCCTATATTCACTGTAGCATTATTCACAATAGCAAAGATACAGAAACACGCTGTGCACTTTAAATATACACAATTTTGTCATTTTTTCTCAGGTGGCTTGGGAATAAAGAAGAAATATAGATATGTAAAAAAAGTCCCCAGATAAAATTATCACTTAAAATTAAGAAATTAAAGTAGTTCAAGATTAAATTATATTTATCATTACTGATGACAGAAAAGATGTCACAACATGTATCTCCTTTATGCATTATTATGGAAAGTTTCACACATAAAGTAGAGAGAATCATATAATAAATCCATCAGCAACTTCCATAATTATTTATTCATAGACAGTCTTCTTTCCACTATATTTATTTTTCAGTTAAAACTATTATATGACTCAGAGGTCCAAGATGGTGGAGGAATAAGAGACCTAAATTTCATCTGTTCCCAGGAATTCAGCTAGATAGTTATCAAACCATTATGAACACGTACAAACTCAATAGGAGATCAAAGAAAAGAATAGCAGCAGTTATATGAATAGAAAAATGACCACTTTCTGGAAGGTAAGACATACTTAGAGTGAATCTGTGGCAATATATGGGAAGACAGACCATGAGGGGAAGGGAGACTCCATCAGCCGGCTCCTGTCAAGTGACAGAGCAGTGGAGCACAAAATTGGAACTTTCAGAAGTCTGCTCCACTGAGGGACATCACTCCAGTGGCTAAGCAGGGGTGGAACCCTCAATGGAACAGTGTTGTCTCAGGACTCTCGGGGTCACAGAAAGACTGAGGGGGCCCGAGTGTGGCAGAGCTCCCGGGTATTGGAGAAGAGAAGCCAGTCATAACCAGTGAGCAGAGGAGTGGGTTTCCAGCTCGGGGTTGCCATAAACTATGATCTGCAGCACCACTGGGCCACTAGTCCTTGAGCAGGGACCCAAAAAGTGGCAGATCCGGGGAGACTCTCCTTCCTCCCCCTGGGAGGAGGAGCACAGGAGCACACCACAGGAGCCCACCTCAAGAATCTGCTAGGTTTGGAGACTGCAAACAGGATCATGTGCCTAGGATAGAAATGCTCAGTCACAGGCCAGGTGAGTAGAGAGTGCAGCCAGAGACCAGGGAGACAGGAGTGATTCACTGTTTTTCCCTGAGGGCTTACTGAGGAGAGGGGCCAAGCACTTGGCTCCAGGGCCAGAGAGTGGGAGGCCCCTATTTTCATTCTCATCCTCTAAAGCTGCACAGAAAGCCTTCAGAGAACAAAAGTCACATATAGCTAACCAGAGCAGATTACTTAGCCTGGACCCTCACAGTGCAATTCCACCTGGGGAAAAGACAACTGAGAATTAATAAAACAGGCTCCTCCCCCAGTAGATCAGCAAGAACATCCAGCCAAGACCAAGTTTCCCGATCAATGAGAACTGCAAAACTCCAGCCATAGCGGAATATAGCACACAGAATTCATGGGTTTTTTTCCCGTGATTCTTTAGTCTTTCAAAGTTAATATTTTTCATTTTCTTTATTTTTTTCATTTTCTATTTCTTTTTAATTTTTCTTTCCTTTTTTTAAGATTTTATTTATTTGAGAGAGAGAGAAGGAGAGAATGAGATAGAGAGAGAGCATGAGAGGGGGAAGGTCAGAGGGAGAAGCAGACTCCCTGCTGACCAGGGAGCCTGATACAGGACCTGATCCCAGGACTCCAGGATCATGACCTGAGCCAAAGGCAGTTGCTTAACCAACTGAGCCACCCAGGTGCCCCTTTTCTTTCCTTTTTCAACCAACTTTTTATTAATTCCTTTTTTTTATTTTTTTTTTAATTTTCATTTTTAAAGTCATATTCTATCCCTTCATTGTATTTAATTTTATTTTTGTGTATATATATGTGTACATATATATATTTTTTTCTTTCTTTAAAATTTTGGGATGTGGATTCATATAACAGACCAAAATATACCCTAAATCTAGTGTATGGCTTTGTTCTAGTAACCTGCCTGATCACATTCTCTCCTTATTATTTTTTAATCTTTTTTATTTCTTTTTTCAATCAACCTCTTATCAATTCCTTTTTTAAAATCTTTTTTAATTTTCATTTTTATAGTCACAGTCATCCCTTCATCATATTTATCCTTATTTTTGTATATATGTAAGTTTTCTTTCTTTAAAATTTTCCTTTCTTTAAAATTTTGGGTGACAATTTCTTCCAATAGACCAAAATACATGCACAATATCGTGTGTGGCTCTGTTCTATTCACCAGCCTGATCATATTCTTTTTCCCCACCCCCACCTCCAGTTTCAGGTCTTCTCTGATTAATTTAGCAAATATGTTTCTGGGGTCAATGTTACCCTTTTAGCATTTTGTTCTCTCATTCATCTATTATTCTCTTAACAAAATGACAAAATTTAAAAACTCACCTCAAAAAATAGAAAAAGAGGAAGTACCAACTGCCACAGACCTAACCAATATGGACATTAGTAAGATGTTGGAACTAGAGTTCAGAATAACTATTATAAAGATGCTAGCTGGGCTTGAAAAAAGCACAGAAGATACTAGAAAATCCCTTTCTGGAGAACTAAAATCTAACCAAGTTGAAATTAAAAAGGCTTTTAATGAGGTGCAATAAAAAATGGAGGCTCTTACTGATAGAATAAATGAGGCAGAAGAAAGAATTAGCGATACAGACCACATGAGAAAAAAAGAAGCTGAGAAAAAGAGAGATAAACTGGATCACGAGGGGAGAATTCAAGAGATAAGTGTTACCATAAAGCAAAATAAAATCAGCATAATTGGGATTTCAGAAAAAGAAGAAAGAGAGAGGGGTAGGAGCTATACTGGAGCAAATTATAGCAGAGAACTTCCCTAATTTGCAGAAGGAAACAGCATCAAAATCCAGGAGGCACAGAGATCAATAAATCAATAAAAATAGGTCAATACCCTGATATCTAATAGTAAAACTTATGAATCTCAGAGACAAAAAGAAAATCCTAAAAGCAACTCAGGACAAGAGGTCTGTAACCTACAATGATAAAAACATTAGATTGGCAGCAGACCCATCTGGCAGGCCAGAGACCTGGCAGGCCAGAAAGGACTGGCATGATATATTCAGGGTACTAAACAAGAAAAATATGCAACCAAGAATGCTATACCCAGCTAGGTTCTCACTGAAAATAGAAGGAAAGGTAAAAAGCTTCAAGACAAACAAAAACTAAAAGAATTTGCAATCACCAAACCAGCCCTACAAGATATATTGAAAGTGGTGCTCTAAGCAAAGAGAAAGCCTAAAAGTAACATAGACCAGAAAGGAACAGAGACAATACACAGTAACAGTCACCTTACAGGCAATACAATGGCACTAAATTTATATCTTTCAATAGTTATCCTGAATGTAAATGGGCTAAATGTCCCAATCAAAAGACACAAGGTATCAGATTAGATAAACAAAAACAAAAATAAAACAAGACTCATCAATAATGCTGTCTGCAAGAGACTCATTTTAGACCCAAAGACACCCCCATATTTAAAGTGAGGGGGTAGAAAACTATTTACCTACACTGTTGGTGGGAATGCAAGCTGGTGCAGCCACTCTGGAAAAGAGAATGGAGGTTCCTCAAAAAGTTGAAAATAGAGCTACCCTACAACCCAGCAATTGCACTACCGGGTATATACCCCAAAGATACAGATGTAGTGAAAAGGGGGCACCTGAACCCCAATATTTATAGCATCAATGTCTATAATAGCTAACCTATGGAAAGAGCCTAGATGTCCACTGACAGATAAATGGATAAAGAAGATGCGGTGTGTACGTATATACAATGGAATATTACATGGCCATCAAAAAATGAAATCTTGCCATTTGCAATGACGTGAATGGAAATAGAGGGTATTATGTTAAGCAAAATAAGTCAGAGAAAGACAATTATCATATGATCTCACTGATATGTGGAATTTGAGAAACAAGGCAGAGGATCATGGGGGAAAAGATGAAAAAATGAAATGGGATGAAACCAGAGAGGGAGACAAACCATAACAGACTCAGTCTCAGGAAACAAACTGAGGGTTGCTGGAGTGGAGGGAGGTGGGAGGTATAGGGTGGCTGGGTGATGGACGGTGGAGAGGGTATGTGCAGTGGTGAGCACTGTGAAATATGTAAGACTGATGAATCACAGACCTGTACCCCTGAAACAAATAATACATTTTATGTTAATAAAAAATTTTTAAATTTTTTATTAAAAATCTTTTTAAAAAAACTATTATATGAAGAACAAAGTAAAACCATAAAAAAAGTCTTGATTCAGGTAAAAACCAGTCACACAAAATCCTACTGTCATGTTTGTATTCCAATTTCAAAAAAAAAAAAAAAATCTGTAAATTCTGAACTGTTACTTTTTAAATCTTTAGATAAGCACAAATGGGATACGTAGGGAACATAATGGGAAACGTTAAGGCAATATTCTCTATGCAAAAATACAGAAATTAATACCAAGAATTAGGAGTGAATTTATATTCCAGAGCACCTAGTTTACAACTATAAAGGGCACCTTACACCAGGCTTCCAGTATTCCGCAAAATAGTTTTTTTTGTTTTTTTTTTTTTATTTGACAGAGAGAAATCACAACTAGGCAGAGAGGCAGGCAGAGAGAGAGGAGGAAGCAGGCTCCCTGTGGAGCAGAAAGCCCGATGTGGGGCTCGATCCCAGGACCCCGGGATCATGACCTGAGCCGAAGGCAGAGGCTTTAACCCACTGAGCCACCCAGGTGCCCCTAGTAATTTTAACACAACAGTATCTCCAGCATTAAACTGGTCCCCTGGAGCAGAGATAAGCTCCACCATAAGACAGGAACACTGTGTTCCCTGAACCACCTGTTATCTCAACAGGAAGTCAAGAGAAGGAATTAAGTTTCAGTCCGCTCTCAGTGAGGAAAATCAGGTGCTCAGGAATCTGGCCAGGAGCCCAAATCCCTCAAATGGGACAAATCGAGGACCCTCACCAACAGGGGAGTCTTCTAAACAAAGGCCTGCAGGAAAATATGCTCAGAAAAACAAACAACTTACTAAATAAAAGTGCACCATAATAGTGGTCTTGTGATACAAATTTTTTTGTTCAGTTTACAACAAAGAGAAGGCATAAATACCTAATTACTTTAAATTACAACTTCCAAGTACTTCTTTTAGATATTTTTTTAATGTATTTATTTATTTATTTGACAGAGAGAGAGATCACAAGTAGGCAGAGAGGCAGGCAGAGAGAGAGGAGGAAGCAGGCTCCCCACGGAGCAGAGAGCCCGATGCGGGGCTCGATCCCAGGACCCTGAGATCATGACCTGAGCCGAAGGCAGCGGCTTAATCCACTGAGCCACCCAGGCGCCCCAGATATATTTTTTAAAGATCTTTGTTTATTTGTTTGAGAGAGAAAGAGAGAGTGAGAGAGAGCATGAGAGGGGAGAAGGTCAGAGGAAAAAGCAACCAGATACCCTGCGGAGCTGGGAGCCCGACGTGGGGCTCAATCCCAGGATTCTGGGATCACGACCTGAGCCGAAGGCAGTTGTTTAACCAACTGAGCAACCCAGGCGCCCCCAAGTACTTCTTTTAAAGAGAAACAGGGGCACCTGAGTGGCTGAGTCAGTTAAGGATCCAACTCTTGATTTTGCTCCGGTCATGATCTCAGGGTGGTCAGATAGAGCCAGGCATCAGGCTCTGCACTGGGTGTGGAGCCTGCTTAAGATTCTCTCGGGGTGCCTGGGTGGCTCAGTGGGTTGAAGCCTCTGTCTTCAGCTCAGGTCATGATTTCAGGGTATTGGGATCAAGCCCGGCATCAAGCTCTCTGCTCAGCCAGGAGCCTGCTTCCCTCCCTCTCTCTCTGCCTGCCTCTCTGCCTACTTGTGATCTCTGTCAAATAAATAAATAAAATCTTTAAAAAAAAAAAAAAAGATTCCATCTCTCCCTCTGCCCTTCCCTGCAACTCAAGTGTGCACATACTCTCTATCTCTCTCAAAAATAATTTAATTTTTAAAGAGAAATATAGTTATTCGTGTGGAGGTAGTATGGCGTAGTGAATAAGGATGAGTTTCAGGATTGAAAAAACCTGGATTCAAAGTATCCCTGTGCGAACTACTAAGTCTTTAACAATTTATCTGATTTCCCTGGTCCTCCATCTCCTCATCTGTAAAACGGCAATATTCACATTTATCACATAGATTTCTTATGAGGATTCTATTTGATAAGAAAGCATAACCAAAGCACATTTTACATTGAGAGCTAAATACACTTCATTAATAAATATGCATTAATCAATATACTAATAACATAGTAGCTTACCCTTTCCACAACATATTGAGAATAACAAAAAGAAGATTGCCTTAAGGTAGGTTGAATGGATAAGAATAAATATTCAAAGCACTGTAATTATGTTGTTAAAAACATATAAAAATTGGAAGATTTTGTACTTGGAAACTTGCATTTGTTCATTTTAGAGAAGAAACTGACAATAATATATATATAATTATATAAGCAGTGTATATACATATACACATATATATACAACATACATACACACACACATATATATAATACACACACACACACACACACTGATGAGGGACAGAAGTAGAAAAATGTCCATCTTTAGCCTGGAAGGCTGACCTACAGCCTGCACGGTTTCTATAAAGATCAAATATGTGCTGGTTGCCACATTCTAAAAGGGTCTCGTGACTGCCTACACATCTCACTGACAGTTTGTATCAAAATGAATGATAAGCACCAGAGAAATCTTGCAAAACTATAAGTAGAAATTCTAAGAAGACATTTATAATCTAATATTCCCTGCACATCCCCTCCCCCTTGAACACTAAGCATATAACCGCCAGCTTCATACAGCAAAAAGTGCAGCTCTTTCTGCCCATGGGTCCTCTCCCCGTGCTACTTAAATAAACTTCCTAAGTTGTACCATACAACCTCCCAAGAATTCTTTCTTTTTTTTTTTCCAAGAATTCTTTCTTGACCATTGTACTTGACCATCCTGTAACAGTATTAGTCAAAAATCATTCCACCTTTTCATCTTACACTTAAACTTAACTATTTGAATACTGATTATCAGGACAACCAACAAATATTTCTGACAATAAATAGAAAGTTTTAAAGCAGGGAACTGATATTATCAAATGGTATTTCGTAAAGTTTACTCTGTTGGCAATGTGAAGAGTGATTTATTAATAATTTAATAAGGAGCTGAAAAAAATGGTAAGGATGGGATCCAGGTACTTCTTTTTCATTTTATTCTAGCTTTACAACTCCAAAAGCACCATGATCAAACTCCAAATTAAAGAGAAAATATCTAAGCATGTCAGTTCTATTGTATGTTCAAGTAAAATTATTGTATGTTCAAGGAAAATTAAGGAGGTTATGAAAAATCAGAGAGGAACACTACACATACATTCATTCTTTCCCTCCCTTTCTCCTCCCTCCGTCTCTGTCAATCTCTCTCCTCTCTCTCTTCCCTCCCACCCCCTTGCTCACTTTCATTTTAAGGAGCAACCCCGCCATCTTGTGGCTTTTATGAACATTGACTATAAAGCAAAATGCATTCCTAGACATACAAGCCAAACTGTGAGGAAAAGAAACTAAAGGGAAAAGATTTCTTCTTTTACTATTTGCCCTGAATACCAGATGATCTGGCCTTCCCGCTCCTGGCTTCGCTCACCTTTCTTCTTAATTGTGTCTAACTGTGTTTTCTTTCTCTTCCTAACTTCTGAGTGCTTAGAAAGCAGGAACTCCCACTGGTACTTTTGCTTTCTATGACTCCTATGACACCTCCCACTAGCAAAGGTTAACTTTCTGACGGCCAAACAGGCCTTTGGCAACCTGGGGAGAGAAGCTATGAACTCTCCCCAGAAGAAAATAACTGAACACATTTCAAATCCCGTTCGTGCAGCCCTGGTGAAGAGGCAGGTCAAGGGCCCTCAGCAAGCAAATCCCTGCTTGTCTCTGCCCCCCACCCCAGGCCCACAGCACCTCCCTGATCAGCATAACTCTCCTGAGGGGATCAGTTCAAGGACAGCTGTGGGGCTTCCAAGTGGCTGAGAGCTCCGGCATGGGGATTTGGCTCAATCATGAAAAGAAAAGAAAAGGGAACAAAATAAAGCATCTCTCACAGCCTCTATCATTAGCCTCCTACTTCTGGCCTCCCTCCCTCATGCTCGCCTCTTGTGATCATAGTGATCTCCCGAAAATCTAAATCAGAGTGTCCTACTGTCCTGCCCAGTGCTTTCTATGGGCTTTCCAAGTCACCCAGAGTAAATCCAAACTCCGTATCCTTGTGTCTTAGTCATTGTCTGCTCTCCGGCCTAATCTCATCGATTTCCCCACTGCCCTCTATCATGGGTCCTACTGGTCTTCTTGCTGTTCTCTGAATACACCCATAGCTTACTTATTTCCATCCTGAAGACTGCGGGACCTAGAATGGTCTTTCTTCCGATCTTCACATGGGGGGCTACTACTGATTTTGTGATCCTGACACACCTTCCCTGAGCACCCAATCCAATAGAAGCTTCTAAGAACTCCTTAGCATTTTGTCATATTTTCATTCTCTCTAAAGTACTTATCACTATCTGATATTTAACTTTTCAGATGAATATATTTCTCTCCTCTAGAATGTTAGCTGTGACGGGGGTGTGTGTTCTCTGTGATATCTTCAGCACCTAGAATAAGGTCTACCAGTATCTCAGTAAATGTGTATTAACAGATGAATGAATATAAATAAATAAACTAACACTTATCTTCTACTGGCTATAAAACAAAGATTAAACTGTACTTCCTCTAGTAATACCTGAAATAACCTGGTTGGGGCTTGGGCAGAAGAACAATATGGGAAGGTCCAGGCAACTAAATTCCCCAGGTTCAACTTCCGACATCCCCCAGGAGTCCATACATCTTTGGTCCCCTCTCATCTTCAGTGTTCTCTCTAATGGCTTTCATGCTTACCGCAGCTCCAAACAAGATACTGGCAATCCCCTGTCTAGAATAATGATGACTATGTATCAGGTTATTACATATTAGACACTGGTATATGTTTGTCCACAAGATCACTTAATTCACATAAAAACCTTACCAGTTAGGTACCATTTATCCCCTTTTTACAGCTATAAAATCTGAAGCTTAGGAAGGTTAAGTGACCTGTCCAAGGCCACATGGATAGGAAGTAGCAGAACTAAGATTTTAACCCAAGTCTGAATCCTTATATCTAAAAATGTTTGCTTGTGTGTGTACAGACATCCCCACCAAAAAAGTCCAAGGTACCACAAGCTTAAAGTTACCCTAATCAGAAAGTATCACCCCACCTTAGTCACCCCCACAGGCCACCGATCCAGACTGCTCCCTCTCCCACATTCACGTCACTGATGCACACACATCTGCACAACCCAGAAACCGAAGAGGCACCCTGGATTCTTTTCTCAGCCGGTCACGAATTCCTTCAGTTCCTATCCATATCCAATCGGTCACAAAGCACCAGTTCAGGTAGTAATGGGCTGAAAGGTTGAATCACAAAGTAGGCGGTAAGCAAGATTAATCCCAGGGTTACAAATACCTTAAACGTAGCTATCAGGAGAGGATACTGGGGTGGCCCCCGCTGAGGTTCTTTTCCAGCAGCAGTCGGATAAATTTTTCAATTGCCTTCTCTGACATGCCACACTGATGGCCTGTTTGTCTCACCAAATCAACAGTTTCTGAAAGTTTGTCATAAATGCTGAGCTCACTGGCGGCGAGATCCATGTCTCTCAATATCCTAACTCTCAAATCCATCTAACCCCTCATGTCTTGGGAGAGCTTCCTTACTGGTCCCCCTGTCTCAGTTTATTGTTCACATGGCTACAGAGACCTTTCAAATATGTAATTATGATCAATTCATTTCCTTTATTAAATTCTTATTAAGTTGCCCTACAGGATAAAAATTCCTTAATATGACTGACTGAGTCTTTTGTGACCTGGCCCCTAACTACTCCATACATCTTGTCTCCTGTCACTCCTCCAAAGCAAGTCATACTTCGTATAGCTGCTTTCCAATTATTCAAGGCTCTTTCATTCCTCTAGGCCTCTGTATGTGCCATTTTACTTGTGACCCCACCTCTCCCATCTGTCTAGTAAAGATACTCTTCCTCAAAATACAGACTTAGTTGATAATGGACTAGGAAGGACAATAAAGAAGGCGGTTTCCAAGAGGACTACTATCTATCCTGTTAATGCACTCAAAAACAAAACAGGAATACCATGCTATTCACTAGATAGGTAATACGACTATTTCAGCAATTACAGAAATTCCAATAATAGATTATTTACCTGAAAGAAGATCAGAAGGCAACAAAATATTTTACAATAAATAAAGTCATCCTCAAAATGCATATAAATATAGTTGACTTTGGACAGCACAAGTTTGAACCATGCAGGTCCACCTAGATGCAGATTATTTCCAACATAGCACAATACTGTAAATATATTTTCTCTTCCTTACGATTTTCTTAATAAAACTTTTTTCCTAGCTTGCTTTAAGAATACAGTACATAATATATATGAACATATGAAATATGTGCTAATTGATTGTTTATGTTATTGGAAAAGTTTCCAGTCAACAGTAGGCTAGTAGTAAAGTTTGGGGGGCCAAAAGCTTTATGCAGAGTTTCAACTGCTTGAGTTTCAATACCTCTAACCCCCACATTTTCAAGATCCACTGAATCTGGACTTCGTTTCTTTCTTTGCTCATTTTCTTGTGTATAAAGTGTTTCTGAATCTAAAATGATAGATTAAGAACTACTAATGGATTTTATTGTTTTTAAAGATTTTATTTATTTGCTTGACAGAGATGACAAGTAGGTAGAGAGAGAGAGAGAGAAGAAAGCAGGCTCCCCACTGAGCAGAGAGCCCAATGTGGGGCTCGATCCCAGGACCCTGAGATTATGACCCGAGCCGAAGGCAGAGGCTTAACCCACTGAGCCACCCAGGCGCCCCTGGATTTCATTTTTTTTTTTTAATATTTATTTTCTTATTTGTTCCGTGGAAAGGCCTAGAACCAAAGACTAATCCAGTGGCAATGAGCATTCTTCCATCCAGACTGCAGTCTTTAAATGCCATTTCCTACAAAAAGGAACTAGGATTACATGGAGAAATTGTTGATTCCAGGATGGCACAGGAAACATACAAAATCCACCTAGAATATCTTGTTACACCAGAAATCAAAGAAGCTATCAAAGACTACTGGTCATGTCAGAAAAATGCAGAATCCACACCTAAAAGGCCCACAATAGCCAAAAATGAAATCATTTTGAGTATGAATAAAAATAATAGCTGCAATGGACTGAAACACATCAAATATGTTAGATTCTGAAAAGTCATAATGATATTTTTTTAAGTCATCAGTCACCCTTGGAGGATAAGAGGAAATAAATTCATTATTATGAGAACTGGTAGTAAATAAAGGGAAAGAATTTACATGCATCTTGCCTTTACTAATCCAAGCTAATCACATAGTTGATGAGAGGCTATCCTTTTATAGAAATTTTCCAACCAACGTATGAGGAACCAATGACAGAATTAGGATGTTATCATTTTCTAATTTCTAATGAATTAAGAGATCTAGGCAATCATCATCAATGACTACTAACATCACAAAGAGAGCAAGAGCCAGCCTTTACCTGCCTCCTAGTGGAACTACACATCACCGTCTATGAAATTTTTTTTTTTTTAAGATTTTATTTGTTTGACACAGAGAGAGACAGCCAGAGAGGGAACACAAACAGGAGAAGTGAGAGAGGGACAAGCAGGCTCCCCGGGGCTCGATCCCAGGACCCTGGGATCATGACCTGAGTTGAAGGCAGACGCTTAATGACTGAGCCACCCAAGCACCCCCTATGAAATAGTCTTAACAACAACAACAACAAAAAATCAAACCAAAATCTGAGCAAGACTACAGATGTCAATTTTTAAAGAACAACAAAAACAAAATTAAACAAATGGGAATATAATCAGCAAATTCAAACAACTCAACCGACAAACTGATTTTTTAAGCAAATAACTTACAAGAAAAGAGAGACTGAGGAGGAACTACATAAATTAAAGATTTAAGACACGTCGATCATTTGCAGGGTGCCTGAGTGGCTTAGTCAGTTAAGCATCTGCCTTCGGCTCAGGTCATGTTCTCAGGGTCCTGGGCTCAGTGTCCTCACCCCACAACAGGCACCTGCTCAGCTGAGAGTCTGCTTTCTCCCTCCCCCTATCCCTGCTGCCCCAACTAGTGCACCCTCCCTCTCTCAAATAAAGAAATAAAATCTAAAAAAAAAAAAGAAAGAAAGAAAAAAAGAAACATAACAATCCATTGCAATGACTAGACTTCATTTGGACCCCAATTCAAAATAACAAACTGTAAAGTGAAAGAGGGAGAGAATTGGGACAATGTGAACACCAACTGCATATTTAATGATATTAAGGAATTATACTCATTTTTTTATTTACATGTATTAGGTGTTGCTGCTTTATAAAGAGTCCTTTTCTTTTGGATATATTCTGCAATATTTAGAAATGAGATGATATAAAATCTGAGATTTGCTTTTAAATAACCAGGAGAGGGAGAATATGTGGGATTATAGACAAAATAAGATTGGCCGTGAGCTGGTTGTACATGTACCTCAAGAATCATTATACTATTCTCTCTACTTTCATGTAACTACATTAAATATCAAAAAATAAATTTTTAATGATATGAAAATTTCACTGTATACATCTTAAAGTACACCAAGGAAATATTAAAGCTGAATGGGTCTGAGGCAAAAATTCCTGCTTTACAGATGTGAAAACTGAGAAGGTCAAGTAACTTGTCCAAGGTCATAAAGCCAATCATTACCAAACCTAGAACAAACACTCAAGATTTCAGTTTCCCTATCAGGTTCTCCTTCATCTGAACAGGAGAGTTTTATTCCTCTGAAGAATCTTCTTAGCCACTTTCTATTTCATGCAATTGATTCAAGAATAATAGTTAACATGTACAGAGCACGTTCTGTGTGCTGGGAACTGCGCTGGTGCTCTGTGCCATTTCATCACAGTCTCACAAAAAGTACATGAGGCACTTTAATTACTATTGAGGAAAATGAAATTATGAGGGATTGAGTGCCTCCCCCAAGGTCACATAGCTACTCACCATGAATCTGTAAGTCATCATCAAACTGTGGATCCTCGTTTCTGTGCAACCACTTTTACAAAATATCTCCATGAGTGGGGCACCTGGGTGGCTCAGTGGGTTAAAGCCTCTGCCTTCAGCTCAGGTCATGATCCCAGGGTCCTGGGATCGAGCCCCACATTGGGCTCTCTGCTCATGGGGGAGCCTGCTTCCCCCTCTCTTTCTGCCTACCTCTCTGCCTACTTGTGATCTCTCTTTCTCTGTCAAATAAATAAATACTTTTTAGAAGTTTCTTTTTTAAAAAAAGCTTACTCTGATGATATCTGTCTTTATCACAGAATTACCACTTTGTTTCACAATATCCAATTTGATGATGTTAATATGTATGTGTAAGTTTGTTTAAGAATTGTTCCTTAGACTTATCAAACTCAACACCCAAAGAACAAAAAATCCAGTCAAGAAATGGGCAGAGGACATGAACAGACATTTCTGCAAAGAAGACATCCAGATGGCCAACAGACACATGAAAAAGTGCTCCACGTCACTCGGCATCAGGGAAATACAAATCAAAACCACAATGAGATACCACCTCACACCAGTCAGAATGGCTAAAATTAAAAGTCAGGAAATGACAGATGCTGGTGAGGATGCGGAGAAAGGGGAACCCTCCTACATCATTGGTGGGAATACAAGCTGGTGCAGCCACTCTGTAAAACAGCATGGAGGTTCCTCAAAAAGTTGAAAATAGAGCTACCCTATGACCCAGCAATTGCACCACTGGGTATTTAACCTAAAGACACAAATGTAGTGATCCGAAGGGGCACGTGCACCCGAATGTTTGGAGCAGCAATGTCCACAATAGCCAAACTATGGAAAGAACCTAGATGTCCATCAACAGATGAATGGATAAAGAAGAGGTGGTATATATACACAATGGAATACTATGCAGCCATCAAAAGAAATGAAATCTTGCCATTTGCAACGACGTGGTTGGAACTAAAGGGTATTATGCTTAGCAAAATAAGTCAATCGGAAAAAGACAACTATCATATGATCTCCCTGATATGAGGAAGTGGAGATGCAATGTGGGGGGTTTGGGGCATAGGAAAAGAATAGATGAAACAAGATGGGATTGGGAGGGAGACAAATCATAAGAGATTCTTAATTTCACAAAACAAACTGAGGGTTGTTGGGGGGAGGGGAATAGGGAGAGGGTGGTAGGGTTATTGACATTGGGGAGGGTATGTGCTATGGTGAGTGCTGTGAAGTGTGTAAACCTGGAGATTCACAGACCTGTACCCCTGGGGCTAATAATACATTATATGTTAATTTAAAAAAAGAAAAAGAATGTTCCTTGGGCATAGGTTTTATTTTTCCCAACTACTTAACATAACAATAAGCACATAGTAAGCACTTAATGTAAACATTTGTCACCTGACTGGTGCATATTTTTGTATTTTACAGTATTTCATGCATGCCTATGATATTCTTCATGTAAACTATCAAAATAAATGTTTTTACAGGACTGACAGGAGTTAGGAAATTGGATATCAAGATACTATCTTGTCTATAATATACACAATGTTTTTATGGAAAAGTAATTAAAACTCTTCAATACCTCCATCAAGAAACTGGAATCTACAATTTCAAAGACTTTCAGGATCACGTCAAGGTATCCCGTTAAACGTGACTTTAACTACACTGCAATCATGGACACACACACACACACACAAACCAGTTATCCTAAATCCCAGAAGACTTACACAACACTACTATAAACCAAACTTATATAATGAAAATAAATTGCAGAATTTGTCCTCAAATAAGAATTCAAATATAAGAATGCCTGGGTGGCTCAGTGGATTAAATATCTGTCTTCAGATCAGGTCATGATCCCAGGGTCCTGGGACTGAGTCCTGCATCGGGCTCTCTGCTCAACGGGGAGCTTCTTCCTCTGCCTGCTGCTCCCCCTGCTTGCCCTCGTGTGCTCACTCTCTCTGACAAATAAATAAATAAAATCCTTTTAAAAAAAGAATTTAAAAAAAGAACTCAATTTTCATGGGCTGTATTCTAAAGAAATTATATTAGCAGTTATATCTATATCCCAAGAGTCAACATTTTCTATAAGACAAATGCAGCTCATAGTCTGATAAATGACCCCATAAAATGATTAAAGAAGAACAGAATTACCATTGCTATGTATTTTTCATTTTCAGGTACAAAATCAAATTTTAAATGTCAGAAATATAAAACATACTCTGTGAGCAGAAAAGAAAATAAAAATTCAGCCAGACTCTCACATAAAACCAATTCCCTATAGCTAGATTCCCACACCCCAAATAGCAGCACTACGTCAGACTATGAAAGAACATTCTAGGCAAAGAACATAAAAATGTTCAGTACTGACCTCTTTTGAGAGACTAAACACCATCTCAAATCAAATCCAGATAAGTGGATAACTCTACTGAGTAACAAATTAAGAAGAATCACCTTTAGCCTTCTTTCATTGCCAAGAGAAAAATATTCAATTAAGTGCAGTCTACATCTTTATTTAATAGAGATCAATGAAACAACAGCATAACAGTAACCCAGGGAAGAAAGATATTAAATGAAATCCAGTTATCCTTGAACTGGCCGAAGTTGGGAGCAATTAAAGTCTTTCCAAAACTGCAGACTTCTGGGTAAGCAATGTTTCCTAAACAAGGAAATACATAGTATTATATATGTGTATAGAACAAATCCAAATCCAGGAAAATAACAAGAAATCAGGACAACAAGTATATAACATATAACGGCACTGGTGAAAATCTTCATTTGTAGAATAAACTGAAGGAAGCTTCTAAAAAGTTTGCAGTTAAGAGCACATCTAGTCATGACCTGAGCTTCAGCTCAGGTACTTAACTAACTGAACCAACCAGGCACCCCAGGACTGTCTCTTGTATATCTGTGAAGAGTAAGGAGTGAACCTCAGGCAGCCCTAGACCACTTGCCAGAATTTCATCCTGAGATACTGTTTGAGAGAGAGGAACAGGACAGAATTTGGAAGAAGGCAGAAGGGAGATACTTGCCAATAGTCCCAAATAGGGCTGTGTCTAATTTTCCTGGTTGCAAATACTAATAGGAAAATAATCCATTCTTATCTCAGACTGCTTATAGGTATCTTGTGAATTAAATGTGTTTCGTCTACTCATGAAAAAAAAAAAAAAAAGAGGACATCTAGTGCTCAGACCTTGGTTTTTAAATACCATTCTCTGCTCCAGGGCTCCTTGGAGAAATGGTCGATTGCAGGATTAGGACAGGGGAGGAAGAGTGACATAAAATGGGATAAACCTAGAACATCGTATGCCAAAAATTTAAGAAGTGCTCAAAAAATGGTGAGGATATATCAAAAGGACACAGGGGACACCCTGAAGGTACTCCCACTGGCCAAATCTAGGGTAATCTGCACTGAAATAAATAATGATAATAAAGGATTAGAACTGATAGAATAAAACATGAATTCAACACTGATATAAAGGAAAAGGAAAGCTCTTCCCTGTTGTAAAAAGGGACACTTTTGTTACTCTTATTGGGTTCACAAAAATGTAGAAAGATGATAGATGATAGATAGAGGCAGAAAGAAGGTTAGAGCAAAAGTATTTTTATATCCAAGTTCACGGGATAATAAACAATAAGTAATGAGTTCTTTTTGTTTCTATTTCCTTAATTAGCTCTTTTTAGTAATGAGTTCTAACACACACCTGAACACCATTTAACTTGCCCCAGGCTTGAAGAAGAGGAAGATAAACAGGAAAAGGAGGCGGGGAAGGCAGCAGCATTGAAGGAGGCATAGCTACCATTTCCTGAACGTTTCCTTGTAATAACCCTATACTAACCCTTATAATAACCCTAAAATTTACAGATGAGAAAATTTCATTAGGACAGGGTAAGTAACACATCCAAAGCCACACAAGCAGTAAGTGACAGAGCCGACATGTCAACCCGTCCACTGTACGGCGGACAACACCCTGCTCTCTTTTTTTTTTCTTTAATATATATTTTATTTATTTGACAGAGAGAAATCACAACTAGGCAGAGAGGCAGGCAGAGAGAGAGGAGGAAGCAGGCTCCCCGCGGAGCGGAGAGCCCAATATGGGGCTCGATCCCAGGACCCTGAGATCATGACCTGAGCCAAAGGCAGAGGCTTTAACCCACTGAGTCACCCTGCTCTCTTTGCCCTGCTTTGATTCGAGCAGTTCCAGCTTCCTCTGCATTAGGCTGCTATATAAGTATTTGAAGAAAAGGCCAAATAACTTTAAAACACTATATTACACTATCCTCCCTCATAATGTTCCTAGATACCTCCCTGAAGCTGCAATGACACTATCATTGTGAAGACACAAGACCAAGGCTATAAAGAGGTCAGGACGAGCTAAGCCCAGTTGAACTTGAAGCAAAACTTCAGGAAGGAAAAGAACACCCACCACAGTGCTCAAACCCAAAGCAGGAACCTGGATCGTCCTTTCATTTCTAGTAAATCAGATACAACACTTTATTCCACTAATATTGATTTGATAAGTATCTACTGAATATCTACTATGTGTAAATGTTACTTGCAAGAAAATCAGTAGCATTTAAGAAAAACCATGGGTTAAAAAAAAGCAAAGGGAAAACCACTGGTGTCCAATAATGACAGAATCCAATTCAATGTAGCTTCCCCTTTTGCTAAGTATAGTTTCTGTTGCATCTGTGGTTGGGCATATGCTAGAAGGGGTGGAAATAGAGGGAAATGAGAGCATAGTCAGTATGGAATGTCTTATTAATTGGCACTATCATGTTGATCTAGGCTTGGCAGAGGTTAAAAGCCTACTGTTTTCATAGAGTACTTTAATGGCTTCTTCAAACATTTCCCCTACTCCATCAGTGGGGGTTTCTCACCTCCAGGGTCTCTTTACCCTGGAGAATCTCTCTCTTTTCCAGCTAATCACGGATGTTCCCTCCTCAGCCCCGGACATCATCAGCACACCACCAGCTTCCTTCTGCCCTCTTGGACAGGATCTAAAGCGGTCACACGGTGTTTTTCTCTTTCTCACTCTGATCCACGAGAAATATTGGCAAGACCACAGTGGCTCCCAAACCGCAGCTCTCCAGACATCCTCTGTCTCCCTAAATACCTCAGGCATGAATCACTATCAATCCACTTATCTACCAAGCTCAAGGGAACAAACACCAAATCCTCCCAGAGGTCCCACTTAAGGTCCTTTCCTTTGGTTTAAGATTGTAAATTAGCAGAAGTATTTCTTTTGAAACTGCAAGTGTTGGATTAAAAATTTTTTAATTTAAAAATGATTATGGAAATGCACCAAAATCATATACAGTTATCTCAGGGTGGTAGCATTCTCACTCATAATTATTTTCTTCTTTATAGTCCTCTATTTTCAGAATTCCCCACAATAAACATTTGTCCCTGTTGTGACTGACAAAAAGCAGTAACAAATATTTTAACTAAAGAAAAACATAGATAATGTAAATATCTGGTTTATTCTACAATTAGATGTTCCATGAACAAGAGTTTCAAAGTATACTTCCCAATATGAAAGGAAAACTGCTTTTTTTTTTCCAAACTGCATGGCAAATGTCAAGAAGAAATCTAACTATACTCATCTACAGTATCTCCACTAATGATAAAGACACTGACTCAAAAAAAGAAAAAAAATTGCCAGTTACTGTATTCCCACTATAAAACTGGTTTTATGTCAATAAATGTATCTTCCTCATTGTTTGAATTAAACTCACATCAAGATGAATTACATTTTGGGGGCACCTGGGTGGCTCAGTCAGCTAATCATCTGCCTTTGGCTCAGGTCATGATCCCAGGGTCCTGGGATCGAGCCCCACATCGGCCTCCTTGCTCAGCAAGAGCCTGCTTCTCCTTCTCCCATTACCCCTGCTTGTACTCTCTCTCTCTCTCTGTCAAATAAATAAACAAAATCTTTAAAAAAAAAAAAAAGGATGAATTACATTTCCTTTCAAGTAACCAAACAAGGGCAAAGAAAGGTTTTTTCCAAACATTTTGTGTCAGGGAGAGTCCAACCAGGTTCAACATTTTTCTGCGGATAATCCAAAAATAAATAATTTCGAATTTGCCACGCTAGAATAAGAAACTAAGGTAGGCTAACATTATTTTGTAGGAAATAAGTATTTCTATTTATTTACGGAACTGTGCCAGGAATAGAAAACTTCCCAAATTATATGAGAAATCACTGCATAAAACGTATTCTCTGTTGCAGCCCTCAGTTAAATATCCTTGATGAAGTGATTACAGACTTTCAGATTTTGTCATTTCCACATGCAACTTCCATTAAGCAGCTCGTTCCTCCATCATCACTCAGGGACTATCACGGCCTGATGGTCTGATAGCCTAAAAGTACTTGGTAACAGACTTATCACAAAGTTGGGAACCAAGGACAAGCTTCCTCCTGATACAGTCAAGTTCCAAAGCCAGCTTTATGTTTTTAATTAATACTATCTTTGCACCAGATATAAATAAACATCTGGAGCACTCTGGGAATATCATTAGAGCCAGATGAAGTATCAGGGTTCTTCTAACTTCGGAGTTAACATGGCAGGAGACAGCCAGGCCAATATGCTTTCTCTCAACATCCCATCAAAATACATAGAGAAATATAGTAAAGATCAAAACCTGGGTGCAGGGGGCAGGGATGGAGCCCAGTGGAGGTGGGGGAGGAAGAAAGAAAAAAACGTTGAAGGGAAGATAACATCACCAACAATGTCAGGTGCAGACTTCCACTAAAAGCATCATTGGTACAAAGAATTAAAAAGCACATTCTTGAGCGATACATCACATGCATACTATTCTGAGCCGGAACCATACAGGCCACCTTCAAACCAATAGGGGGAAAGAAAGGTTTTTTTTCCCCACATGTTCCTATGCTAACAAAAACCAGCCAGAGATTAGGGTAGACTTCCTTATCTTTACAAGGTCCTAATTAAGTAATTGATACTTTTTATGAGATAGTGAACAGAAAATTAAGAATTCTAAGGAAAAAAGTTTGGTCAAAGGCATTTCTTTTAATAAGGTCCCTTTTAATTTCTACATGGTTATTATCTGCAGTGGTTTCTTTCAGTCCTTTGCAGATAAGAGCTTTTTAATTTTTTGCTTTTGTTTTGTGGTGTCTGCTTGATGTTTGCTTCAAGCACACAAACAGCAGTCACGACCCTTACAACCAGCATGACTGGCGTAGAAAGATTCACCCAAGGAAAATCTCTACAGACATGGCCTGGTCCCTGCCCCTCGAAGAGACAAGGTGACCTGATGTTTGTAATTGTGATGACTGATCACCTAGTGACAATAAATGAGTGATATCCAATTACAAACCTTTTTTTTTTTTTTTTTTTTCATTTGGAGCATTGGGAGCCAGGTTTCCTCTGTTCTGGAATAGAAAAATTACTACCACAAAGTAGTAATAGCATAGTAGCATAGTTCCCTGAACAGTAAAATAAGCATCTCTTGTTTTCATCCCTTTCCTTTAAATTGTGTGAACTGTCCTCTTGGAATGAAACTCCCTAACCATGCTGACCTACTCGAGTGAGGCTAGTGACAGTTTTTCAAGGCCATCTTTCTCCAGAAGGATTATCACATAGCAAGTGACTCTGTCCACAAACGCAAGATTTTCCAAGAGTACCCTGGCACAGTCAGTAATTCTAGAACCCATAAACTGCATAAAAACAAAAGATTTCCAGAACCAGAATTTGGGTCCACCATCAGGGCCATTCACTTTTCTGTTTCTATAACCATTCAAATTCCAACAAATTCCTGGTACAAAACAGGAGAAGCTGCATAAGGATTGTAGATGAGCAGGATACTGGGATGCTTTGAAAGTGAAGCAAAAGCACTGTGAGCAGGAGGAAAGACAAGAGTAACTCTAGAAGCAACTCAGGGTTGGGAATTTGGCTGGGGACGGAGTAGGAGGGGACTTCACGTGATATCTGTGGCCCTAGCTTCATCACAGTATCAGGCAACAAAAGCAAGAGACTAAAAACCTCAGCGCAGCAAACCTCTAGCTAAATTCAGATATGGATTCCATGAACAATCAGCCATGCGACCTAGTGTTGAGAGAAGGGAGGCACCAGCGTCCTGGTGGAGAGAATAGAAGAGAACACTTGACCAGCAACATCCTTGCACGTGGCCTCCCCAGGGGCCCGTCATCCTTCTCCCCTCTGTACAGAAAGATGGTACAGATAAATTACAACACCCTTCTGAGGCAAGTTTAGCCAGCTTGTCCCTTATGCTTCCTTTTTTATTTAAGTACAATTGACATTCAATGTTATATTAGTTTTAGATGTACAACAGAGTGATTTAACAATTCTGTACATTACTCAGCGGTCACTAGGGTAAGTGTAGTCACCATCTGTAACCATGCAATGTAATTACAGAATTATTGATGATGTTCCCTATACTGTGCTTTTCATTCCAGTGAGTTATGTACTTCATAACTGCAAGTCTGTACCTCTGAATCCTTCTTATCTGTTTTGCCCATCCCCTACCCACCTCCCTTCAAGCTTTCTTGCAAGCTATCTGTATGTCTGCACCAAGAAAAGAAAAATGAAAAAAATTTTTGAACAGTTTTATTTCCCAAAACAAGTAAAGGAAGTAGATCAGGGCTTTCCTGTGGAGGAAAATTATAAGTAAATTTTAGTTTTGATCCAATATCTCTGTCCTACTAAAGAAAATTAGAGCCAGCTCTTTCTAAAAGGTCTGGCTTATGGGTTGCAGTCACCTAACTCTACTTACTAGTGGAGAAAGAGCCATTCCAAAATCCAGAGCCATTCAAAATATGAAAGTTCCAAACCCTCAGCTTACTCAAAATATTATCAGCATTTGATAAGAAATAAATGACACACAAAACTCTTAGATCGGCTCTTGTTTGCTGGTATCCTAAAAGTTCTGCATCATTAGAGCTAAAAATACCAACACATAATATAGCCCAGGAAAAGGGAGACATCACTAATTTTGATTGACTCTAAAATATTTGCCCATGCTAGAAATTTTGGGGATCTTTTTCAGTCCTTTACCTCATTCCCCACATCATCAAGGCCTATCAATCTGACACCTAGATTATCTCCTAGATTTCACATTCCCTCGTCTCCATACAGCCTTTCCACTTTAAGTCTCAGTGTAGACCCAAGATATGCCTCATGAAGAACGCCACTGTAACCCCAACCTCGGCTTCCAGTCCACAGTTCTGACACACAAAGAGGCACTAATCAAAACCCTACTTAAAAATGTCCAGTGGGTTTCCAGGCACAGATAGTAAGCTCTCCCCATTCTAACAGAAATAACCAAAGAACTACAAAAAGGAGGAAATCTGTAATGTGGCCTCCAAATTATCAGGAACTTCTATTACACACAACTCAAATGGGATTAGTTTGAACATAGGTCTAGAGTGTAGATATGTAACTCACCCCTCTAAGCTTCCTCTCCTCACAGGAAGGCAACAGTAGAGAGTATATAGTGGTAAAGGCAGAACAGCGAGACTGCCTTGTTCAAAGTCTGGCTCCACTGCTTACTAGGAGGGCAATGCCGGGCCAGTCACTAAACCAGCAGGGTGATCCTGGATGAGTCAATGAACTGGCAGGGGGATCCTGGACGAGTCAATGAACTGGCAGGGGGGGATCCTGGACAAGTCACTGAACCGGCAGGGTGATCCTTGACAAATGACTGAACCAGCAGGGCGATCCCGGAGCAGACATTGAACCAGAGAGGGATTCTGGAAAAATGACTGAACTGGCAGGGTGATCCTGGACCAGTCCCTGAACAGTCAGGGTGATCCTGGGCAAGTCAATGAACCAGCAAGGGGATCCTAGACACATCAATGAATTGGCAAGTGCATTCTGGACCAGTCACTGAACCTGCTGGGGTGATCCTGGACCAGTCACTGAACTGGCAGGGCAATCCTGGACCAGTCACTGAACTGGCAGGGTGATCCTGCACAAGTAACTTACCCTCACTGTGACTCAGTTCTCTCTCTTAATACATATAAAGTGACAAACAGTACCTAAAATTCTTTATGTTCAATAACTACTATTATTATCCTACTACAGTGTAGAGTCCATGAAGGCAGGGATTTTTCTGTTTTGTTCATTGCTGAGTTCCCAGGGACAGAAAGTCCGGCAAGGAGAAAGAAGAGTTATGGGAAACAGTTTGCATCATACCAGTCAGTGTTTTCCCCACAGATTTGTCTCAGAATGAACTTCTCAGAAGGAGAAGGCATATACCTTAGTGGTCAATAACGAAATGGTGCAGTTTGGTTCAAACAATGCTGTTTCATGTTCTCAGTAGGCCACTTACTACATGGATTCAGCCTCAAAGATTTATAAAAATGGAGTTAATGCCTATCCACTTCACTGGGCTATCTTGAGGATTTGGTGAGATGATGTATATTTAGAAAAGTACTTAGTTGCAGGGCTAAGGCAAGGAAAATAAAATGAACATGTTCTGGTGCCAGAAACTGACATTAAAAAGAGGCAGAGAAAAGCTAGAAGAGAGGTAGAGACAGGTAGGGAGAACAAGAGAGAGCAAAAGAAAGGAAAAGATGGAGACAACACAGAATCCAATCTAAAAGTGCAACCCATGGCCAAAGCTGGAGAAGCTTTCACAGTTTTATTTTATTTTATTTTATTTATTTGAGACAGAGAAAAAGAGAGAGCGCACAGGGGAGGGGCAGAGGGAGAAGGAGAAGCAGGCTCCCCGTTGAGCAGGGAACCCACTGTGGGGCTACATCCCAGGACCTCAGGATCATGACCTGAGCTGAAGGCTGACACTTAGCTCAACCAAACCACCCAGGTGCTCCAAGCTGAATTTAAGCAACAAAATAAATAACAATAGCAACTGATTATAACCAAATGAGTAAGACATATATGCACAAGTTCGTACTGATATGAATGAATAAACAAATAAATGAGGAAGAATGGACAAATCATCCTTTCAGAATAATTACAAGTATCCGTAGATACTGCCCACCCCCAGAAGGTATAGCTTAATTCCCCTCAACTTGAGAGTAGGATGAGCTTAGTGACCAGAATACTGTACAGAAAGGGAAAAGCAGTGAATTTATGGTAGAGAAAGCTGGCAGACCCCACTCTAACCAGGAGATCAAAGTTAGCATGATCAGCGATGGACCATGCTAACATTGGGTACCCCTGACACGATACCATGAGAAGGGCATTTCTCCTCTGTGCTATTCTTCCCCCAAAGCCTATCACCCGGGCACCTGAGTGGCTCAGTTGGTTAAGCAACTGCCTTTGACTCAGGTCATGATCCTGGAGTCCTGGGATCAAGTTCCACATCTGGCTCCCTGCTTGGCAGGGAGTCTGCCTCTCCCTCTGACCCTTTCCCCTCTCTGGCTCTCGCTCATTCTCTCTCTCAAATAAATAAAAAATTTAAAAAAAAAAAAAAAGCCCATCACCCCAGTTTAAGCATAAGAAAACATCAGATACAGGGCACCTGGGTGGCTCAGTGGGTTAAAGCCTCTGTCTTAGGCTCAGGTCATGATCTCAGGGTCCTGGGTTCGAGTCCCACATCAGGCTCTCTGCTTAGTGGGGAGCCTGCTTCTCTCTCTCTCTCTCTCTCTCTCTGCCTGCCTCTCTGCCTACTTGTGATCTCAATCTCTCAAATAAATAAATAAAATCTTTAAAAAAAAAAAAAGAAAACATCAGATAAACCCAAAGTAATGGACGTTCTATGAAACATCAAACAAGCACTCTTTGAAAGTGTCAAGGACATAAAAATAAGGGAAGCTTGAGGAACTGTTACAGGTTGGAGAAATTTAAGGGAACATAGTAACTATATGCAATGGAATATCCTGGAATGGATTCTGGGACAGAAAGAAGACATTTGTGGAAAAATTGGTAAAATCTGAATAAAGAGTGGGGTTTAACATATGATATCAGTGTTAATTTCTTAATGTTGACAAATGTATCCTTGTTATAGGAGATGTTAACATTAGAAAAAGGCAAAGAGCAAATACAAACTCTCTGCACTATCTTTGCTCTTTTCCTTTCCATCTAAAATTATGCCAAAATACAAATTTTTAGGAACTTATCATATCCTTACCACATAGCACCAATAAGTGTTAGAAAATAAACAGAGCATCTAAGATGGAGAGAAGAAAGGGCAGGGGCCCAGTGGTCTAGAACAGATTGGCTCCAGCTTCGGCAGGGTCCCTAGAGGCTTTCTATTACTAGATCACACTTGGTGGAAGGAACAGAACTTAGGGGACAGTAACAGCCACAGAAAGGGCAGCAGGCCTGGAAAGCTTCGGGCAGTGGCTCAGGTTATATGTGACAAAAAGCACTGTTCCTCCCTCTGGTCCTCCCTCCACTAACTTTGAGGGCAGGTTCTTAACCCTGGCTGCACATTTTAACTACCTGGTGAACATCTGCAAAAAGTGTGAGCCAGGCCCCACCCTGCCCTCTCTGAGATTCTGGCTGAATGGGGTGGAGCCTGGCATCAGCATTTTTAAAATAATTTCAGATGATGCCACTGTGTAGACAGGATCAAGAAATGCTCTCTTAGAGGAAAAATGTCCTTAATCAGGACCCACTAACAAAGGGATGATGATACCACACACGTAAGTACTCCTGGAAATTGTTAGAAATGTTGGAGGAAAGAAAGCCATAGAAAACAAAGAAAAGAGCTGGCATGGAACTGGAAATATACATAATATAGGGGGTGAGTGCTTTCAAAACAATAAAAAGGGGCAAAGCGACAGCAGGGATGGGAGAGTTGGAAAGAGAGTTCCTTCGGTTCTCTCTTAGATCACATTTACCTGAGTCCTGAACGAAGAAACAAAAGCCCCCATTAGAAGGACTGGATAAAGAAAATCCAGGCATAAATGTCATGCACAAAAGTCCCGCACTAAGAATTAGCCTGGAAGTTTGAGGGACAAGAAGGACACCAGAGTGACAGGGGTCGGTGAGCACGGTAGCCTAGCATATACTCTAAGACGAGGCCGTAGATAGAGGCATGGTCCCACAGGCCATAATGAGAGCTTTGGATCTTACTCCACCTGCATGAGGAGGGGTTCTGAGGGAGCCACCTGAGGGCGGAAAGCAGGAGAGGAACCTGAGCTGCTCTGCAGTCATTCTGGCTGCTGTTAGAGGAGGGCACAACGGTAGGAGCAGAGACAACCAGGACACTGCCCCAACCTGCTGGGCTGAGACGAGGTAGCCTGGACAGTCTGAAAACCTGAATCTGCCTTTGTTTATCTGAAAGCCTATTGGATAAATGCATCACTGCTAAATTTAAAAAAAAAAAAAAAAAAAAAAATCCCTGAACTAAAAGGTATTTCAATTCAAGGTCAAATCAGCCCTATAAGAGATCTAGTCATCTTCTAAGGATTTAGGACTTTATTATAACAAGACCTAGAGGGGCACCTGGGTGGTTCGGTGGGTTAAAGCCTCTGCCTTCGGCTCAGGTCATGATCCCACGGTCCTGGGATCGAGCCCCGCATCAGGCTCTCTCCTCAGCAGGGAACCTGCTTCCTCCTCTCTCTCTGCCTGCCTCTCTGCCTACTTCTGATCTCTGTCTGCCAAATAAATAAATAAAATCTTTAAAAAAAAATCTTAAATGTTAAATAAACAAATAATAAGACCTAGAGCAGAGGTTAATGTTTTTCACACCAAAGACGGCAGCAGAGGGTTGGCAAATATTCTCATGGATAAGTGTTTTCTTTCTTTTTTTTTTTTTTAAATCTCTGGAGACTTTAATTGGTGGGTAAGTGTTTTCTTAGAGAATTTTGAATTTTATATTTTCAATTCAGTAATAAACCTCCCCAAAATAATTAACACCAACATAGTTTAGTCACCTAATTGACAACTTCATAACTAAGCACTAACCCAGAATTTCAGTGCATGCATTAATGTGTTTACAGCCAAGTTTGTTCCTAATGAAATCCAAATATCATGGTGTGCGGTTCTGCAGTAATTTCGAAGGAGGAAAGCACTGAGAGAATGTCATCATGTATAACTGCGGCAAGTACCCTATTCCTTTGGGGAGCAGAGGAACAACACAGATCTTAACTTTGTACTGACATGCAGCCATGCAGCAGCAAGCAAGTGGAGAGACAAACCACAAAGGGAGTTTTACTATCACTAATTCCAACAAGAAGTGCTGGAGATATTTAATGCAAATGTCAATAACGCCTCATTGCTAACCTCAAGTTTGCTGTAATGCAATTTTCATTTCATATAAATAATATACATATTTAGTTTATTAAGTTAAATAGTATTACAAGATTTATAACAAAAAAAAACACAATCTTCCATCTCACACTTCCCTAGGCTCAAATCCCATTACCAACAGACAATCATTCCCAACTCTTTTAGCTAGATAACACTGATCTTGAGTTTATTCTATATAGTAACATAATATTGATTTATGCCATAAATATAAAAAGTAAAACTTTAAAACTTTTAGAAAACAATATAGGACAATTATGTGTTTAACTTAATATTTTTAAAATTATATCCATATTACTATTTCTAGAATTTCAACTTCAGACATTAAATATTAGCTTTCTGCTATGGAAGATGTGGATTTTGCAACACGTCCCATATAAAATCATATAGTCAATTTTGGTATTTATCTCAGTATGGCCATGAAAATATTGTTGGGGTGCCTGGCTGGCTCTGTCCATAAAGCATGTCACTCTAGATCTCAGGGTCATGAGTTCAAGCCCCACATTTGTTGTGGAGCCTACCTAAAATAAAAAATATAAAAAGAAAATATTGTGTACTTTTGAGTCACATTATCTTTCTTTTTCTCTACTTTTCAGTGTGCTTAGTTTTTTTATATACCTAATACTAAATCTTTCCCCACTACCCTTCCAATAGAACTGAACTTCCTATCTGATGACCAGACACATGAGGCAATCTCTAAGTTCCACTTTTTTTTTAAATTGGAGTCCTGTGTCCTCCTATCCAGCCTGGGCCAGATGTTCTTCAGACCTGCTCCAAAGCCTGCTTTCTAGGGCTTTCCTACACCTAGCTCTATGCTGTTGGATCTCTTGTTTCCCAAAACCCAGGTCTTCCTTCACTACTACTGAATTATTAATTTATTACATTATTATTCCCTTATTTTGCTGGAAAACATCCTTTAGTAGCTTCCAGAGAAAGTATGCAAAGAAGTAAAACTTCTGAACTTGAGTAAAACTTACACATCTGAAAACCTTTACTCTACTCTTATACTTGATTTGTCTGGGTGTAGAATTCAAGGTTAAATACCATTTTGGAAGGAGCAAGATGGCAGAGGAGGAGGAGACTGAGATATCATCAGGTCCCAGGAGTTCCGCTAGATAGTTATCAAACCATTCTGAACAGCTAAAAACTCAACAGGAGAGAGAAGAAAAGAATAGCATTTCTAGGAACAGAAATTCAACCACTTTCTGGAAGGTAGGGCATGTGGAGAAGTGAATCTGAAATGACAAGAAGATAGAACGCCAGGGGAGGGGCCAGCTTCTGGCAAGTGAGAGAGCAGTGAAGCAAAAAAATCGCAACTTTTAGAAGTCTGCTCCACTGAGGGACGTTGCTCCAGAAGCTAAGCGTGGGGGCGGAGCCCTCACAGGAACAGTGTGTGGTCTCAGGACACACCAGAGGTGTCTGAGTGTGTCAGAGCTCCCAGATATTGAAGCAAGGAAGCTGGCGGCAGAGATGGAGCCGAGGAGGGGCTCTCAACTCAGATTACCATAAGCCACGATCCAAGGCACAGTCAGGCCACTGCTCTTCGAGCAGAGACCCCACAAGCACCAGATCTGGGGAGATCCCCTCCTTACTCCAGGAGGAGTGGTGCAGGAGCACACAGCAAGAATCTGCTGGGTTTGAAGACTCCAAATGGGCTCATGCACCAGAGAAAGAAATGCTCGGTCACAGGCCGGGTGAGCTCAGAGTGTGGCCAGAGACCAGGGCAATAAGAGAAATTGATAGTTTACCTCTGAGGGCAAAATGAGGAGTGAGGCCCCGAGATCTCGGCTGCTCTGGGTCAGAGATTGGGAGGCTGCCATTTTCATTCCCATCCTTGAAACTGTATGGAAAGTATTCAAGGAACAAAAGCTACCAAGAGTGAACCTGAGCAGATTTCTTGGCCTGGCCCCCAGCAAGGGTGGTGCAATTCCGCCTCAGACAAAGACATCTGAGAATCACTGCAACAGGCCCTCCCCCAGAAGATCAGCAAGAACATCTAGCCAAGACCACATTCACCGATCAACAAGAACTGTGGAACTCCAGAGTCAGGAGATCATGAGGGTTGAATTTGACAGATAAGTGATATAATAAGACAAAACAATATTAGAATAATTGGGATACCAGAAGAAGAAGGAGAAAGAGAGAGAGGGGCAGAAAGTATATTGGAGCAAATTATAGCATAGAATTTCCCTCATTTGGCAAAGGAAACAAGCATCAAAATCCAGGAGGCACAGAGAACTTTGAAAGGGGTCCTCTAAGTAAAGAGAGAGCTTAAAATTACCAGGTCAAGAAGGAAAAGAAACAATATACAGTAACAGTCGCCTTACAGGCAATACAATAGCACTAAATTCATATCTTTCAATAGTTATCCTGAATGTAAATGGGCTAAATGCCCCAATCAAAAGATAGAGGGTATCAGAATGGATTGAAAAAAAAACAAAACCCATCAATATGCTGTCTACAAGAAACTCATTTTAGACCCAAAGACTCCTCCAGATTTCAAGTGAGGGGATGGAAAACAATTTGCCATGCTAATGGGCATCAAAAGAAAGCTGGGGTAGCAAGCCTTATATCAGATAAATTAGATTTTAAGCCAAAGACTATAATAAGAGATGAGGAAGGACACTATATCATACTTAAAGGGTCTGTCCAACAAGAAGATCTAAAAATTTTAAATAGCTATGCCCCTAACATGGGAGCAACCAAATCTATAAACCAATTAGTAACAAAATCAAAGAAACACATCAACAATAATACAATAATAGTAGGGGACTTAAATGCCCCCCCTTACTGAAATGGAGAGATCATCTAAGCAAAAGATCAACAAGGAAATAAAGGCATTAAATGACACACTGGACTGGATGGACATCACAGACATGTTTAGAACATTCCACCCCAAAACAATAGAATACACATTCTTCTCTAGAATAGAATAGATCCCATCCTGGGTCATAAATCAGGTCTCAAATGGTACCAAAAATTGGGATCATTCCCTGCATATTTTCAGACCACAATGCTCTGAAAATAGAACCGAATCACAACAGGAAAGGTGGAAAGAACTCAAATACACGGAAACTAAAGAGCATCCTACTAAAGAATGAATGGGTCAACCAGGAAATTAAAGAAGAATTGAAAAAAATTCAAGGAAAAAAGTGAAAATGAAAACACAACTGTTCAAAACCTATGGGACACAGCAAAGGTAGTCCTGAGAGGAAAGTCTATAGCAATACAAGCCTTTCTCAAGAAACAAGAAAGGTCTCAAGGACACAACCTAATCCTACACCTAAAGGAGCTGGAAAGAGAATTGCAAAGAAAGCCTAAAACCAGCTGGAGAACAGAGATAATACAGATCAGAGGAGAAATCAATGAAATAGAAACCAAAAGAACAGTAGAACAAACCAACGAAACTAGGAGCTGGTTCTTGGAAAGAATTAAGATTGATAAAACCCTGGCCAGACTTACCAAAAAGAAAAGAGAAAAGACCCAAATTAATAAAATCATGAATGAAAGAGGAAAGATCACAACCAACACCATAGAAATACAAACAATTGTAAGAACGTATTATGAGCAATTATACACCAGCAAATTTGACAATCTGGAAGAAATTGGTGCATTCCTAGAGACATATAAACTACCAAAACAGAACCATGAGGAAATAGAAGACCTGAACAGACCCAAAACCAGTAAGGAGATTGAAGCGTTCATCAAAAATCTCCCAAAAAAAACAAGAGCCCAGGGCCAGACAGCTTTCCAGAGGAATTCTACCAAACAGTTAAAGAAGAATTAATACCTATTCTCCTGAAACTGTTCCAAAAAAAAGAAATGGAAGGAAACCTCCAAACTCATTTTATGAGGCCAGCATTACCTTGATCCCAAAACCAATGACACCATCAAAAAGAAGAATTACAGACCAATATCCCTGATGAACACAGATGCAAAAATTCTCACCAAAATGTAGCCAATAGGATCCAATAGTACATGAAAAGGATTATTCACCACTACCAAGTGTAATTTGTTCCTGGGCTGCAAGGTTGGTTCAACATCCACAAATCAATCAATGTGATACAATACATTAATAAAAGAAAGAACAAGAACCATATGATACCTTTAATAGATGCTGAAAAAGCATTTGACAAAGTACAACATCCTTTCTTGATCAAAACTCTTCACAGTGTAGGCATAGAGGGTACAGACTTCAATATCATCAAAGCCATCTATGAAAAACCCAAGTGAATATCAATCTCAGTGGGGAAACTGAGAGCTTTTCCCCTAAGGTCAGGAACACAGCAGGGATGTCCACTATCACCACTGCTATTCAACATAGTACTAGAAGTACTCAGCAATCAGACAACAAAAAGAAATAAACGGCATCCAAATCAACAAAGAAGAAATCAAACTCTCACTCTTTGCGGATGATATGATACTTTATGTGGAAAACCCAAAAGACTCCACTCCAAAACTGCTACAACTCATATAGAAATTCAGTAAAGTGTCAGGATATAAAATCAATGCACATAAATCAGTTACATTTCTATACATCAACAGCAAGATAGAAGAAAGAGAAATTAAGGAGTCGATCCCATTTACAATTGCACCTAAAACCATAAGATACCTAGGAATAAACCTAACCACAGAGGTAAAGAATCTGTACTCGGAAAACTATGAAGTCCTCATGAAAGAAATTGAGGGAGACACAAAGAAATGGAAAAATGTTCCATATGCATGGATTGGAAGAACAAATATTGTGAAAATGTTTCCGCTACTTAAAGCAATCTACACGTTTAACACAATCCTTATCATTTTCTTCAAAGAAATGGAACAAATGGGGCACCTGGGTGGCTCAGTGGGTTAAAGCCTCTGCCTTCAGCTCAGGTCATGTTCCCAGAGTCCTGGGATCAAGCCACACATTGGGCTCTCTGCTCAGCAGGGAGCCTGCTTCCTCCTCTCTCTCTCTCTCTCTGCCTACCTCTCTGCCTACTTGTGATCTCTCTCTCTGTCCAATAAATAAATAAAATATTTAAAAAAAAAAGAAGAAGAAATGGAACAAATAATCCTAAAATTGATATGGAACCAGAAAAGATCCCAAATAGCCAGAGGAATGTTGAAAAAGAAAACCAAAGTTGGTGGCATCACAATTCCAGATTTCAAGCTCTATTACAAAGCTCTAATCATCATGACAGTATGGTACTGGCACAAAAACAGACACATAGATCAACGTAACAGAATAGAGAGCCCAGAAATGGTCCCTCAACTCTATGGTCAACTACTCTTCGACAAAGCAGGAAAGAATGTCCAATGGAAAAAAAAAAAAAAAAAAACAGTCTCTTCAACAAATGGTGTTGGGAAAATTGGACAGCCACATGTAGAAGAATGAAACTGAACTATTTCCTTACACCACACACAAAAACAGACTCAAAATGGATGAAAGACCTCAATGTGAGAAAGGAATCCATCAAAATCCTTGAGAAGATCACAGGCAACTACCTCTTTGACCTCAGCCACACCAACTTCTTCCTAGAAACCTCGCCAAAGGCAAGGGAAGCAAGGGCAAAAATGAACTACTGGGACTTCATAAAGATCAAAAGCTTTTGCACACCAAAGGAAACAGTTAACAAAACCAAAAGACAACTGACAGAATGGGAGAAGATATTTGCAAATGACATATCAGATAAAGGGCTAGTATCCAAAATCTATAAAGAACTTATCAAACTCAACACCCAAAGAACAAATAATCCAATCAAGAAATGGGCAGAGGACATGAACAGATATTTCTGCAAAGAAGACATCCAAATGGCCAAGAGACACATGAAAAAGTGCTCCACCTCACTTGGCATCAGGGAAATACAAATCAAAACCACAGTGAGATACCACCTCACACCAGTCAGAATGGCTAAAATTAACAGGTCAGGAAATGACAGATGTTGGCAAGGATGCAGAGAAAGGGGAACCCTCCTCCACTGTTGGTGGGAATGCAAGCTGGTGCAAGCACTCTGGAAAACAGTACGGAGGTTCCTCAAAAAGTTGAAAATAGAGCTACCCTATGACCCTGCAATCACACTACTGGGTATTTACCCTAAAGATACAAAATGTAGGGGAATGTGCACTCGAATGTTTATAGCAGCAATGTCCACAATGGCCAAACTATGTAAAGAACCTAGATGTCCATCAACAGATGAATGGATAAAGAAGATGTGGTATGTATGTGTATATATATATATATATATATATATATATATATATATATATAGTGGAATACTACGCAAACATCAAAAGAAAAAAATCTTGCCATTTGCAATGGCATGGATGGAACTAGAGGGTATCATGCCAAGCGAAATAAGTCAGTCAGAGAAAGGCAATTATCATATGGTCTCTCTGATATGAGGAATTTGAGAGGCAGGGCAGAGGGTCGTGGGGGTTAAGGAGGGAGACAATGAAACAAGATGGGATCAGGAGGGAGAAAAACCATAAGAGACTCTTAATCTCATGAAACAAACTGAGGGTTGCTGGAGGGTGGGGGAGGAGGGTTAGGGTGGCCGGGTTATGGACATTGGGGAGGGTATGTGCTATGGTGAGTGCTATGAAATGTGTAAGTCTGATGACTCACAGACCTGTACCCCTGGGGCAAATAATAAATTATATGTTAATAAAAAAATACCATTCTGCCTTAAGATTTGGAAGGTTTCTTTCCAGTAGATCAAGATAAAAAATTGTATTATCCAAATCTTCCAAATTGTTAATGACTTTTTTGGATCTACTTGTCCTATGAATTACTGAAAAAGATGTATTAAAATCTTCAACTCTAAGGATGCCTAGATGGCTCAGTTGGTTAAGGGTTTGTCTTCAGGGGTGCCTGGGTGGCTCAGTCAGTTAAGCCACTACCTTCAGCTCAGGTCATGATCCCAGGGTCCTGGGGAGCCTGTTTCTCTCTCTGCCTCTGCCTGCCACTCTGCCTGCTTCTACTTTCTCTCTCTCTCTCTCTGACAAATAAATAAATAAATGAAATCGTCAAAAAAAAAAGGGGGGGTCTGTCTTCAGCCCAGGTCCCAGGATCAAGCCCCAAACTGAGCCCTCGCCAGGCTCCCTGCTCAGGTTTCCCTGTCCCCCTACCCCTCACCCTGCTTATGCTCTCTTGATCTCATTCTCTCAAATAAATAAAATCTTAAAATAAAAATCTTCAACTATAACTGTGAATTTATGTTTTTCCTCATAGTTTTGTCAATTTTATGTATTATGATGCTATGTTATGTATGTATGTATGAGGTATGTATCTTTAGAACTGCCAAACCTCTCATGAATTTATCATTACAAACCACGTGAATCATAAGGCATGAATCCTTATCAGGTACCCTTTATTTTGCTTAAAAATGCTTTCTGCTTTAAAATCTATTTTTAGTATTAGCATAGCTTCACCAACTTTCTTTTAATGTTTACATGCTACATCGTTTTCCAGCTTTTTGTTCTCAACTTTTCTGAATTATTTTGTCTTAGATGTGTCTCATAAGTGGAGCACAGGCGGGCTCTGTCAGTACGGCATGTGACTCTTGATCTTAGGGTGGAGAGTTCAAGCCCCAACTTAGGTGTGGAGCCTACTTTAAAAAATAAGAAAAAAAAAATTTTAAAGGTATGTCCCATAAGCAATATTGAGTTAAAGTGTGGTTTTTTAAAAATCTAGTCTGACAGTCCTTGATACTGACTGGTAATGTTAATCTGTTTATATTTAAAGGATTGTAGAGCAGCACCAGATGCAAGACAGCGGCCAAGAGGAAGCTGATGAAGGAGGTAGAAGAAATCCCCAAGTAGAATGAAAAACTTGGGTCACATCCAAGTCGATGAAGCTAATGCATTAACTTGGCAAGGACTGACTGTGGCTGACAAGTCTCCATCAATAAGGGGGCCCTCCTCATGCGAATCAACTTTCCAACAGCGTTTCCATTCAAACCACCAAACATCATTTGAAAGAAAGATCACCAGAACAATGACGAGGGGGCAGATCTGCCTGGTAATTAGCGCTAAAAACGAAGCCAGCACCCAAAACCCACCAAGTAACCCAGTCCCTCCTAGCGCTGGTGAACGATCCCCAGCCACAGCACCCACTGCGGGCTGGCCTCGCTGAAGAATAAGGACCGCGGAAACTTCGGTAAGAACGTTATAGAGTCTACGAAGCAATACGGGGCGCGACTGACTCCAGCGAGTGTGCGTGGGGACCCCCCATCACATAGGCGCACGCAGACACCCCGCAAAGCAGGACTCTGGAAAACTGACGCGCACCACTGCCTGGCGTTGGCTCGGGGCAGTTACTCACTTTCTACTCTTGTTAATCAAAAGTGGTCTAAGTAACATGTAAAGAAAGGATTAAAAAGGGGCGCCTGGGTGGCTCAGTGGGTTAAAGCCTCTGCCTTTCGCTCAGGTCATGATCCCAGGGTCCTGGGATTGAGCCCCGCATCGGGCTCTCTGCTTGGCGGGGAGCCTGCTTCCTCCTCTCTCTCTCTCTGCCTACCTCTCTCCCTACTTGTGATCTCTATCTGTCAAAAAAATAAAATTAAATTAAAAAAAAAAAGAAAGGATTAAAAATTTTAAAAAAGGATTAAAAGGATTTTTAAAATGCTCTAGTTCTGCTTTCTTTGTTTTAAATAAAAAATCACTTCTTCAATCTACTTTAAAATAATGGCGTTTCTTTTCTTGTCCAAATTGATCCAAATCTTCAATTTACATTCAGCCCTAAAGGTTAAAAAAGGGAGGGGAGGGTAGCTGACAGTTCCCTTTCTTCCCCCACCCTTGCAAAACTCCCACTTTCTTCCATTTGGTGTATCTTCACCCATTGGCTTCCCCAGACCCTTCTCAGGCTCCTCCACTCCTGGGTGCGCTGCCCCCTGTGGGAGACCTGCAAATTGTCCTTAATTCCTTCAAAACAGATCAGATTGTATCATTCCTCTGCTCAAAAATCCCCCATGGGCTTGGCATCTCAGAGTAAAAGCCAAAGTCCTTAAAGCTGCCCACAAGGCCCCATGGGATCCAATCCCTAACCCCCTCTCTAACCTAAACTTCACTAATTGTCCACTCACTCACTCCGAGCCAGCCACATTAACTGCTCAAGTTTCCTTGAAACTGCTTAGAATGAATGTTCTTCTTCGAGATACGAGTTTGTATGATCCTTCAGTTCATTTAGGCCATTGCTCCAATGCCAACCCCCCCATCCATGGAGCCTACCTAATCCCCTTCTCCCCACTGATGGTTTTCAAAGATGACTTGAGTTTTTGGAACTTATTGTAACAGTTAAGAAACCTAGATACCTGAATGATTGCATGAGCAAAGCCCCTACTGACACAACGTTAGGCTGTGACATCAGAAAAAAATAAACTTCTAGTGTATAAAGTCATTGAGAATTTGGAGTTATTATAGCAATATTCTATTTTAAAAAGTTGAGGTAATTTATTAGTGTTAAGGATTGAATCTTGGCACCAGACTTGTGATTTTGGACAAGACTCTAGGCCTCAGCTTCATCACTGAAATAAAAATCATTAGTATACCACATTAATTTTTATGAAGACCAAATGGGGTAATGCATGTAAAGCTTTGACCACATAGTAAGATTCAATAAATAGAAGCTATTATTAGTTAAGGTAGGATTCTTGAAATCAAGCAAGTACATGTGTGATGTTTAATTTATGTATCCATTTTCCTGGGCGAAGGGATGCCCAGCTAGTCAGTAAAACATTATTTCTGGGTGTGTCTGTAAGGGTGTCTCAGGAAGAGAAGAGCGCTTGAATCAGCGGTCTGAGTGAGTAAAGATCACCCTCTCCATTGTGAATTAGCATCATCCAATCTGCTGAGAGCCTGAATAGAACAAAAAGGTGGAGGAAAGGCAAATTTTCTCTCTCTCTCACTCTGCTTGAGCTAAACCATCTGTCTTTTCCTGCCCTCAGATATTGGCAGTGCTGGTTCTCAGACTTCTTCAGACCAGGATTTACACCATGGCCCCTCCCTACCCCATACTCAGGCCTTCAGGTTTGGACTGATTCACACCACTGGCTTTCCTGGCTCTCCGTTTTCAGAGGGAGGATCCTGGGACTCCTCAGCTTCCATAACGTCAGGAGTCAATTCCTATAATAAATCTCCTCACATATATCGGTATCGATAGATATAGATACCCTATTGATTCTATGTCTCTGGAGAACCCTGACTTATACAACATGTAAACTGGCATTTGACAACAAATACGTCTGCTGAATTGAGAATACAGAACTGGAGACATCCCAGGGGTATGGTACTTAAGGAAATAAGGGAAAATATGAACAATTTGATGAGGACATATTTAGGGATGGAAAAGGATTTTCAGCAGAAAGTTGGGCAGTAACAATTTAAAGGTCATTCAGTCAGCAAAGTCATCTGCCTTTCTATATAGCAAAACGAAAGGCTGACTTTAAAATGGTATATACAGTTTAAATGTTGCATTATCCAGTCTCTAAAATTTTATATAATATTGACACTTTTTTTGCATTTCAAGAAACACATGTATTATCAAAGCCTTCTCAACACTTTCTGCCCTCGAAACCATCATCCAAAAACTCTTGAAAAATTGACAGCTTGTTATTTTAACACCTCCTATTCCCTCCTAAACACCCTTATAAATTGGCATCTTCTCCCAGAAGTCTAGGGAATTGTTCTTGCAGGATTAACAATAACTTTTCAATTGTTTAATTTAGCCTCTTAATTGTTTAATGGGTTTTTTTTACAGTCCATATCCTATTTGGATCAATAATGAACCCAATGGGGGCACCTGGGTGGCTCAGTGGGTTAAAGCCTCTGCCTTCAGCTCAGGTCATGATCCCAGGATCCTGGGATCAAGCCCCACATCGGGCTCTCTGCTCGCCAGGAAGCCTGCTTCCTCCTCTCTCTCTCTCTGTCTGCCTCTCTGCCTACTTGTGATCTCTGTCAAATAAATAAAATCCTTAAAAAAAAAAAAGTGAACCCAATGAACATCTGTTTGAATTATTTCTTTTTTTTTAGAGTTCATTAATTTTTTAAATATTTTATTTATTTATTTGAAACAGAGAGAGAGAGCACAAGCAAGGGGAGCAGCAGGCAGGAGAAGCAGACTCCCCACTGAGCAGGGAGCCCAAAGTGGGGCTCGATCCTGGGACCCTGGGATCATGACCTGAGCCAAAGGCAGACGATATTTTTTTTTAAGATTTTATTTATTTATTTGACAGAGATCACAAGTAGGCAGAGAGACAGGCAGGGGGGTGGGGGACGCTGAGCAGAGAGCCCGATGCGGGGCTCAATCCGAGGACCCTGAGATCATGACCTGAGCTGAAGGCAAGAGGCTTAACCCACTGAGCCACCCAGGCGCCCCAAGGCAGATAATATTTCTTTTAGGGACAGAAAGAGAGAGCACGAGTTGGGGATAGAGGGGGGTGCAGAGGGAGAAGATTGATGCTGAGCATGGGACTTGATCCCGTAACTCTGATATGACCTGAGCTGAAATCAAGAGTCACATGTTTAACTGAGTGAGCCATGTAGGCACCTGTTTGAATTACTTCTGTATTACAAATGTTATGCTAGTATTGGGAGTGCAAAGGAAAAAAGACATAGTAGTGCTATCAAGGTGATCGCAGACTTATATTTGAAGGGAGAAGGAAGTCAGCTAAAGAATTACATTACACTGGGGTGCTTGGGTGGCTTAGTTGGTAGGGCATGTGCCTTTGCCTCAGGTCGTGATCCCAAAGTTCTGGGATCAAGCCCCACATTGAGTTCCCTGCTCAACAGGGAGCCTGCTTCTCCCTCTCCCTCTGTTGCTTCCCCTACTTGTGCTCTTTCTCCCTCTCTCTCTGTCAAATAAATAAACAAAATCTTTAAAAAATTCAAGAGTTACGAAAGGAGGAGTCAAGATGGCGGAGAAGTAGCAGGCTGAGACTACATCAGGTAGCAGGAGATCAGCTCGATAGCTTATCTAAACATTGCAAACACCTACAAATCCAATGGGAGATCGAAGAGAAGAAGAACAGCAATTCTAGAAACAGAAAATCAACCACTTTCTGAAAGGCAGGACTGGCGGAGAAGTGAATCTAAAACGACGGGAAGATAGACCGCGGGGGGAGGGGCCGGCTCCCGGCAAGCGGCAGAGCAACAGAGCACAAAATCAGGACTTTTGGGCGCCTGGGTGGCTCAGTGGGTTAAGCTGCTGCCTTCAGCTCAGGTCATGATCTCAGGGTCCTGGGATCGAGTCCCGCATCGGGCTCTCTGCTCAGCAGAGAGCCTGCTTCCCTTCCTCTCTCTCTGCCTGCCTCTCTTGTGATTTCTCTCTGTCAAATAAATAAAAATAAAATCTTTAAAAAAAAAAAAAATCAGGACTTTTAAAAGTCTGTTCCACTGAGGGACATTGCTCCAGAGGCTAAACCGGGGTGAAGCCCACGCGGGGTCAGCATGGCCCCAGGTCCCACAAGGTCACAGAAGGATCGGGGGTGTCAGAGTGTCGGAGAGCTCGCAGGTATTAGAACGGAGAAGCCGGCTACAGAGACAGAGCCGAGGACTGAACTCTCAGCTCGGGGTTACCTTGAACTGGTCGCGGGCTGGGTGAGCTCGGAGCGCGGCTAGAGGCTGGGGATATGGGAGTGATTGGGCGCTGTCCTCTGGGAGCGCACTGAGGAGTGGTGCCCTGGGCCCTTGGCTCCTCCGGGCCGGAGACTGGGAGGCCGCCATTTTCATTCCCGTCCTCCGGAACTCTACGGAAAGCGTTCAGGGAACAGAAGCTCCCAAAAGCGAACCCGAGCAGATTACTTAGTCCGGCCCCCCCGTAAGGGCAGTGCAATTCCGCCCTGGGGCAAAGACACTTGAGAGTCACTACAACAGGCCCCTCCCCCAGAAGATCAACAAAATATCCAGCCAGGACGAAGTTCATCTATCAAGGAGAAAGCAGATTCAATTCCTAAGACAGCAGAGCAATTCCAGAGGAGGAGAAAGCAAAGCACGGAACTCATGGCTTTCTCCCCATGATTCTTTAGTCTGGCGGTTAATTCAATTTTTTTTTTCTTTTTTCAATTTTTTTTTCTTTCTTTTTTCTTCTTCTGCTAAATTTTTTAAAACTTTTACCCTTTTCTTTTTTAACGGTTTTTGACTAGTTTCTCTAAATATGTATATTTTTTCTTTCTTTTTTATATTTTTTGTTTTATTTTTTAAATTTTTTTCTTTTTTTTCTGAACCTCTTTTTTTTAATTTTATTTATTTTTTTTATTTTTTTTTATTCGTTTATTTGTTTATTTACAGCATAACAGTGTTCATTGTTTTGGCATCACACCCAGTGCTCCATGCAGTACGTGCCCTCCCTATTACCCACCACCTGGTTCCTCAACCTCCCACCCACCACCCACCCACCCCTTCAAAACCCTCTGGTTGTTTTTCAGAGTACATAGTCTCTCATGGTCTGAACCTCTTTTTATCCCCTTTCTCCCCCCCACAATTTGGGGTCTCTTCTGATTTGGTTACAGCACATTTTTCTGGGGTCTTTGCCACCCTTTTAGTATTTTATTTGATCCTTCATATCCTCTTATCTGGACAAAATGACAAGGCGGAAAAAATCACCACAAACAAAAGAACAAGAGGCAGTACCGAAGGCTAGGGACCTAATCAACACAGACATTGGTAATATGTCAGATCAAGAGTTCAGAATGACGATTCTGAACATTCTAGCCGGGCTCGAAAAAGGCATGGAAGATATTAGAGAAACCATCTCTGGAGATATAAAAGCCCTTTCTGGAGAAATTAAAGAACTAAAATCTAACCAAGTGGAAATCAAAAAAGCTATTAATGAGGTACAATCAAAAATGGAGGCTCTCACTGCTAGGATAAATGAGGCAGAAGAAAGAATTAGTGATATAGAAGACCAAATGACAGAGAATAAAGAAGCCGAGCAAAAGAGGGGCAAACAGCTACTGGACTACGAGGGGAAAATTCGAGAGATAAGTGACACCATAAGACGAAACAACATTAGAATAATTGGGATTCCAGAAGAAGAAGAAAGAGAGAGGGGAGCAGAAGGTATATTGGAGAGAATTATTGGAGAGAATTATGGGAGAGAATTTCCCTAATATGGCAAAGGAAACAAGCATCAAAATCCAGGAGATGCAGAGAACCCCCCTCAAAGTCAACAAGAATAGGTACACACCCCGTCACCTAACAGTAAAATTGACAAGTCTTAGTGACAAAGAGAAAATCCTGAAAGCAGCCCGAGAAAAGAAGTCTGTAACATACAATGGTAAAAATATTAGATTGACACAGATATCCACAGAGACCTGGCAGGCCAGAAAGAGCTGGCATGATATATTCAGAGCACTAAACGAGAAAAACATGCAGCCAAGAATACCCTATCCAGCTAGGCTATCATTGAAAATAGAAGGAGAGATAAAAAGCTTCCAGGACAAACAAAAACTGAAAGAATTTGCAAACACCAAACCAGCTCTACAGGAAATGTTGAAAGGGGTCCTCTAAGCAAAGAGACAGCCCAAAAGTAGTAGATCAGAAAGGTACAGAGACAATATACAGTAACAGTCAGCTTACAGGCTAATAATGGCACTAAATTCATATCTCTCAATAGTTACCCTGAATGATAATGGGCTAAATGCCCCAATCAAAAGACACAGGGTATCAGAATGGATAAGAAAACAAAACCCATCAGTATGTTGCCTACAAGAAACTCATTTTAGACGCGAAGACACCTCCAGATTTAAAGTGAGGGGGTGGAAAACAATTTACCATGCTAATGGGCATCAGAAGAAAGCTGGGGTGGCAATCCTTATATCAGATCAATTAGATTTTAAGCCAAAGACTATAATAAGAGATGAGGAAGGACACTATATCATACTCAAAGGGTCTGTCCGACAAGAAGACCTAACAATTTTAAATATCTATGCCCCTAACGTGGGAGCAGCCAACTATATCAACCAATTAATAACAAAATCAAAGAAACACATCAATAATAATACAATAATAGGAGGGGACTTTAACACACTGCTCACTGAAATGGACAGATCATCCAAGCAAAAGATCAACAAGGAAATAAAGGCCTTAAATGACACACTGGACCAGATGGACATCACAGATATATTCAGAACATTTCATCCCAAAGCAACAGAATACACATTCTTCTCTAGTGCACATGGAACATTCTCCAGAATAGATCACATCCTGGGTCACAAATCGGGTCTCAACCAGTATCAAAAGATTAGGATCATTCCCTGCATATTTTCAGACCACAATGCTCTGAAGCTAGAACTCAATCACAAGAGGAAAGCTGGAAAGAACCCAAATACATGGAGACTAAACAGCATCCTTCTAAAGAATGAATGGGTTAACCAGGAAATTAAAGAAGAATTGAAAAAATTCATGGAAACAAATGATAATGAAAACACAACGGTTCAAAATCTGTGGGACACAGCAAAGGCAGTCCTGAGAGGAAAATATGTAGCGGTACAAGCCTTTCTCAAGAAACAAGAAAGGTCTCAAGTACACAACCTAACCCTACACCTAAACAAGCTGGAGAAAGAACAAGAAAGAAACCCTAAACCCATCAGGAGAAGAGAAATCACAAAGATCAGAGCAGAAATCAATGAAATAGAAACCAGAAAAACAATAGAAAAAAATCAATGACACTAGCAGCTGGTTCTTTGAAAGAATCAATAAGATTGATAAACCCCTGGCCAGACTCATCAAAAAGAAAAGAGAAACGACCCAAATAAATAAAATCATGAATGAAAGGGGAGAGATCACAACTAACACCAAAGAAATACAGACAATTAGAAGAACATACTATGAGCAACTCTACGCCAACAAATTCGACAATCTGGAAGAAATGGATGCATTCCTAGAGACATATAAACTACCACAACTGAACCAGGAAGAAATAGACAACCTGAACAGGCCCATAACCAGTAAGGAGATTGAAACAGTCATCAAAAATCTCCAAACAAACAAAAGCCCAGGGCCAGACAGCTTCCCAGGGGAATTCTACCAAACGTTTAAAGAAGAACTAATTCCTATTCTCCTGAAACTGTTCCAAAAAATAGAAATGGAAGGAAAATTTCCAAACTCATTTTATGAGGCCAGCATAACCTTGATCCCAAAACCAGACTAGGATCCCATCAAAAAACAGAACTACAGACCAATATCCTTGATGAACACAGATGCAAAAATTCTCACAAAAATACTAGCCAATAGGATTCAACAGTACATTAAAAGGATTATTCACCACGATCAAGTGGGATTTATTCCAGGGCTGCAGGGTTGGTTCAACATCCGCAAATCAATCAACGTGATAGAACACATTAATAAAAGAAAGAACAAGAACCATATGATACTCTCAATAGATGCTGAAAAAGCATTTGACAAAGTACAGCATCCCTTCCTGATCAAAACTCTTCAAAGTGTAGGGATAGGGGGTACAGACCTCTATATTATCAAAGCCATCTATGAAAAACCCACTGCAAATATCATTCTCAATGGAGAAAAACTGAAAGCTTTTCCGCTAAGGTCAGGAACACGGCAGGGATGTCCATTATCACCACTGCTATTCAACATAGTACTAGAAGTCCTAGCCTCAGCAATCAGACAACAAAAAGAAATTAGGCATCCAAATCGGCAAAGAAGAAGTCAAACTATCACTCTTCGCAGATGATATGATACTATATGTGGAAAACCCAAAAGACTCCACTCCAAAACTGCTAGAACTTGTACAGGAATTCAGTAAAGTGTCAGGATATAAAATCAATGCACAGAAATCAGTTGCATTTCTGTACACCAACAACAAGACAGAAGAAAGAGAAATTAAGGAGTCAATCCCATTTACAATTGCACCCAAAACTATCAGATACCTAGGAATACCTAGCCTAACCAAAGAGGCTAAGAATCTATACGCAGAAAACTATAAAGTACTCATGAAAGAAATTGAGGAAGACACAAAGAAATGGAAAAATGTTCCATGCTCCTGGATTGGAAGAATAAATATTGTGAAAATGTCTATGCTACCTAAAGCAATCTACACATTTAATGCAATCCCTATCAAAATACAATCCATTTTTTTCAAAGAAAGGGAACAAACAATCCTAAAATTTATACAGAACCAGAAAAGACCTCGAATAGCCAAAGGAATATTGAAAAAGAAAGCCAAAGTGGGTGGCATCACAATTCCAGACTTCAAGCTCTATTACAAAGCTGTCATCATCAAGACAGCATGGTACTGGCACAAAACCAGACACATAGATCAATGGAACAGAATAGAGAGCCCAGAAATAGACCCTCAACTCTATGGTCAACTAATCTTCGACAAAGCAGGAAAGAATGTCCAATGGAAAAAAAACAGCCTCTTCAATAAATGGTGCTGGGAGAATTGGAAAGCCACATGCAGAAAAATGAAATTGGACCACTTCCTTACACCACACATGAAAATAGACTCCAAATGGATGAAGGACCTCCATGTGAGAAAGGAATCCATCAAAATCCTTGAGGAGAATGCAGGCAGCAACCTCTTCGACCTCAGCCGCAGCAATATCTTCCTAGGAACAACGGCAAAGGCAAGGGAAGCAAGGGCAAAAATGAACTATTGGGATTTCATCAAGATCAAAAGCTTTTGCACAGCAAAGGAAACAGTTAACAAAACCAAAAGACAACTGACAGAATGGGAGAAGATATTTGCAAACGACATATCAGATAAAGGGCTAGTATCCAAAATTTATAAGGAACTTAGCAAACTCAACACCCAAAGAACAAACAATCCAATCTAGAAATGGGCAGCAGGGGCACCTGGGTGGCTCAGTGGGTTAAAGCCTCTGCCTTCGGCTCAGGTCATGATCCCAGGGTTCTGGGATCGAACCCCACATCGGGCTGTCTGCTCAGCGGGGAGCCTGCTTTCTCCTCTCTCTCTGCCTGCCTCTCTGCTCACTTGTGATCTCTGTCTGTCAAATAGATAAATAAAATCTTAAAAAAAAAAAAAAAGAAATGGGCAGAGGACATGAACAGACATTTCTGCAAAGAAGACATCCAGATGGCCAACAGACACATGAAAAAGTGCTCCACAGCACTCGGCATCAGGGAAATACAAATCAAAACCACAATGAGATATCACCTCACACCAGTCAGAATGGCTAAAATTAACAAGTCAGGAAATGACAGATGCTGGCAAGGATGCGGAGAAAGGGGAACCCTCCTCCACTGTTGGTGGGAATGCAAGCTGGTGCAACCACTCTGGAAAACAGCATGGAGGTTCCTCAAAATGTTGAAAATAGAACTACCCTATGACCCAGCAATTGCACTACTGGGTATTTACCCTAAAGATACAAACGCAGTGATCCGAAGGGGCTCGTGTACCCGAATGTTTATAGAAGCAATGTCTACAATAGCCAAACTATGGAAAGAACCTAGATGTCCATCAACAGATGAATGGATAAAGAAGATGTGGTATATATACACAATGGAATACTATGCAGCCATCAAAAGAAATGAAATCTTGCCATTTGTGACGACATGGATGGAACTAGAGGGTATCATGCTTAGTGAAATAAGTCAATCGGAGAAAGACAACTATCATATGATCTCCCTGATATGAGGACGTGGAGATGCAACATGGGGGATTAGGGGGATAGGAGAAGAATAAATGAAACAAGATGGGATTGGGAGGGAGACAAACCATAAATGACTCTTAAACTCAGAAAACAAACTGGGGGTTGCTGGGGGGAGGTGGGGTTGGGAGAGGGGGAGGGGGTTATGGACATTGGGGAGGGTATGTGCTATCGTGAGTGCTGTGAAGTGTGTAAACCTGGCGATTCACAGACCTGTACCCCTCGGGATAAAAATACATTATATGTTTATAAAAAAAAAATTGGAAGGGGAGGCAAACCATAAGAGACTATGGACTCGGAAAAACAACCTGAGGGTTTTGAAGGGGCAGGGGTGGGAGGTTGGGGGAACCAGGTAGTGGGTATTAGGGAGGGCACGTATTGCATGGAGCACTGGGTGTTGTGCAAAAACAATGAATACTGTTATGCTGAAAAAAATAAATAAATTTAAAAAAAAATTCAAGAGTTACATTATATTGCGTGGCAGGGAGCATATACAACACTTATTTTGCTGAATGAATGAATGACTGAATGGGTGGACGCATGCATGCTTGCATGTTTGGATGAATAAATGCAATCTAATAAATGTTAAAATCAAAAGAGTATAAAAAGGGCTATGAACTTACAAGTCAAAAATGTCCTCTGCAGAGTATCTGACCCTGATCATTTTATCTTCACCTTGAAATTCTCTCTTCCCATGCCCCCCGATATTTAACCTATTTTCATTTCTCATTTCTCCCAGATCCCATAATGGCTCAAGCTAGGCAATTTGAAATCATTTCAATTCCCTTCTTTCTCTTTTCTTTTGGTCACTTAGTGCATGTGCTAAATCCTTCTCTGATCCACCCCTCCACTCTACCCACTGCTTCTGTTTCTCCCATTATTTTACTGAAATTCGTGAACTGCTATCAGGATATGCTCTGGTTAAATGCAATTCTCTACGTGCACTTAATTATCCTCCTAAAATGGATTTGACCAGGGCATTTCCCTGCTTAAAATCTCTGATGGTTTCCTATTAATAACAGGATAGAGACTGAGCTTGAAAATATGGCATAGAAGTCCTCTGGGTGGCCTCAGTTTACTTTTCAAGCTTCATCTTCCACCTCAGGCTCTATCCACCCAGGCCTCTGCACGGCTCTTTGAACACGACTTGTCAGTTGTGTCTCAGTTCCTCTGCCGAACTGTCTAAAATGTCTTCTACCTCCATTCCCTGCCTAGGGGAGAAAAAAAATCGTATTTCAAAAGTCAACTTAATGATGACCTCCTGTGCTAAGACTTCCCTAGCACCCCACAACCACCGCGGCATTAGTCAGCCCCTAATCTGAGCTTCATAGCACTTCTATCCATTCCTTAAATGGATCTGTAACGACTGGGTTCCATATGAACGATCTCCTTCCCGAGGGGCTGCTGGCTGCCCCTGTGTCTTACTAATCTTTATGCTCCTGGTACCTATCAAAGTATCTGTAGAGGCCACTTTTGCACAAACAAACTTGAGCGATGGATGGAAAGGACCCACAGTGACCCCCCGGCTGAATACAGGCAGGCCCATAAGACGACCCACCTCAAAATATCCATAGGCCCTGAGTACCCAGTGGGCCACTTACAACTAGGCACAGATCCCAAAAAGGGGAAGATTCCATATGTCCCCATACTCCCTCATCTTCCGCCTTTAAAAACAGCCTCACGCACTGGCTCGTGGCAGACAGTGTCTCTCCTCTGCTAAGTTGCCCACTGCTCCCCTCGAAGTGTATTCTGTAAACTTCTATCTCCTTTGTTCTCCCTCCGGTGAACCCTTTCACTGCCACACCACCAGCTTCCACCCGATCGTTGCCCCACTTTTGGGGGGCCTCCATCTGATCGAGACACCCCATTTATTCACCACAGTATCTACATCAATACATATTTCTTGAATGGATAGCTATTCCGTCACATCAGTAGAAGTCCCACAAATTCTTTTTTTTTTTTTTTAAAGATTTTATCCATTTATTTGACAGAGAGAGATCACAGGCAGAGAGAGTGAGAGGGAAGCAGGCTCCCCGCCCAGCAGAGAGCCGGATGCGGGACTCGATCCCAGGACCCCGAGACCACGACCCAAGTCGAAGGCAGCGGCCCAAACCACCGAGCCACCCAGGCACCCCTCTTTTTTTTTTCCTTAACATTTGTATTCTTTTTAATTTTGGCTCATCTAAGAAATCAAAAATAATGGCATCTTAATACATATACAGTGAAGTAAGCACAGAAAGCAGCCCTGAGTCACAGAATGTGGGAAATGTTAGAATGTGAGCATTAGGACAGTTAGTTCAGCCTCTGCCCTGAGACATGGTAGCAGGAGAGCAGCTTCCAGTCAGTTTTGAGCCTCGCTGTCCACATGCCAGAGCAGAGGGTCTGTGGAGGGAAAATGTCTGGAGGACTGTGGAGGAGCGGGAGTAGAAGACTCAGGTCTCAGAGTAACGTTGCACGTGAAGATTGTATCACTTTTAAGGATCCATTTGCACTTTTATTGAATCTTTATAATACCACTGCTGGGGGAGGCACCGGCATCAATGTTCCTGTATTACAGCCAGGAAACAGAAATTAGAGGAGATTAAAAACTTGACCGAAGTTCTCCAGCCATAACGGTAGAACTAGGAATTCACCCCAGGTCCCCTAACCCCTGGGCCTTTGTTCTCCATTACATAGTCTCATGAAAAAGAGCTCCAAGTAGGACTAGTATTATGCCCCCTATAAAATTCATGTAACATAACCTGAAACATACTTAATGACTTAATCTTTAATATCTTCATAACAATTTACAAATCTGAAGGAACATTCACAAATTACATCTCAGACTCCACTAGAAGCTTATGAAGTAAGCAGGCAGATTTACCTCCATTTTAGAGATGAGAACATTTAAGATCAGATCAATGTAATGACTTCCCCAAGGTCAGAAGACAATCTCATACAAGTCTCATAAATCCTCATTGAGAGCTTTTTTGGATGACACTGCCTGGTATCTTTTATAATTGATAAGCAATTAACATAATTACAAGATCTGCCTATATGTAAATTATGCCAATTACGTGCCATTTTATGTGATAATACATAATAGATATTTAGCACAGCGCCTAACACATAATAAGTACGCAATAAATCTTAGATATTATTTTATATAGCCAAGCCAAATGTAAATATTTTCCTGATTTCGTTTCTTTTTTTTTTTTTAAGATTTTTTATTTATTTATTTGACAGATAGAGATCACAAGTAGGGAGAGAGGCAGGCAGAGAGAGAGAGGAGGAGGAAGCAGGCTCCCTGCCAAGCAGAGAGCCCGATGTGGAGCTCGATCCCAGGACCCTGGGATCATGACCTGAGCGAAAGGCAGAGGCTTTAACCCACTGAGCCACCCAGGCGCCTCCTGATTTCGTTTCTTATTACATCTGTAATCACTTTTGTTATGGAGAATTATTTTCATTCTTGGGACTGTAGGCACAGGACTTAGATTCCCAGCTTTAACATCATAATGCATTTTCTATCTTAAAAACCCTCAGAGTTTTGACTCAAAAGGGAGTAAAAGGGAATGGACAAATAAAATAAAAGGAAAAGGGTGGGTTTTTTTCCCTCCATCCTGTGGTGTCATCCTGCCATCCAGGACATGAATACCAAATACTCTAGATCTGGGGCCTGCAGATTTTGCCAAGCACCAGATAGTAAATATTTTAGGCTTTGTGAGTTGGGGTGGGAGGATGTTCTCTGATGAACTACTCAACTCTGCTGTTGCAACACAAAAATAGCTGTAGATAATATATATAAACACATGGGCATGGCTGTGTTCCTACAAAACTTTATGTTCAAAAATGACAGGCCCCTCCTCTTGTAACTGAACTGGGGAACTGCAAAGAATCCAGTGAAATGCTGGGAGTGCGGTGGCAGGCAGAACAAGAGGGAAACATTCCAAAAGGTGCCTCTCCACACCTATGTCTCACAATATGAGATTCCTCCTGTGACTTATCCCTCTTTCCCACCCCCTATTTTTCAACTGAGAAGTATCTGGGCCACACGGTTAATGATTCTATGCCTTTCACGTTAGCTCTGGTTGTTTTTAAGACTGCATAACTCACGACAGTCAAGAAGACAGACCAAACAGCTTACGTCCATAATCCCCAGGACCTCCAGGTGTCCTAAGAAACAGTTCAAGTTCAAAGGGCAGATCAGACCGGAAATGATGGAGGAATAGAGGACACAGGCATACAGTATTCCGTTCAAAGAGGGAAAGACACACAGAAGCACTGAAGATAAACACTGACGACTTTTGCTGATAAATGATCCTGAGCACCTTCAACCAAACACCGGCAGGTAAAAGATCTAAATGAGGGTTATCTGTGTGGACAGGATGTACAGCTTGGGAGAATCACTGCACCCATATGCTGGGTTAGAAACAGAACTGAGAGTACATAAGCCCAAGCACACGAGACACCACCATACAGGAAGAGCAGAAGACTCAAAATATAAGGATAGTAAAGAGAACACATAAAATTCTGGGTGTATCTAACTGAGATAAAGGTAGATCCCCCACTATCATTTTGGCTTTCCTTGGAGAGCTGTGAGAAGCAAGATTGAAATTTCTGGCTGGAGTAGCAGAAATGTACCCTCCTAGAAATATTTGGGGCTGGTCGCCTGGGTGGCTCAGTGAGTTAAGCCTCTGCCTTTGGCTCAGGTCATGATCTCAGGGTCCTGGGATCGAGTCCCGCATCAGGCTCTTTCGTTGGCAGGGAGCCTGCTTCCTCCTCTCTTTCTCTCTCTCTGCCTTCCTCTCTGCCTACTTGTGATCTCTGTCTGCCAAATAAATAAATAAAATCTTTTTAAAAATAAATAAATATTTGGGACCATAAAAATTCATCTGTCAGATTGACAACACTTAAGCATTTCTTTCTTTCTTTTGAAGTTAAGACCAGAAATTCTGATCAATTATAATGCATGATTGTAACTATTTATCCTAGCAGGCAATTCTCTCCAGAAAGTATTCATTTAAATGAGTAAATATTTGCCTCAACCCTTTGAGTATTTCCTAGACAATGTTAGGAATGAGAAATTATTTACAACGGAATGATAATATAGGGTGAATAGCATAAGAATCTGAAGGCATAGAAGTACTATTATGGAATAGGATTTTGACTCCCCAAAAATGGAATGTTGATCAGTATTTAGTATTAAGCAAATGTACAGGTATATTCTAATATATACACTAATCCCATCAGACTGAAAAGAAACAAAAAAGAAAAATCCTTGAAATAAAGGGTTTTTAATTTACACCCATAAGAATCAGTTTATTCCTGAACAAAGGAGCGTTTTATACTTAGTCATCAAGTGCTTGTCTCTGCATACCACTATTCCAGATACAGCAAGACATTTTCCTGTGGCTGTGACATAATAATTATAATTTTTCCCATAGTCTACCTTGTAGCTTAAACTATTTTTTTACTTAAATGTTTTCTTTTATTCTATTTTTTCATGCTAATTTTTACGTTTTCAATGGTGACAAAGCATACACCACATAAAATTCACCATTTTAACCAGGCTCAAGTGTACAGTGCGGGAGCGTTGATGCTGTGCAACCATTACCACCGACTGGGTCCTAAACTTTTCATCTTCCCAAACTGAACCTTTGCACTTCCTCACGTTTCCCTCCCCCCACGCCCCCGGAATGACCCTTCTACTTCCTCTCTCTATGAATCAGGATGCTGTAAACGGGATGTAAGTATTTGTCCTTTTGTGTAAGGCTTATTTCACATATCATAACATCTTCAGGGTTCATCCACATTGTGGCACGTGTCAGAATTTCCTTTCCATTTAAGCTGAATGCTATCCCATTGTATGTATATGCCACAGTTTTTTCATCCATCCATGCCTTCATTAATGGACACTTGGGTTGCTTCCAACTTCCGGCCATTCTGAATAATGCTGCTGCGATGAACATACATGTGCAAATACCTGTTCAAGTCTCCGGTTTCCATTCTTTTGCACATATACTCAGAAGTCGAATTGCTGGCTCATGTGGTAATTCTGTTCAAATCTTTGAGGGACCTCCATCATGGGTTACATACCCCACCAACAGTGCATAAGGGTTCCAATTTCCCTATAACCTCACCAACACTTAATTTTGTGTAGCCACCTTAATCGGTATGAGGTGGTATCTCATTTTGGTCGTTATTTGAACTTCCCTAACGATTAATACTGTCGAGCATCTTCTCATGTGCTCGTTGGCATTTGTATATCCTCCTTGGAGAAATGTCTATTCAGGTCCTTTGCCCATTTTTTAATTGGCATGTTTGTTAGATTAGTTTTTCTTATACCCAAATATGTTTGCCAAATTTTTTAACGCTGATATTTTTTCACTTGATAAACTTTTGTGGGTTTTACATTCTTTACAAAACAGAATCACTGATTCCGCAATCTGATAGTTTATCAACATCTCTGATCTTTCAGGATTGTGTGACTATGACTTAACTCCACATACTTTTAAGCTCAGTGATGAAAAATATTGTAGTTCAAGTAAAGGACTGAAAGTTGTACCATTGCACTAATGCTGGCTTGGAAGACCATTGACAGAATGGAAAAAGTATTATTAGCACTCATGAAATACATGCTATCTAAATTTTATCTAACATTTATTTTTTGCATCTTTTTAAGTATAACATTTCTTCTTATCTAGCATTACTTCTTTAAATTTATGGACTTATTTCCCAGGCTTAATACCATAAAGGGAAACAATTCAGTTCGATGACAGGATTTTGGGATGAGAGCTAAGTCTTGACATGTGTTATCTGGCACGATCCATAAATCATCTGATTTGTGACAATTTTGAAATAATTACTACTTTAACATGAACTAATGTTGTCGTCTTTTTCCCTCCTGCTGGTCTCGAGTTCCCAAGGAGTTCTTTAAATTGGGAACTATCATCCATATATTAGAAATCAGAGACCAAAGGTGAAACCAACTGACTCTAGATTTATACCATATTGCTAGGCCGAGCCGATCTCTTTGCTTCTGGAATTACAAAGCATTCAGAAAACAGCTCAACCTCCTTCTCAAATCTTGAGCTCCTCCTTCATTGATCAATAGTATATGGAAAATAAAAGTAACTGGGGACTGAAGTAGATCAAACATACATTCATGCATAAAATTGTGTGATGAGATAGTACTCAGTGCATATCCATAAATACAGAATGCTTTTAAGCAGAACTCTTTTAAGAAGAGCAATTTCGTCTCTTTTAACGTAATGGGAAGTCATTTTGTTCATGTTCCAGTCCAGTAGATTCCCTTAATTTCACAGTTTCATGAAGAGTTCCCAAGGGAAACTATCATAATGTTCCTTATATCCAGTAACAACTCCGTATCAGCCTTAAAGCAGTATTTGCTAATGGGAAAAGATCTTTATTTAGAAATTGTGTATATGGAAAAACTTGACCTTTACACTTGTGTTTAAATATTTGAGAATGCATATGAAATCAGTCAAGACACTTTATCATCAAATATTATCCTTTCATACTTAAAAAATTTTAAGACCAATTATCTCAGGTTTGTCAAAATTTGAGTTAAAGAATGTTCAAATGGAACTCTCTTGTCTCTGTTCATCTGAGATGTCAAACCCAAAAAGAAGGCCGGAAGTGCCAGAACACCAGTGTGGATGACACTAAAATATCGTGAAACCAGTTTTGCTGCCCTTAGCTTATCATCCATGTGAAGGTATGCAAGAAAAGGTAGGGAGATAAGACAAATAAGACCTTTAGCAAGGGCTTCCTTAGAAAGAGCTGTCAGCATGCTGTGCATTTCACCCTGCCACAGGGGAGGGGCAAATTGCTTCCCCCTTACTTCAAGCCAGTTGAAGGAGACTTCAAAAAAAACAAAAAGAAAAGCATCTGTGATCTTGGCCTGTGTTCTGAGAACTTGAAATTACCTAAGGACTTGACTTGTTGTCTAAAAAACATACCAAAAGCAAGATGTTACGGTTTCATCGGTTAAATGCAGCAAAAGTAACAGGTTTGGAAATAAATTGCACTACCCCCAATGATAGAAACGGATGGTATGCCCTATGAGCCAAGTGGCCCATCAGAAGAGCAGAACTAGCTTGTTTAAAAGGAATTCTACCCATAAAGTTAAGCAGAAATTTTATTCTGATGCCTATAGGAACATGTGTGTACACATGGTCTGTGTACAGAGGACTGTGTACAGAGGACCACAAAAAGAGAGGGGCTGAAGGGGAAGAACTACAGTCTGAGGTCTCAGGATCCTACAAAGCTCCCCACAAGACAAAGAACCACCAACTGAGTTTCAGGTATACAGAAGTCTCCAATCCAAGGCTACAACTACACCCGTCAATCAAAGGCTTTTGTGTACCCTAAGGGGATACTCACTTCCCTTTTCCTAAGAGAGCCTGACTCTGAAGGAATTACACACAGCAGCTAGCAACAGGGGAGAGAAGAATCATGGACGAATGAAGAAACTATCACCTTCCAACACACACATACTCTTCCCTCTCTCTCTCTCTGTCTCCTCTCTCTCCCCTTCGACCTCTCTCTTTCTCTCCCCAGGCTCCCAAAAAGGCAGGCCCAAGTTGGGAAAAGGGAAGAGTCATAAACTGCACAAGAGTCTGAAGTTATAGTTTTAGATTGGGCTGGACTTTTTAATACTTTAAATAAAACAACCAGAAAAAAAAAATAGGACTTCTCTGGGATTTCATCCATGAAAAATGAAAATGAGTCGAGGATACAGGTTGCAGAGGTAGGGTGGGAGAGAATGAAGTTTCTGTGTCTACTCCACTGAGTCCAACTCGTACAACACATCTGTTATATGTGTAAGGGTAAAAAGAAGTATTTAAAGATAAAGAGGTTATTCCCTTTGGGGATAAAATAAAGGCATAAAGTCACTTTCTGGAGTCAGTCCATGTCTACAGACAAAACATAATCTCAGTCCCTAGCTTTATGGGCTGTGTTTTGAAATCTTGTATTTCTGTGTTAAGTTTCCTTCCCCAGCAGAGATGGTGTCATTATTTGTTTAAATAATGAGTTTGGTATGAAACGGTAAATATGTCAAACCACACTTTTGCTGGGGATCACTGACTATAAAGTTGGACAGATGGTCACAATACTCTGAATTTCTTGAGAAAAAAAAACATTTCCAGAGAGAACAGGGTGCAACCAAGACATTCATAATTCAGACCAGTAGTTTCCAATTATTTTGACTGTAAGGATCCCTTTCCGTGTCGTATCCATACTGATTATTTATTCAGTCTAGAAATGATGCTTACTGCCATGTGAATGTCATGTGACCTAAACTGAACTACAATTTTCAGAGGTTAAAAAAAAACAAAAACTTGCCCATTGTTATCCCACATACCTTAATTTTTTCTCTTCATTCCTTCCTTCCCTTCTTTCTTCCAACCTTCTCTCCCTCCATCCGTTCCTCCTGTCTTTCCTTCCTTCCTTCTTTTTCTCCCCTTCAACATGTTTATGGGATTACAGTACAGGCAGACGTCTAGATATTCTTTTTTTTTTTTACACATGAAAAAATGTTCATCATCCCCAGCCATCAGGGAGATTCAAATTAAAACAACATTGAGATACCACCTGACACCAGTTCGAATGGCCAAAATTAGCAAGACAGGAAACAACGTGTGTTGGAGAGGATGTGGAGAAAGGGGAACCCTCTTACACTGTTGGTGGGAATGCAAGTTAGTGCAGCCACTTTGGAGAACAGTGTGGAGATTCCTCAAGAAATTAAGAATAGAGCTTCCCTATGACCCTGCAATTGCACTGCTGGGTATTTACCCCAAAGATACAGATGTAGTGAAAAGAAGAGCCATCTGTACCCCAATGTTTATTGCAGCAATGGCCACGGTCGCCAAACTGTGGAAAGAACCAAGATGCCCTTCAACAGATGAATGGATAAGGAAGATGTGGTCCATATACATAATGGAGTATTATGCCTCCATCAGAAAGGATGAATACCCAACTTTTGTAGCAACATGGACGGGACTGGAAGAGATTATGCTGAGCGAAATAAGTCAAGCAGAGAGAGTCAAGTATCATATGGTCTCACTTATTTGTGGAGCATAACAAAGAACATGGAGGACATGGGGAGATGGAGAGGAGAGGGGGTTGAGGGAAATTGGAAGGGGAGTTGAACCATGAGAGACTATGGACTCTGAAAACAACCTGAGGGTTTTGAAGGGGCGGCAGGTCACAGGTTGGGGAACCAGGTGGTGGGTAATAGGGAGGGCACGTACTGCATGGAGCACTGGGTATGGTGCAAAAACAATGAACACTGTTACGCTGAAAATAAACAAATAAAAAAAAAGAATGGGAAAAAAAAAGATTTATTTATTTGACAGAGATCACAAGTAGGCAGAGAGGCAGGTCGGGGGAAGGGGGGAGCGGGACGGGGAAGCAGGCTCCCCGCTGAGCAGAGAGCTTGATGCAGGGCTCGATCCCAGGACCCTGAGATCATGACTTGAACCTAAGGCAGAGGCTTAACCCATCGAGCCACCCAGGCGCCCCAGTAATTCTTCTTTAAGAGATGAGGTTATGTGGTGAATATGCAGAAAATGACGAGAAGATACACACACACACATACAGACCAGCTCACTCCCCAAGAATCCAAGTGCAGCAATGTTCTGTTTTGTATTGTCGTTGCCATGATATGAATGTTGGATGCAGTCACTGGATGGTTTGCCATGGCCATTGGGCTCACTGTTCTCTGCTACTGATGCTGAAACACTATGGAGGCATGGGGATTTCTTCAGTAATCTAAGGAAATTTTATCTTAATCACTACTCTCTGGAAATATGAACCTTCTTTCGATGTCCAGTGATTTCTTTTTTTCATTTTTTAGGCAGTTTTATGAAAACATCATTTATACAGCATTAAATACATCCATTGAAAGTCCATAAATCAACATACAGAGTTTTACAAACATCACCACAATCTAAAAACTTTGCTCATGCTTCTTTGCAGTTAATCCCCCAAGCCCATCTCCAGCCCTAGGCAACCACTGATCTGCTTTCCAGGTTATACGTTTGTCTTTTCTTAGACATTTCATATAAATGGAATCAGACAATACCTAGCCTTTTGCATCTGGACTGTTTCACACAGTTTGATGTTTCTGAGGTTCATCCAGGACCACACTCCCTTTGATGGCCAAGTAGGTCATGCTCTTGCCATCAAATGTCTAAAGTCACTGCCAAAGCCAAAGGTCATGCAGCTTTTCTCTTATGCCCTTCTATGGTGCGCTAATATGCTTAGCATAGATTTTGAAAGTTGACTCGGCCTAAATTCCTGGGATGAACCCCACTCGATTGTGATGTATTATGATTTTATATACTGCTGGATTCAATTTGTCCCTATTTTGTTGAGAATTTTTACTTCCATGTTCATGAGAGATACTGGTCATTGGTTTTCTTTTATTGGAATGTCTTTAGTTTGGAATCAGGGCGCTGCTGGCCTCATAAAATGAATTTGGAAGGATTCCCTTTTCTCTTTTCTGGAAGAGATTGTGTAGAATTGACAGTATTTCTTACTCAATGTTTGGTAAGATTCACCAGTGAAACCATCTGGGCCTGAAGTTTTTTCCAAAGAGTTCTCAACTAAAAATGTAATTTCTCTAATAGGTTGGCACAATTCACATTATTCTTGAGTAAGTGTTGGTACATTTTGTCTTCTAAGGATTTATTCTATTCTATTTCATCTCAGTTTTTGAATTAACCGGCATGGAGCTATTTGCAATACTCTGTTGATATCCTTTTAATGTCTTTGTTGTCAGAAGTGAAGACCCTTCTTTCATTCCTGATATGGGTTAACTTTGTATCTTTGTATCTTTTTATCTTGGTCAGCATGACTAGAAGTTTGTCAGTTTTTTGTTTTTTGTTTTTAGCAGAGTTGACACATATTATATTAGTTTCAGGTGTACAATGTAAGTAATTCAACTCTCTATACATTGTTATGCTCACAAATGTAACTACATTCTATCACTATGTAATACTATTACATTATTGATTATATTCCCTGTGCAGTGCCTCTTATTCTCATGACTTATTCATTCCATAACTGAAAGCTAGTACCTCCCACTCCCCTTCCCCTATTTGGCCCACCCCCTCACCACCCCTGGCAACTATCAGTTTGTTCTCTGTATTTCTGATTCTGCTTTTTGTTTATTTATTCATTCGGTTTGTTTCTTAGCTTCCACATATGAGTGAAATCAAATGGTATTTGTCTTTGTCTGACTTATTTCACTTAGCATAATGCTCTAGGTCCATTCAATATCACAAATGTCAGACCTCATCCTTTTTTATGGCTGCATAATTCCATGTCCAATGTTATTAATGAAAGTCCTTCAGCAGGTTAGTCAGTATTTGATTCCTACCTATTTTAAAGATTACTTTTAATGTAATCTGGATCATATCCCTCTACTGCTCAAATCCTTCCCTGTATGCCATAGCATTTTCACCCCTACACAGTGTCTTCTCAAGCATTCTGATCGTTTTTGGTATTTCAGGCACATTGGCTTTCTCGTAGGCTTTTAAAGGAATTTAGATCCTTCCTACCTCAGGACCTTTGTACATAATGTCCTTGCTTCCTGAAATGCTCCTCCCTTTGATCTTTAAAAGGCTGGTTGCTTCTCCCGTTTTAGGTCTTTAAATGATAACTCCCCAGAAAGGCCTTTTCTGACACTATGCATCCCCTCCTCTATGAATCTCTGTCATAGTACTAACACAATTTATTAGTACTTGCCATACGATTTTTTTAACTTCTTTATAAAATGTCTCTAACACTAGGCTGTAAGCTCCTAAAGGCAGAAATCAGGTCTGCATTGTTCATCCTGTACACTCAATGAGCGGGGAAATACAGAAGCTCATGAAATATGCGTTGGAGTGGGAGAAGAGAGACAGAGAAAGGGAGGGAGGGGGAGAGGGAATTACTTGGGTATTTCTGGATCTTTTGCTATGCTGAAAATAAAAGGGTACACAGAATAATATAACAAATACGCATGCGTATTTGGCAAATACTGTTGAAGTCCCGTGTATGTCCCTATCCTGTCCCATATCCCTCCCTCCCCACTCCCCAGGGGTAATCATTCTCTTAAATTTAGTATTTTTCATCACCACGTATATCTTTATATTTTAACCACACTTAAGTGAATTACTAAAAAATATATACAATTTTTATTATCTTAACTCTACATAAACAGTATCAACCTGCGTATCACTGTTTGTAACTTGCTTTCTTCACTGAATTTTACGTTTGGAAAATTAATCTAACTGAATTCATGTTGTTCCAGCTTACTCTTTCCATTGCTTAATGGTATCCCATTCATTATATTACACATTTAGCCATTCTCCTACTGAAATATACTTCATCTCATATTTTCACCTTTTTGCTATTACAAACAATGCTGCTATGAACATTCTTCATGTCCCCTCATGCACATGTTCGAGACTTTCTATAGGGATGTACCTAAAAGTGAAAACTGAAGATCATAGGGTAGATTTTTGTACAATCTCAAAACAGCTTGCCATATTGCTCCCAACATGGATATCATTTTCCAACATGGGTATCTGTCCTCCAGCAACGTTCACAGATTCCTTTGTCTGGTAGAGTCAGGTTTTTAAATGTCTGTCAATCTCTTAGGTGTGAAGTGGAATACTATTCTTGTTTTAATTTGCATTTTTCTTTTTTTATTTAAATTTTAGTTCGTTAACATACAGTGTAGTTTGCATTTTTCTAAAAACTACTGAGCCTGACTAACTGTCTACGGCCATTTGGGTTTCCTTTTCTGGAGCTCAGCCCATTTGTCTGTTGAACTGTTTCTCTTTTCTTCTATTGGATTTAAAGAAAAATTTTTAAGATATTCTGGTTATTAATCCTTTGTCAGTTATCTTCCAGGGATCTGTGACTCATCTGCTTGCTTTTTTATAGTGGCTTTTGATGCACAAAAGTTTTTCATTTTAATAAGTAGTCAAGTTTATCAGTCTCTTCCTTTGTAGTTCATACTTTTCGTATGTTGTCTACAAAAATTCCTCCCTGCCCTAAGGTCATAAAGACATTGTCCCATATTGTTTTCTAAAAGTTTTAAAGTTTTACTTTTTATATTTAGGGTATAAATCAATATTATGTCACTATATAGAATACACTCAAGATCCAGGTTATCTTTTCCCGTAAGGATAACCAATGTTCTACCATCAATTATTGCATATTCTATCCTTTAATGATCTGGATTATAAACCCAAAAAAAAAAACATGTTTCCATATATGCCAGCATGTTTCTGAGCTCTCTCTTCTGTTCCATCGATGTATTTCTTATCCTCATACGAATACCACACTATATTATTACTACAGGTTTTATCAGTCTTTTTATCTAACAAGGCAAATCTGCCCACCAGGTTCTTCCTTAAAACTGTCTTAGCTATTCTTAGCTCATAAGTAGAGCTCTCAGATTTTTTTTCTACTTAAAACTAAAGAATGGGTCTAACTCTCTTAAAATATTCTCTCTGATAATGAGTTCTGAGGTCCCTCTTGAGGACCTATCATCAAGCAGAATCCTGTAATCTGTCCATACAAGGACAGATATTAAGAAAATGCCATTGGGGAATTCACAAAAATCAAAAAGGTACTTTGCAAAGCCCTTTCCCAACCCCAAAAAAAAATTATTAAAGGGCATACACAATGTTCCTACCACAAAATTAGTCTGGTCAATACTATAATGCAATGTTTATCCTTCTAGGAAAAAAGAGCAATGAAGTTAATAAGAAGAAAAAAAGTAAATATTTTTAAATGTGGTAGAGAGGATTTTTACTGCTAACTTTTTATAATTAGTAACATGCTCAGAAGAAATAAAGGAAAGAGGGTACAACTTAAAATTAAAGTGCCATGGAGAATATCATTATACTAAAAGTATAAAGAGGTAGAGAATGGTCAGTTTAAAAAACGAAACTTCTTTAAAAATATAAATATGCCCTTTCAGAGATTTTCTTTACCCACTGATACAGAGGAAACATGAGTTTTCTCAAAAAGTAATTCCTAGTGAATGATAGCTTTTTAAACACTGCCCCCTACTGTTCATACTCCGAAATGATAAGAGGACCTCGCTGACAAAAATAATCCCGTCCTTCCTCCCTTGTGATCAGTGGAGCATTTTTGTCCTGCAGACCAGATTTCACAGACTGAGGCCATCTCAACCACACAACTGTCGGAGTGCATTAAAATAAATCTCCCAGCCATTCTAAGATTACTCTCATCAGCACTAAGGCCAACATGTGAGTGAGAACAGACTATTGGGGCTTGGACAGCACTGACAGAACAGCAAGGCCACCAGGAAACAGCAGGGAAGTTTAGGATCCCAATCATAACATGTGCAACTTTAGACTGATCTAATCAGCCTTATTTAAAAAAAAAAATCAAAAACAAACACTGGTTACCAAGAATATCAAACTTTTACAAAAGAGATGGCCCTTACTTTATATACACACAGATTTGTCACTCATAAACAACCTCTGCTTCCAAAGACTCCGTTGACATTTAGACTCCCTGACGAGTAAATATGATTAACAACAAATGAAAGAGAAGACCAAGACAATATTCTTCTCAAGTCAAGCTGTTCAGTGTCTTGTCATCACTTGATAATGTAAGTTATAACAATGTAACATACAACAATGATATACACCTAAATATGGAAAACACAGAGGCACTTAATATTTAGTCAAGAGGCCTGAATTGTAAAGCCGTCTGCCATGAAATAGCTGTGTGACCAGAGGTCTCTTGGACATTCCGGACCTCTTTCCTTATCAGGAAATAAAGGAGAATGAACTGTATGGGTGTTTTTCTCATGGTTGTCAGGAGATGGGGATGTAGAGGATTACAAAATTATGGAAGGTGATTGTTCAGACTGTAAGTGCCTCTCCCCATCACCTCCTTATTCCCCCATCCCTATCACCAAAGAGCATATCAAATCTGCACTCTCCCCGTAGCTGAAAACTCCTGCATTATACAATCTATCTCCAGGGCCCTTCGACACACTAAAATGTGAACACGGGATCTGAGAGCTGGAAGAAAATGCGGAGATCCTCTAACCACAAGCCAAGACCCAGAAGAACTGCTGGCTTTAACTGTAGTTAGTTATAGATGTGAAACTTTGGGAACTGTGAGGCTTCCCAAGTGGAGTAGCTTTTTTTTTTTTTTTTTAAGATGTTATGTATTTATTTGAGGGACAGCGCAGGAGCAGGGGAAGGGGCAGAGGGAGAGAAGAAGCAGACTCCCTGACAAGTGGGAAGCCGGCAGCCCAACGTGGGGCTCCATCCTGATATCATGACCTGAGATAAAGTTAGATGCTTAACCAACCGAGCCACCCAGGTGCCCCCCAAGTGGATCAGCATTTTTGTTTGGCTGGGGGATGTGAAAAAATACATTATTATTCCTAATCTTTACCCCTCTTGGAATCCATGCCTTGCCATGTGACTCTGTAGATCCTGCCACAAGAGTAGAACATATTTCACCATGCATTGGTATTGGGCTTGGTCGAGTGACTTGCCTTGACCAAAGGAATGCAAGCCAATAGGATGTAGCTAATGCTTTAAACGTACTTGTGAGGTTAGGCTCATTCTCTTGTACTCTTGCCTTTCACTATGAGGAAAACACCCATTTGGTGGCCACTGGTCCAAGGACTGTGAAAGATAAGTACAGCACAGCAGGCCCCCCGCCCCTGAAACTTGGAGCCAAATCTAACCAGTCTGGATCAGCTGAACCTCAGCCAATGCAAATTCATGGGAATGAGAAATAAATATTTACCGTCACTGAAGATGGTGCATTTGCAAGTTATGTAGCATTTTTATGATAACAAGGTAATTTGAAGATAATATTTTACCTATTTTAGTAATTTAGACCTCCACATTTCCAATAGACTGTGAAATTTTAAGGAAAAACCTTTCCCTCTTTCTGACACATATAAATATTGATATACAGACACAAAGACTGAAGTGTGATTACATATCTATAAAATAGTACATTTAAGAGAGAGTCAGATTTAGTGGCAAAGAGTCATCTACTATTTACAGACGCTGGCTCTCATGTTGATTCGGTAGCTAAGTTAATGATCATCCCCTCTAAAATAGTATCGACCAAACTTTGCAGTTATAGCTTAATCTACATTTAAAAAGCACCACATGGGGCGCCTGGGTGGCTCAGTGGGTTAAAGCCTCAGCCTTCAGCTCGGGTCATGATCCCAGGGTCCTGGGATCGAGCCCCACATCGGGCTCTCTGCTTAGCGGGGAGCCTGCTTCCCTCTCTCTCTCTCTGCCTGCCTCTCTGCCTACTTGTGATCTCTGTCAAATAAATAAATAAAATCTTTTTAATAAATAAATAAATAAAAATAAAAAGCACCACATAATTATACTTTGAAAAGCATCATTTATACTAAAGTAATATGTCATAGTCAAAGCATTATTATATCTCAATTAACCTGAATGCATAGAAACGGGAGTATTTTGGTTATTATTACTTTATGACTAATAAAGAAACATTTTTAATCCTATTGCTCCTCAACTACCCCCACCACTCCAGCTGCCAGTATCTCTAGCCTGGAGTAGTTTAAGAGCTTCACAATTGTTCTTCCACTTCTACAGTTGTCCTCTACAGTCTGTTCTCAGCACAGTAGCTAAAGTGATCCTTTTGGGGGGGGAAGGGCTTTTTTTTTCCCCCGTGTTCCAAGATTCATTGTTTATGCACCACACCCAGTGCTCCATGCAATCCATCCCCTCCTTAACACCCAGCACCAGGCTCACCCAAGCCCCGACCCCTCTCCCCTCCAAAATCCTCAGTTTTTGTTTCTCAGGACATTAGGAGAAGGAAAGGAAAGGTAAAGTGATACTTTTAAAAATACATCAGATCACGTGGATGGAACTAGAGGGTATCATGCTAAGCAAAATAAGTCAATCAGAGACAGACAATTATCATATGATCTCCCTGATATATGGAACTTGAGAAACAAGGCAGAGGATCTATCTATCTCCAAGGGCTAGATCCTCCATCTAGAGGATAGATAAGGGAGGAGAGGAAAAAATCAAGCAAGATGAAACCAGAGAGGGAAACAAACCATAACAGACTCTTAATCTCAGGAAACAAACTGAGGGTTACTGGAGTGGAGGGCGGTGGGAGGGATAGTGTGGCTGGTGATGGACATTGGTGAGGGTATGTGCTGTGGTGAGTGCCATGAGTCGTGTAAGACTGATGAATCACAGACCTGTACCCCTGAAACAAATAATACATTATATGTTAATTAATAAATAGGAGAAATTTTTAAAAAATAAAAAAATTAAAATATGTCAGATCATTATCATTCTTCTGTTCAAAATACTCCATTAACTTACAAACTTATTCAAAGTAAAAGTCAAATTCCTTAAGAGTTGTCAACAAGCTCTTCATGATATTGCTAACCAATATCTTCCTGTTTTTCTTCCTGTTACATTCCCCTTGTTCCCTGCTTCAGCCATCCTTGAAGGTCCTCAAACATGCCCAGCACATTCCTGCCTTAGGTCCTTTGCACTTGCTATTTCCCTTTCCTGAAGGCATCTTTGCCAATATCTGTATGATTCACTCCTTTACTTCATCCAGGACTCTGCTCAAATGTCAGTTTATCGAGGGAGACTTCTCTCTCTTTTTTTTTTTTTTAACATTTTATTTATTCATTTGAGAGAAAGTGAGTGAAAGCATGAGTGGGAGGTAGAGGGAAGGGGAGGAGAGGCAGAGGGAGAGAGAAAAGCAGGCTCCCTGCTGAGCATGGAGCTCACTGTGGGGCTCAATCCTAGGACCCCAGGATCATGACCTGAGCGATATGCAGATGCTTAACCAACTGAACCACCTGGGCAGCCCCAAGGGAGTTTTCACTTATCTCCAAGTATAAAATAGCTCCTCCTCATCCCATTCCTCTTGCCCTACTTTATTTCTCTTTAGCCCTTATCATTAATGGGCTCAATTACCAAAAAATAAAAAACTTAAAGAATATGTTTATTTTCCCAGCACCATTTATTGACAGCCACATGCAGAAAAATGAAATTGGACCACTTCCTTACACCACACACGAAAATAGACTCCAAATGGATGAAGGACCTCAACGTGAGAAAGGAATCCATCAAAATCCTTGAGGAGAATGCAGGCAGCAACCTCTTCGACCTCAGCCGTAGCAACATCTTCCTAGGAACAACGGCAAAGGCAAGGGAAGCAAGGGCAAAAATGAACTATTGGGATTTCATCAAGATCAAAAGCTTTTGCACAGCAAAGGAAACAGTTCACAAAACCAAAAGACAACTGACAGAATGGGAGAAGATTATTTGCAAACGACATATCAGATAAAGGGCTAGTATCCAAAATCTATAAGGAACTTAGCAAACTCAACACCCAAAGAACAAACAATCCAATCAAGAAATGGGCAGAGGACATGAACAGACATTTCTGCAAAGAAGACATCCAGATGGCCAACAGACACATGAAAAAGTGCTCCACGTCACTCGGCATCAGGGAAATACAAATCAAAACCACAATGAGATATCACCTCACACCAGTCAGAATGGCTAAAATTAACAAGTCAGGAAATGGCAGATGCTGGAGAGGATGTGGAGAAAGGGAAACCCTCCTCCACTGTTGGTGGGAATGCAAGCTGGTGCAACCACTCTGGAAGACAGCATGGAGGTTCCTCAAAATGTTGAAAATAGAACTACCCTATGACCCAGCAATCGCACTACTGGGTATTTACCCTAAAGATACAAACATAGTGATCCGAAGGGGCACGTGTACCCGAATGTTTATAGCAGCAATGTCTACAATAGCCAGACTATGGAAAGAACCTAGATGTCCATCAACAGATGAATGGATAAAGAAGATGTGGTATATATACACAATGGAATACTATGCAGCCATCAAAAGAAATGAAATCTTGCCATTTGCGACGACGTGGATGGAACTAGAGCGTATCATGCTTAGTGAAATAAGTCAATCGGAGAAAGACAACTATCATATGATCTCCCTGATAGGAGGACATGGAGAAGCAACATGGGGGGGTAGGGGGAAAGGAGAAGAATAAATGAAACAAGATGGGATTGGGAGGGAGACAAACCATAAATGACTCTTAATCTCACAAAACAAACTGGGGGTTGCTGGGGGGAGGTGGGATTGGGAGAGGGGGAGCGGGCTATGGACATTGGGGAGGGGAGGCGAACCATAAGAGACTATGGACTCTGAAAAACAACCTGAGGGTTTTGAAGGGTCAGGGGTGGGAGGTTGGGGCAACCTGAGGGTTTTGAAGGGTCAAGGGTGGGAGGTTGGGGGAACAGGTGGTGGGTAATGGGGAGGGCACGTTTTGCATGGAGCACTGGGTGTTGTGCAAAAAGAATGAATACTGTTACGCTGAAAAAATAAATAAAAAAATAAAATGATAAAAAAAAAAAAGAATATGTTTATTTATTTACTGTCTATCTCCTTAACCTATAATATAAGGCAAACCTCCATGTATTATCCACGGCCACATCCCAGAACCATAGAATACTGCCTGGCAAATCACACGCCTACAGTAAATATTTGGTAGATGAATGAAGACTGAACTGAAAATACTATAATTTTTTCTGATAAAAACTATTAATGTAACTAAGAATTTTTAGAGCCACTTTTCTATATTACCTCCCTAATTAATAGCTAAGTGCTTAAAAATAGATTAAACTAACTAAAATAATAACCTTTTTCCTTGGACCTAACACATACACACACACACAAACACCCACAACATTCCCCAGCTAAACAATCTGGAAGACTTTACCGAACTCTTTTCTTTCCTTCACCTGGCTTAACACCTTTGAATAAATTAAGGGGATATGCCGATTTCCTGTGCTACCCTAAAGCCAATTAATATTTCACCTACAATTCTATGTATGAATTAGTAACAGTATTTTGTAAATGTCTGTAAAATATCAATTTGCGAAAACAAACAAACAAAACTACAGGTGTACAATTCAAGAAGAAATACAAACAGCCAATAAATACATGAAAAATCTTCATTTCGGTTACCTATAATGATTAATTAGAGGGCGAGGGCTAGGGAGAACAGAGTCACTTCCAGAACCAACACGAGCAAGAGGTTTCTTACAGGAACAAAGAAAGCCAACTCACTGGAAAATCTATTCACTGACAAGAGTGTGGAGTCAAAATACCTGTGATAGAACAGTAGACGATGTGAGGGGCAATCTTGTCTATATCTTCATATCCAAGGCCCATAGCAGACAGTCTGCCCGGGACGTAGTTTTCCACAAATACATCACAAACAGCTGCAAGCTGAGGAAGGAGGGAAGATGAGTCAGACTTCTTAAGGGACTTCCAACCTTTGAACAAACCCCCACATGACACAATTTGGATTTTAGTAAACACAGTTGATCCTCACATGGTAATAGTCCAGAAAAATCACAGGAAAAGTAGAATGACAAAGTAGAATTAAATGAACATAAAGGCACCAGTGGGTCAACTACTATGAGATATTACGGACAATAGACAATGGCCACCAAGATATTCAGCAAATATCGTGGTGTTAAGGGGATATGCTTACAGCAAATGTAAGAAATATCTAGGTGACATGGTCCAAATACAGTCTCAAGTAGCTTAGATAGAAAAGTTAAAATACATGTACAAAAATATATGAAAAACAGGGGCGCCTGGGTGGCTCAGTCGTTCAGTGGCTTCTTTTGGCTTAGGTCATGATCCCAGGGTCCTGGGGCGGAGTCCTCCATCGGTCTCCCTGATTGGAGGGAAGCCTGCTTCTCCCTCTCCTACAACCCCTGCTTGTGTTCCCTCTCCCGCTGTCTCTCTCTCCCTCTAATAAGTAAATAGAAAAAGCTTTAAATAAATAAGTAATAAATAAATAAATAAAAATATATGAAAAACATCTTAAATCCTTTACAAGAAACTAGATACAATGTCTTTGCTATTCTCCATCCTTACTATGTAATATTCCTCATTACAACCTGCACATACGGGTACTTAATACATATAAATGTGATTCAGAAATCTTTTTATACTTTTCAGATGCCTCCTTTCCAAAAAGTTCTAAATGTATTTAATTAACCATTAAAAAAAACAACTATTAAACGGTAACCCCATGTAGGCACTCTTGCCGGCAGTAAAGGACACAAACTACATCAAACACATGTAGGTTTCCACATGGGTCAACTCTCGTTGCATACATTCTGCACGGTGCATTATGTAGTACCTTATGCAAAGGGCATTTAATGAATTATTTTTAATTTTAAAAAACCCTGTGTGGGTGCCTCAAGAAGCTAAACATAGAATTACCCTATGACCCAGCAATACCACTCCTAGGAATATTCTCTAAAGAACCAAAAACAGAGACTCGAACAGGTACTTGTATGCAAATGTTCATAGCACCATGACTCACAATAGCCAAAAGATGGAAATAATCCAAGTGCCCATCAACGGACAAATGTACCCATAAAGTAGAATATTATTCAGCCATTAAAAAAAGAACGAAGTTCTGATACATGGTACAACATGGACAAACCTTGAAAACATTATGCTCAGTGAAACTAACCAGACACAAAAGTATAAAACTTGTATGATTTCACTTATATAAAATATTCAGAATAAGCAAATCCACAGAGACAAAAAGTAGATGAGAGTTTATCAGAGGCTGGAGGGAGAGGGAAGTGGAGAATTATTGCTTAACAGGTACGGTTTCTGTCTGGGGTGATGAAATATTTTAGAAACAGACAGCAGTAGTGATTCACACTATTATGAATGTAACTAATGCCTCCGAATTGTACACTTAAAAATGGTTAAAACGGAAATTTTTATGTTCTATATATTCTACCACAACACAAAACATTTTAACTGTGTAGGCTATTTGTATTTTCAGACCTTGTGGAACCCCAAATCACATTTCAATCTACATTAAGTATCCAGATGGACCACAAATAAGTTCACTGTTTCAGTAAGACAAAAAAATAAATATAATGAATAAGTTATGCTAATAAAAAAGTATTAAAAATATTCTTAAGGGGCGCCTGGGTGGCTCAGTGGGTTAAAGCCTCTGCCTTCAACTCAGGTCATGATCCCAGGGTTCTGGGATCGAGCCCCGCATCGGGCTCTCTGCTCAACAGGGAGCCTGCTTCCTCCTCTCTCTCTGCCTGCCTCTCTGCCTACTTGTGATTTCTGTCTGTCAAATAAATAAATAAAATCTTTAAAAAAATATATTTTTAAGTACTCAAAATAAGCAAATTAAAAAACAATATACATGACATTATCTCATGTTTGGGGGAAAAATGAGTATATAAGGGTATAAAGAGATTTGACTTGATACAGTAAAATATTAATTTTTTTTCATGAACACATATTAGTATTTGTGTAACATGACAAAGATTCTTTTAACTAACAAGAGCTGTGCTCAGAGCACCAGGCAGTCAGGCTCTATCACATTATTAAAAAAAATAGGAACAGGTGAATTTAAGAGCTACATTTTTCTTTTTTTTTTTTTTTAAGATTTTATTTATTTATTTGACCAAGAGAGGCAAAGAGCAGGCAAAGAGGCAGGCAGAGAGAGAGGGGGAAGCAGGCTCCCCACCAGAGCAGAGATCTCGATGCGGGGCTCAACCCCAAGACCCCAAGATCATGATCCGAGCCGAAGGCAGAGGCTCAACCCACTGAGCCACCCAGGCGCCCCAAGCTACACATTTCTACTCATAAAGATGCACAGTAGTTTTTAAGCTTACCCAAGAACTGAGTATGCATGCATTATAATATTTATAAAGAACCATCCTTAAAAAAGTATATAGTGCGGAAATTTTTCTTTTCTCCATTTTATAAATATTTATTTTAAAAATATCTTAGCCGCTTGCTAGATATTGATTCTTAGTTGCTCTGTCATTCAACGTATTCTCTCCTTCTCTGTTTCAGGATATTCACCCATTTCAAGATCATGTATGTTTCCTAAAGCTTCAGCTAATCATTCATAAAAATTCTAACACAAGAGTGCTAAAATCTCGGGCACCTGTGTGGCTCAGGCAGTTAAGCATCTGCCTTCGGCTCAGGTCACGGCCTCTGGGTCCTGGAATGGAGCCATGCATTGGGCTTCCTGCTTAGCAAGGAGTCTGCTTCTCTATCTCTCTCCCTCTGCTCCTCCCCACTGCTCATTCTCTCTCACTCTCTCTCTCTCTCAATTAAATAAAATCTTTTTTAAAAAAAGGGGGGGGTGCTAAAATCATAACGTCAGAAACTCTCTCTGAGTTACACTGTTCCCCCCTCTAACTACAAGTATTATGTATGACAATTGCTTCAAAGGAGACCAACTATTTACTGGCATTTCCCAAATACAGTAATTTACTAAGAAATAAAGTGAGAAGACTGGTTTCCAGTTTTACTGCTGATCACCTCTTCCTCAGCTAAGCGATCACAAATCACCTAAAAAACCTATCCTAGAATCTGGCCCAGAATAAAAAGCAAGCACAATTTTGTATGAGGTAGAGAAGCTACTATCTTTTTCTTTCTAAAACAGAAAAAAGAAAATCCTCCATCTAGCCAAAGAGTAAATAAGAACTAAAATTAAGTTGAACTACAGAGTATCTAATTCTGAGATCTCTTTGTTAGATGTAATTTAAGAACACAGTGGAGATCAGAAATAGAAAGGAAAATGATGATAATATTTCACCACATTGCTAAAGAAATCATAAAGTAATTTTTTAAATGTTATATCAAAGAATATGCTTATTTGTAGGAAAAGTATTCTGCAAGATTTCAGCACAAAGTTTCCTATCTTCCACTTTAAGATAGTTCACGAGGCGTCTGGGTGGCTCAGTTAGTTAAGCATCGGTCTCTTCATTATGGCTCAGGTCATGATCTCAGAGTCATGATCAAGCCCCACACTGGGTTCCGCGCTCAGTGCAGAGTCTGCTTGAGATTCTCTCTCCCTCTTCCTCTCCCCCTCTGCCTGCTCACTCTCTTTAAATAAATAAATAAATAAATCTTAGAAAAATACAATAGTTTAAAAATACACACACAAACACACACATATGTAAATAAGCATACATATGTAAATAAGCAAATACAGCAATATATTAACATTATTGCATCTAGGCATAGGGTTGAAGAAAGTTCCTTATACTCTTCCTTCAGCTATTTTGTATGTCTGAATTTTTCATAAGAAAATAAAATCCAGGGGCGCCTGGGTGACTCAGAGAATTAAGCCTCTGCCTTCAGCTCAGGCCATGGTCCTAAGGGTCCTGGGCTCAAGCCCCGAGTCGGGCTCTCTGCTCAGCGGAGAGCCTGATTCCCCCTCTCTCTGCCTGCTGCTCTGCCTACTTGTGATCTCTCTCTCTCTCTGTCAAATAAATAAATAAAATCTTAAAAAAAAAAAAGAAAGAAAGAAAGTAAAATCCATGACATTGCTCTTTGGAACATATCATGTGCACACAATACGGATATTGTGACTGTCAACTAGTTAACATAGAGAATTATTTGAAATATAAATGATATGTCAAAAAGTTATCAAATCATATTGCTATGAAAATACTGGGCTCTACATAGATTTTCTAAGCAGAGTTTTGTTTTTTGCTCAAGCTGTTTCTAGTTAGCCTAGAAGACAAAGGAGTCATATTTTTTGAAGCTCTCATGTATCCAGCTGATTGCTTTGTATGCTACTTTGGAACTGTTTCCATAAACTAAACTCAGTATATTAGCAATCATAGCCACCATGGTCTGAATAAAGAGGTTGTTTTGCTACTTTAAGCTAAAAGAGAAATTGATGCCAGAAAGCTTAAAAAGACTAGGCAAAAAATAATTTTTCCCTAGGCAATAAGATATATAACATGCTAAAAGCTAAAAACATGTAACTAGCTAAAAGCAACAGACATCAATAATGTCCCCATACAATCTATTTAAGTTTAATATGACTTGAAATGTACTTTACTATTATCAATCAGACATGAAGAGAAATCAAGCTCATAATGAAAGTTAATTCAGGGGCGCCTGGGCATCTGCCTTCAGCTCAAGTCATGATCCCGGGGTCCTGGGATAGACCCCCGCATCAGGTTCCCTGCTTGGCAGGAGGCCTGCTCCTCCCTCTCCCACTCCCCCTGCTTCTGTTCCCTCTCTCTCTGTATCTCTCTCTCTCTCTGTCAAATAAATAAATAAAATCCTTAAAACATTTTTTTAATTATTAAAAAAAAAGAAAAAAGTTAATTCAAGGTAGAATGTAAATGTAATTCAAAGTAGAATGGTAAAAGACTGGCGAGATCCAAGGACAGTGCGAAGGAAGTCCTGGAGATTTGTTTACTTTGGTCAGAATCATACATGCATTCCTAAAATACTCAAAAGCACACTTATGCATTAGTAGCAAGAATTATGAATTCCACCCATTGAGAAGCTCTAATGAAACCACAAAGTATTTGCTCAGTCAAATCTGAAACCTTGACTACTTAGGATAAAATATCAGAATGCTCTGAAATAGAAGGAAAGAAGCAGGAACTGTGACCCCTGAAGATGATACTGAGAGACAGAACAGAAAGAGGAGAATTAAGGCAAGATCAATCTTAAAGGCAAGAAAATCTTAAGGCAAGAAAATCTTAAAACAAAAACAAAAACAAAAACGGGCCCATGGGTGGCTCAGTGGGTTAAAGCCTCTGCCTTCGGCTCAGGTCATGATCCCAGGGTCCTGAGATTGAGCCCCACATTAGGCTCTCTGCCCAGCAGGGAGCCTGCTTCCTTTCCTCTCTATCTGCCTGCCTCTCTGCCTACTTGTGATCTCTGTCTATCAAATAAATAAATAAAATCTTTTTTAAAAAATCCAACTAACATCACCTACCTGAAGTCACATAAGCTAGTAAGTAAAGAAAGAAGGATTAGAACCTCTGCAGTGGAGCACTAGGGTGCACCAAACCAGAAACCCAATCTTGCCCCTCAAGCAAAGATGCTGAAATCAGCTCTGGACATATTAGCTATCTGAATAAAAGTTAGAGAAAGCTTGAGCTCTCCAGTGATGGGACCCACATCACCAGGTTCAAACATCAGCTTTTCCCTTTACCAGCTATGTCCTCTTCGGAGCATCCCCTGAGCCCCATGAGACTCACTGCCCTCCCATGAAAATGAGGATTCTAATACTCCTGTATAAGTCAAATCCTGAGGATCTGAGGGAATAATATATGGAAAGTGTCCAAGCCTAAGAGTGATGCAGAGAAGGCACTCGGTCAACAGTAGATACAGTATTACGACTGAAAACTTTCACAGGGTAGAGAAATATTATACAAAACAAATAAGAAATTAGAAAGCAGGAGTGCCTGGGTGGCTCAGTGAGTTAAAGCCTCTGCCTTCAGCTCAGGTCATGATCCCAGGATCCTGGGATCTGGCCCCGCATCAGGCTCTCTGCTTGGCGGAGAACCTGCTTCTCCCTCTGTCTCCGCCTGCCTCTCTGCCTACTTGTGATCTCTGTCTGTCAAATAAATAAATAAAATCTTTAAGAAAAGAAAAGAAATTAGAAAGCAAATTTTACTTACAATAAATGTAAAGTTAAATTCTTAAATGGCGTTTACAGGAAAATTAGCGATTGCCAATGAAATAAAGTTTTAAAACACTTTAACTCATGTTCAAATCTCCAGTTACAACCCAGGTGGTAAGATATCTTCCATAGAGCATACTGTACCTCTTTGATGATTTTCACCCCTTTTGGATCCTTGATATTAACAGCTATACTCTAAAAATTAAAATATATATATTAAAATAATATAAAGGTTTTCATATTACTGACAGTTCAATAAGGAAGCCATTCATATTATCATATGTTCTCCTGTTAAAGTGTATTTTCCTCATGAAGAAACATTTGAATTACCTTTACTGATTTTATTTGCAATGGAGATACATCAGGATGATAGCACGAATTCTAGTAAAATTTTTTCAAATAATAATACCAAGTGTTAGGCAATTAGCAATCTCTGAAAGAATAAAATGTAAAGAATCAAATGATTTCTCTCTTTAATAAAATTATTCCATTATAAACCATTATAAATTCTCATGAAATAAGTTAGTAGAGAAGGAAAATAAGTACAAAACTCTCTTGTTTCTATTTTGTAACTAGTGAATGAATAAAATTTCACCTTCTTTTAAGTATTAATTATACATACAAGAAAAGGATAGAAATGAATGAGCCAAGATAATATCATGGCTCATGATATATAACATATATATATCATGATAACAAAAATATATTTTTGTTATTACAAAAGAATTATATTAAAAAAAGCAAAGAAAGAAATTATATTCTTACTTTTTTATTTCGATTAACACTGAGGAAATAAGTACTTTCTGTCCCCACAAAAGGTGGCCCCCAAGTTCGTGTATCATCACCAACTCCTGAAAATATGAGTATGAGCAATTAATTTTTAACTCTTAAACATCATGAGACATCCAAACCAACATTCACCCATCATATACATTCACAGATGCCTACACAAAATCACCTCAATTCAGTGGAATTAAGCAATCTACAGGGGTCATAAGAACTTGTTCCAACTCTCCAAACTCTACCTTATTCACTAAGTCCTACTGTATCATCTCTCACTAGAAGCCACCCCTGAAAGTCAATATCCAGAAAGAAATATCTTTTAGCAGTCTTCAGATTTAATAAATGGCAAATTTAAAAGAAAAAAACTGCTTTCATTTTTTGGCAAGCAAAAAGTAAAAATCTTTGGCACGTTAGGTCAAAAAGTAAAAAGCTTTGGTAGTTTAGTTCAGCTCTTTCTGTGTTTCTTGGCATTAAATGTGCAAAGAAATGCTGAGTCTGCAAAAGAGCTTTGTTAAATAATTAAACCAGAATAATGGTGAGATTTTATAATAAAATGGCATCATAAATAAATAAATAAATCTTTAAGTTTCTGTGAAATCCCAGAAATAAACTCAAGCGTACATGGTCAGCTAATATATGACAAGGGAACCAAGAGCGCTCAATGAAGAAAAGACAGTCTTTTCAACAAATGGTGCTAGGATAATTGTATACTCACATGTGAAAGAATGAAACTGAACCCGTAGCTTACACCATTCATCACTCACAAAAATTAACTCAAAAAGAATTAAAGACTTAAACATAAGACCTAAAACCATGAAACCCCTAGAAGAAAACATAGGAACAAATTTCCTTGACATGGGTCTTGGTAATGATTCTTTTGGATTTGATACCAAAAGCACAAGCAATAAAATCAAAAATAAACAAATGGAACTACATCAAACTGAAAAGCTTCTGCACAGCAAAGGAAACCGTCAACAAAGTGAAAAGACAACCTATGGAATGGGAAAAAATATTTGCAAACCAAATAGCTCATAACAGGTTAATACCCAAAACATACATAGAACTCACACGACTCAAATAAAAAAACAAATAACCCAATCAAAATATGGGCAAAGGACCCAAAAAGCTATTTCTCCAAAGAAGACAGACAAAAGGCCATCAGGTACAGAAAAAGAAGACCAACATCACCAGTGATTATGGAAATGCAAATTAAAACCACAGAGATATAACCATCTCACACCTGTTAGAATGGCCATCTGTGAAAAGACAAGAGATAACAAATGCTGTTGAATATGTGGAGAAAGGGGACCCCTCCTGCACTGCTGGTAGGAATGTAAGTTGGTACAGCCACTGTGGAAAACAGTATGAAGGATCCTGAAAAATTAAAAAGAGAACTACAAGATGATCCAGCAATTCCACTTCTGGGAATATAGCCAAAGGAAACAAAAACACTAACTCAAAAAGATATGCAACCCTATGTTCATAGCAGCATCATTTACAATAGCCAAGTACAAAAACACCTGTGCCCATTGATGGATACATCCATCAATAAAGTTGTAGTATATATACACAACGGAATACTATTAAGCCATAAAAAATAAGGAAATCCTACCATTTGTGACAGCATGGATGGACTTTGAAAGCATTATGTTAAATGAGATAAGTCAGACAAAGCCAAATATTGTACGATCTCACTTATATGTGGAATTTTTAAAAAAAAACAAACAAACTCATAGAATAAGAGATCAGACTTGTGGTTACCGGAGGTGGAGGGTGCAGGCGGAGGGAACTGGAGGAAGGTGGTCAAAGGTGTAACATGTAACATTGCTATATGTTATATAGCAAATTTGTTAAGAAAGCAAATCCTAATAGATCTTATCATAAGAAGAATTTTTTTTCCTTTTTTCTTTTCCTCTTTTCTTTTTATCATATCTCCACGAGAGGACAGATGTTAGCTGAACCTACTGTGGTAATAATGTGGTAACGATGTATGTAAATCAAACCATCACGCCATGTGCCTCAAACTTATACATGATGTATGTTGATTATTTCTCAATACAATTAGGAAAAACATCTGTGTTACAGCAACAAATCATGAGAGACAAAATAAGTTACTGAACAGCAGATTCATTTAATTTCAAATAGTATTCTGGAATAAAACTTTAAGTCAACTAGGTCTTGCTTCAAAGGAGAAGTTTAAAACCATCAAAATATAGGGTGTATTTTTCTGGACATCTACTTCAAGTCATATGTTTGTGTTAAATTCTGTAACTATAGGGTTACAGAAAAATTTTCCTTGGCACCAAAAGCAGTTGACAATGTAGACAGAACTCAGAAAATCCATCAATGATTAAATGGCACAAAATAGTATCATTTAAGAATCTTATAATATAAGGCCTGATTAAATATTGGTAATAGAAACTAATCACTATGAGGTGCCTGGTTGGCTCAATCGTTAAGAGTCTGCCTTTCACTCAGGTCATGATCCCAGGGTCCTGGGATGGACCCCAGCCTCAGGCTCCCTGCTTGGCAGGGAGACTGCTTCTCCCTCTCCCAGCCTCCTGCTTGTGTTCCTCTCTCGCTGTGTCTCTCTCTGTGTCAAAAGATAAATAAATAAAAATCTTTTAAAAAAAGAAACTAATCACTATATAAGTAATTACAATTAAAGACTGGTCCCCATGAAGAGACTATTTGTGAATACCAGTTAGACTTTAAATTCTAATCTCATCTAAATAATATAATTAACCTATTAGCCCATTAGACTTTACCACTAAAACTGATCAAGAAAAGTGGACATAACCTTTTGGAAAAAAAACAGAGGCCAAAGAATAGATTCATTTATTAAAAAATAATAATAATAACAACAACAACAACTTCCCAAGAGAAAAGAACACAGGCCAGAGGAAAAAAGAAGCATTAGTTCCAGGAGTACCTGGGTGGCTCAGTCCATTAAGCGTCTACCTTTGGCTCAGGTCATGATCCCAGGGTCCTGGGATCGAACCCGGTGTCCTGTCAGACTCCCTGCTCAGCGAGAGTCTGCTTCTCCCTCTCCCTTCCTACCCTCCCCAACTCGTGCGCTCCCACCCACTCTCTCTCTCTCAAGTAAATAAATAAATAAATAAAATCTGAATAAAAAAAGAAGACACATTATTTCTAACTGGAGATGAACCAATAACAAAACAAAGAAATCAACGGTAAGCATCAAATGGAATGGCATGCTCAAAATAAAAGGGGGAAAAGTAAACTCTAAGATCCCAGAAAGGCAATCTTCCAAGAATAAAACAGTAAGAGGCTTCATGGCAGGTGTGAATCTGGATCTTCAGGATCAGACAGGACCTCTCAGAGTAAACAGAAAGTCCAGCTACTTCTACTCTTCTCAAGCTTCCAATACACGAATTTTCTTAAAATAAAGCAACGTCAAGGTAGGGCTAAATTTAGGTAATTTTACATGTTTACATTCATCTCTCAGAGTGGAAATAATGTCAGGAATCTTAAATGGAGGCCTACATGGTTTTCCTACCCAGGGCTTTAGAGAGGATCAGTGGGCCCTGGAAAGAATTGGTGTGGACAAGAAATAAAGGCTAAAGGTCACCAACTGGGGAAACACAGAGGTTATATTGGACCCACACAAAATTTAAAGTTTTTAATTAGCTGCCATGATTTCAAAGTCTGGAGATCTCATATAAAATTTCAGACTGCTTTTCTTTTCTTTTTTTTTTTTTTTTTTAGATTTTATTTATTTATTTGACAGAGAGAGATCACAAGTAGGCAGAGAGGCAGGCAGAGAGAGTGAGAGGGAAGCAGGTTCCCTGCCGAGCAGAGAGCCCAATGCGGGACTCGATCCCAGGACCCTGAGATCATGACCTGAGCCGAAGGCAGCGGCTTAAACCACTGAGCCACCTAGGCACCCCTCAGACTGCTTTTCTTAAAAGATATTTTGACACATTCAATCCATTCAGCAAATACTTACTGAGCACCTACTACATCCCAGACAGTGCTCCAGGCAGAGTAGACACAGCAGTGAACAAAGGACCTCACACACCTCTGCCCTCATATTCCTGCCTAAGGGCCACAAGCCACGAGTACCAGCAGCATCATTTGCTGCCCTCCCTAGTCCACGTTGCCCAGCTAAGTAACTACAGAAAGAAGAGAAAGAAAATCTATGGGCTCTTTGATTACAAAAATAAGAATAGTCTAAGTCCCAAATCAGAAAGCTATAACCTGGGTGGCTCAATCGGTTAAGTGTCTGCTTCAGCTCAGGTCCTGATCCCAGGGTCCTAGGATGGAGCTCTGCATCAGACTCCCTGCTCAATGGGGACTCTGCTTCTCCCTTTCCCTCTGCCTCTCCCCCTGCTATGCTCGCTCACTCTCAAATAAATAAATAAAATTTTTTTAAAAGGAGGGAAGGAAAGAAGGAAGTCAGCAAGCAAGCGGGAAGGAAGACTGGAAGAGTGGCCTGAGAAAAGAATAATTCTCTCCTGAACTTTGAAAATCCTGCCAAATTACTCTTCCTTAGATCTGTGTTGAATAACCATCTCAAAACCCGAAACAGTTAAACACATAATATGAACATTAAAATGCATCATGCCGGGGCGCCTGGGTGGCTCAGTTGTTAAGCGGCTGCCTTCAGCTCAGGTTATGATCCTGGAGTCCTGGGATCCAACCCTGCATCGGGCTCTCTGCTCAGTGGGAAGCCTGCTTCTTTCTCTCCCACTCCCCCTGCTTGTGTTCCCTCTCTCTCTTTCTGTCTCTCTCTCTCTCTCTCTCACTCTGTGTCAAATAAATAAAATCTTTAAAAATAAATAAATAATAAAATGCATCATGCAGAAGGATTAAGGGAAAGAGACCAATCAGGGAAAAAACAATGAACAATGACCTACTGGGAACAAAGCTCAATCCCAACTGTATGGTTATGGGATGTGAAGGCCTAGACAAAGGAAGGTACCCCCTACTGAAGAAAGGAAAACATACAAAGGAGAAATAAGGACTACATAAAGAGGGAATAATGACCTCTAAAATTAATATAAATATAAACATAAACATTTAGACTAGCGATCAAATGAAATAGCAAGAGAAAGTAGACCTGATGCTCCGTCTAGGACGGGAAGACTCAATGGCTGAAATGAGAAAGTGCCGTGGTATTGAATTTGCATAGTAACATGGAAATCAAAGTTTTATGAAACCTGGAAAAGACAAAAAGGTATTCAACCAGAAAGTAAACATTATTCAGCATGCATCCCACAACAACCAAATGTGGTGAACATCAGTGACCGGGTAAATAAAGCTTTCGTTACATCTGGAAAGCAGGGTTCACCAGACTCTTCCACCACCCGGAGCCCGGTAAACACAGGATCAAATAAATACGATATAATAACACGGAGTATTCCCCATGCTGATCAGAGAATCTTCTGCTGATTGATTTGGCCTCCTAAGAAATCTAATAAGCAGAAAGTTGCATCTTCTACACCATGTTTTCTACTTTATAGTATTTAATCACTTCTGGGAAATTAATAAGGTGATGTAATTATAAACTAGTGTTTTATGAGTCTTGCGGATATACTCATACTATTCAAGGCTAGACCATTTTCACTAATTTGGTAATTCTGTTCCATATCCATAAGGATCTAACTTGAAGAATAAATAATAATGCGAAGTTTTGAAACCTTCCAAAATGAGCTCCTTATAGGATGATACAGAGGACATGGAGAAGATGGACTCTGCCCTTTAAGTGCTTGTAGGAGAGAAAAAGCATACAATAATTTCTTTCAAAAGTAAGTACTGAAGTAACTTTCAATAATAGCATGAGCTAAACACCGAAATACTAAGAAGGCACCAAATAAAAGTGAGAATTGTGTACACCGAATAGATTTGGTAGACCAAGAGGAAAGGAAAAATGGGAAAGATGTGATGAAAAACAAACCCAAAGAACTGATCTCAGTTTCAGTGTTCCTCTCTCAAAATGCCTACAATTATAAAATGAGAAAATGTTTCTTTTATTAAAAACAGAAAATAATGACTTATATTGGAGTATCTGGGTTCCTTTTGGAAGGACACGGATTCCTTTTCCTTCTCTCCTTCCTGTGTGTCCTGCTTCTTCCGTTTTACCCTCCCCTCCTCCTGGCCTTCCCCTCATCCCCCAGCAAGGAAGGGTGGTCAGGCCAGCTCTAAAGTCAGTCTCAATGGTAGCTTGTATGGGGCTAAGGAGGGCCGGGCCAGGGTGAGTGCGTGGATATTCCTGATCAGCTGTGTGACTTTGGACGAATGGCTTTATGTCTCTGTGTCTCTGTGTTTATAATCTCGGAATAATACAGGGCCAGCCCATAAGTTTGTAGCAGAGATTAAATAAATTAATACAGGCCAAGTGTTAAGACCTGTGCCTGTCACTGCATGGTGCATCTCAGTCTCTCCTGAAGGCTTTCAGGTACGTGTGAAGGGCCTGGCTAAAGCCTTAAAACCTGGCACTTATAAAAAGTAAGAGGAGGGGCACCTGGGTGGCTCAGCCGTGAAGCATCTGCCTTTGGCTCATTTTACGATCCCAGTGTCCTGGGATGGAGTCCCACATCAGGCTCCCTGCTTGGTGGGAAGGCTGCTTCTCCCTCACTCACTCCCCTCCCCTCTGCTGTGTTCCCTCTCTCACTGTCTCTCTGTTAAATAAATAAAATATTAAAAAAAAAAAAAGAGTAAGAAGAAATCACTAGTATAGGTTCAGAGAAAGTAAGGAATGGAGAGGAAAAAAATAATCATTTCATTTCAATTGTCCCGTCATTCCATATACAGACACATGGTTATTTAAAAAAAAAACATCTAAAAACTGTAGTAGTTTGGGGCGCTTGGCTGGCTCTGTTGGAAGAGCATGTGACTTTTGATCTCAGGGTTATGAGTTCAAGCCCCACGTTGGGTGTAGAGATTATTTAAAAATAAAATCTTTAAAAAAGAAAAACCTGTATTAGTTTCTATGTTTTAAAGAGAGCAATAGATTTACCTGGTCTTTCCACTTTTATAACTTCTGCTCCAAGATCTCCTAAATTCATAGTAGCAAAAGGTCCCGCCAGTACTCTACAATATTAACAATGATAAATAATTACCACCTTGCAGATTTTTATATTAATTCTTAATAGCTCACTAACATAGATAAACTCATTTAACGATAGTAAGAATTAAAATTATTAAAACTTTTCAAAAATAGCAATTTGGCACTATGTATTAAGAGTTTTAAAAAGTATATTCCCAGGGCACCCTGGAGCTCAGTTTTAAGCATCTGCCTTAGGCTCAGGTCATAACCCCAGGGTCCTGGGATCAAGCCCCGTGGGCTCCCTGCTCAGTGGGAAGCCTGCTTCTCACTCTCCCACTCTCCCTGCTTGTGTTCCCTCTCTCACTGTTTCTCTGTCAAATAAATAAATAAAAACTTAAAAAAAAAAAAAGTATATTCCCATGGGGTGCCTGGGTGACTCAGTTAAGCATCTGCCTTCAGCTCAGGTCATGATATCAGGGTCATGAGCTCAGTGTCCTGGTATCTAGCCCCTCAGTGGGAAGTCTGCTTTTCCTTCTGCCCTTCCTCCATCGTGAGCACCCGCGCTCTCTCTCAAATAAATAAATAAAATTTTCGGGGCGCCTGGGTGGCTCAGTGGGTTAAAGCCTCTGCCTTCGGCTCAGGTCATGATCCCAGGGTGCTGGGATCGAGCCCCGCATCGGGCTCTCTGCTCCGCAGGGAGCCTGCTTCCTCCTCCTCTCTCTCTGCCTGCTTCTCTGCCTAGTTGTGATTTCTCTCTGTCAAATAAATAAAATATTTAAAAAAAAAAAAATATAAAAAATAAATAAATAAATAAATAAAATTTTCAAAAAAAAGTATATTCCCATTGATTCAATAATTCCACTTCCAGAATTCTACACTAAGGAAGAAATCCTAAGATTTCCTGAGGCAAAGATTTATGTAAAAGGAAACCTAATTTGTAATTGTGAAATATTAGGGGAAGAGTAATTATATGACAACCATATAATAAAGTATCATCTTACATTTTTCTTGAATTTTGAGTGACACGGAAAAAAACTCAAAATACAACATTATCTTTTAAATGTGGGCAAAACTGTAATTTCAATTTTTTTAAAGATTTTATTTTTTATTTGAGAGAGCGAGCATGAGCAAGGTAGGGGCAGAGGGAGAGGGAGAAGCAGCTGAGCAACTGAGCCAAAGGCAGATGTTTAACCGACTGAGCCACCCAGATGCCCCCAAAACTGTAATTTCAATATGGTTCCAATTTTTGTTTTTAAAAATTATATATAAATATGCAAATTGGCAAAAAATGCACAAATATACTATTGCTCTTAGAATTAGAAAATATAAAAATTTTTCTTTTCTGTTTTCCTTTCTAAAATTTTGATAGTAAGCAATATAATTCCAAAAAATAAATGTATTTTTTTTGAAAGAAGGGAAAACTTCAATCACCAAAACACAGATAAACCAATACAAACCTTGTTAGATCCAGAATTTTCACACCCTCCAAGGGCTTCATGTTGTCAGTATCTGGCAAAACACAGAAAATATTTTAAGAGTATTGATTACTAATTTTCAGGAGGAAGAATGCAGAATTCTTCGTATTGTGTTTTAAGTAATCTGTATCACTACCAAAAATATATGTTTTCCTTCACAATATTTCTGCTTTCTATGTAACACAGAAACCTTGACCTGATTCAGTGAAGTCAACCTGTAAAAATTACAAGGGCTGATACACGTTAATGAAGTCCACAGCTACACTTAAGATAGTTTGTCTAATGAAAAATAAAAGTCGTGGGGGATGAACATCCGGGTGAGCACAAAGGATTTTTAGGGCACTACGCTAATATAGGTTGTAACGCTAATGAATCATTGAGCACTACATCAAAAACTAATGACATGCTAACTGAACATAATAGATAGATAGATAGATAGATAGATAGATAGATATAAAATGTAACAAACTGAAACAAACATACCACTCTGGTGGGAGGATACTGATAAGGGGGGATGTGTGCAGGCAAGGGACATATGGGAATTTTCTGTACCTTCCTCTCAATTCTGCTGTAAACCTGAAACTGCTGTAAAAAAAAATAATAATAAAAAAGTCTTAAAAAAAAATAAAAAGTGAACTAAACAACAAAAAAGGAACAACAAAGACCTCCACATACCTGTTCCACATTAAGACAGGGAGACAATATGCATTTTTTAAAAGTTTATTAAACAACTTAATAAACAAAAGTTTATTAAACAATCAAATGTGTATGTCCTTTTTCTCTTCACCCACCAGCTCTAAAAATAAGTAGATAGGTCAACAATTATATCACTAATTCACTAAAAACATTTAACATCAACATTATATCACAACGTTAAATTCTCGCCAAATGGTCTACAAAGTTTATGTCATGATGACTGATACCAAGCTGAATTATTGGGGAAAAATGATGAACTACTGGTTCAGTACATTTTTAAATTAGACTATTTTTTAGAGCAGTTTTAGATTTGGGCAGTACAACTGAGCAGAAAATACCAAGAATTCCCATGTACCTCTTTTCCCACAAGTGCACAACCTCCCCCACTTTGGACATCCCTCCCCAGAGAGACACATCCGTTACAGCTGATGGAGATACACTGAAGGGTTCCTATCACTTAATTCACAGTTCACTCTTGGTCTTGGACATTTTATGGACTTAGACAAACACATAATGGAATGATAATGGAATGTACCAAACATTATTATATGCAGAATCATTTCACTGCCCTAAAAGTCCTCTGTGCTCTGACTACTCTTCTGACTCTGACTACTCATCCATTCCTCCCCTCAAAACTCTGGAACCCAGGGGCGCCTGGGTGGCTCAGTGGATTGAGCCGCTGCCTTCGGCTCGGGTCGTGATCTCAGGGTCCTGGGATCGAGCCCCACGTCGGGCTCTCTGCTCTGTGGGGAGCCTGCTTCCTCCTCTCTCTCTGCCTGCCTCTCTGCCTACTTGTGATCTCTCTCTGTCAAATAAATAAATAAAATATTTAAAAAAAACAAACAAACTCTGGAACCCAAACTTTTCTTTTTTTTAATTTTTTTTAATATTTTATTTATTTGACAGAGAGAAATCACAACGAGGCAGAGAGGCAGGCAGAGAGAAAGGAGGAAGCAGGCTCCCTGCGGAGCAGAGAGCCCAATGTGGGGCTCGATCCCAGGACCCTGGGATCATGACCTGAGCCGAAGACAGAGGCTTTAACCCACTGAGCCACCCAGATGCCCCCGGAACCCAATCTTTCTATTGGGTTTATTGGGTTTTATTGTATCCACAATTTGCCTTTTCCAGAACATCATGTAGTTGGAATCAGATAGCGGGTAGCCTTTTCAGATTGGCTTCTTTATGCGTTTAAATTTCCTCTATGCTCTGGTTTCTCTTCAGATCGCATAAATCTTTCGCCTTTTAAATTTCCTCTATGGCTCAACAGATCATTTCTTTTCAGTGCTGAATAATACTCCGTTACCTTGATACACCAGTTTATTTATCCATCCACCTACTAAAGGACACCTTCGTTGCTTCCAAGTTTTGACAGTTATGAAATAAGCTGCTAAAATGTTGTGTGCACATTTCTGTGTGGAATAAGTTTTCAACTCATGTGGGTAACTCTCAAGGAGTACCGATTACTGAATAGTATGGTGAGAGTATGTTTAGTTTTCCACTCCATCTTCCAAAGGAGCTGTACCATTTTGCATTCCCACCAGCAACGAATGAGAATTCCTTAGTCCAATACATTTTTTAAAAAAATCTCAATGCAGGGGCGCCTGGGTGTCTCAGTGGGTTAAAGCCTCTGCCTTCAGCTCAGGTCATGATCCCACGGTCCTGGGATGGAGCCCCACATCGGGCTCTCTGCTCAGCAGGGAGTCTGCTTCCCTCCCCCTCTCTCTGCCTGCTTGTGATCTCTCTCTCTATCTCTCTCTGTCAAATAAATAAAATCTTTAAAAAAAAAATCTCAAGGCAGCTCCATCACCAGTGGAAGTTGCAGGAGTCACACATTTACACACACACCATTACAGTCTTGAGAAGTATCACAGTGGCACAATCATTCTTAGCTAGGAGGGTCCCCAGGCCACACTGCTCTAGGAAGAAATAAGCAAAGGGCATTTTGTCCTTGAAACCAGCCAATGTATTCTTTTACAATAAAAAATTGCTATCGCAGCAGTAGGAAATATGTGAAGTCTATGTAACTGGTGCATTATTTTCTTGGAAACACACTTATTTGGGAAACTAAATTATACGCAGAGGATAAACTGATGAGCAGAGGATCAGAAAAAGGGAAGTAACTACAACAATGTTCAATCTGGTAAACTGTTACAGCAGTGGCCTCCATGAATCACATTTCCAGATATTCACCCGCTTGTACGTTCTCCTTCCATACTGACTCTGAGCTTGGACAACTGCCTTGCTTTAAGCCAAGGGAACATCACACAGTAGGGCTTGACTTTCTGGAACACTTCCACCTTCAGATGAAAAAGCAGAGGACGAAAGAACAAATGGAGAGAGGCTTAGCCATCCCAGTCTGTAGCTGTCCCAGGTGAGGTCCAGACATGTGGGTGAACCATCTTAAAACACTCAGATTCGGGGACGCCTGGGTGGCTCAGTGGGTTAAAGCCTCTGCCTTCAGCTCAGGTCCTGGGATCAAGCCCCACATCAGGCTCTCTGCTCAGCAGGGAGCCTGCTTCCTCCTCTCTCTCTGCCTACCTCTTTGCCTGCTTGTGATCTCCATCTGTTAAATAAATAAATAAAATCTTAAAAAAAAAAACAAAACACTCAGATCCAGCCAGGTGAGTGAGTTCAGGTGAGTCTAGCAGGACACTCACAGAACTCTGAGAAAAAATATGCCACTGTTGTTCTAAGCCATTCAGTTTTGAAGTGGTCTGTTGTAGAGAAATAGATAAACAGATACAATGGCTATGGCAGAGCAATCCTTTCAAAATGAAAAACGTATGTCATGCCCCTGCTCGAAATCCTCTAATGGCTTTCTACCAAACTTAGAATAAAACCCAGCATCTTCCCAAAGCCGTGGATGCTGCTTGCTCTGGCCCTCTGCTACCTCTCCGGCCATGACCCCATCCCTCCCGCCCAGGCTTCCCCAGCTACATTAGCCTTCTGGCAGTTCCTTGAACAGACTGAGCATATTTCTGTTTTGGGGCCTATGGCAGAAACAGAGCTGGACCACCAAGATTCCCCTTCAAAGAAAGGAATTTCTGCCCAACCTACAAGAAGCATGGTCAACTTAGAGCTCCAGCATTAGTTTCCTCAAGGTCTACCTTTCCTCACTCAGCTGAGAGCGCTCCGTTCTCAGGACAGTCCCTGGTCAAATGACCAAGCAAAGTTGGGCAGAAAGGCCTGTTCATTTCCTCCTGTGAAATGCGGTATCATCTGTCCTTGCTGTACTGAATTTGACAGGTGCATGCAGGTCTGATGGCTCCTCTGCCCAATCCTATTTCTTTCCTTTCCCTTTCATGGGTGTTACTCCCCAATAAATCCTTTGTTGTTCCAACTCTGTCTCAACATCTGCTTTCTGGAGAATCTGAGATGTGACGGACCTTTGCACTTGCTATTCTCTAGACTTAGAACTCTTTTCCTCCACACATTTGCATGTTTTGCTTACTTCACTCAAATTTCTGCTCAAACACCGCACTCTCAGAGAAATCTTGCCTGTTCATCCGTTCTCAAACAGCACCCCGCTGGATCTCAGTGTGCTTTCGTTTTCTTTATAATACCTACGATTACTTCACTTTACCTGATATGTTTATTTATTGTACTTTCTTTTCCACTAGAAAGTGACCTCAATGAAGGCAGGACTTGTCTGTCTTGTATCTCCTGCCAGAACAGTGGCCGGCATACAGTAGGCACTCACTAAGAATTAGCTGAAGGGTCACACGGGGAAGTGGTGAGGGAGGGAGGAAGAACTCATATACTTAATAATTCATATGATCATTGCAATGGACTGAATGTTTGTGTCCCCCCAAAACTCGTAAGTTGAAATACTAGCCCCCGAAGTTATATTAGGAAGTGGGACCTTTGGGAGGTAGGTAGCTCTTGAAGGTGGAACCTTCACCCTCTTACTTATACATTGTATAAGTACCCTTATACGATGAGCCCCAAAGAACTTCCTTGCCCCCGTTCTGCCATGTGAGGACACAGCAGGGAGTAAGCAGCCCCCAATCCGGAAGAGAACTTCACCAGAATCCAACCATGCTGGCCCTCTGATCTCACATTTCTAGCCTCCAGAACCATAAGAAACAAATTTCTATGGTATATAAGTCTGTGATATTCTATTATAGCAGCCCAAACTTACTAAAATCATTAAAAGAGACCAGAATCTTCAAAGTCAGATAGCTGATTTTTCTCTAACCTGGAGTCTGAATACGGTGGGAAAAGACACAGTTAGGGGCACCTGAATGGCTCAGTTGGTTAAGCATCCAACTCTTGATTTCGGCTCACGTCATGATCTCAGGGTGGTGAGATCGAGCCCTACGTCAGGCTCTGTGCTCAGTGGGAAGTAGGCTTGAGATTCTCTCTCTCCGCCCCTCCCCTGCCCTTGTGTGCTCTCTCTCTAAAATAAATAAGTAAATCTTAAAAAAAAAAAAAGACACAGTTAAAGACACAGTGAAAATGCTCTGCCAAAGAACTCAGTGGGCATTTGGAGATTAAGGTAAGCAGCTAGAATGGAAAGGAAAATCAGACAGAGAGAGGAAGCTGAGGAAAAATGACAGAAGAAAAACTACCTAGGAAAAATTTCCATTAACAAGACAGCTCAAAAAAAAAAAAAAAAACAAGACAGCTCAAAAACCTTTTTTTAATATATTACAAGTGTTATTATTAGATTTTACATAATATGTGGTACCTACCCAAAATTACCAAATTAATCCAGTAAAGCCTAGCACAAACCCAAATACCTTATATGAGTGGTTCTTGGGAAGATTTTTAAAAAGAGGGTGAGTTGGAGCTATGGCAGAGTGAGTAGAATAGGTACACAAGGTAGGACCTGAGTAAAAGTTCCCATTAAACAACCTTTGTCCCTACTATGTGCTAATCATTCTATGAAGATACAACGTGAGAGGCATCATATCCCTTCCTCCTCCTATTTCATGATCTACCGGGGAAAACTGAAAGATACAATTACTATTATGATTAAGAGTACCATCCTAGGTTCAAATTTGGTATTTGGTACTTACGACCTTGTTCTACCTTGATTTCCCCGTAAAAAATTAAATGAAACCTTGCCTTACAAGCATTTAGCCATGGAGCTCAAAAAATGTCAGCTCGTGTCAGTATCATTTCTACCTTCTCCCCAAACTTGTCTTGTGTTTCTTGAATCAGTAAATGGCACTCCTACCCTTGGTTACCCAAGTCAAAAACCCAAACAAAATTCTTGAACCCTCTCTCTTTTTGTGCCCCTTATATTTAATAAAGAACCACTCATTGCATAGTCTTTCTCAAAAATATCTCTTGGCTCGCTTCTCTTCTCTCATCCCCACTGCCACCACTGTAGCTCAGGTCACCATCAACTCTCTCCTGAGTTAGTCTAACAACCTAGTAATTCTTCTGCCAGGCTTCAATCTTGGCTCTCTTCAAAACAATATCCATAGGGGCACCTGGGTAGCTCAGTTGGTTAAGCATACTACTCTTGATCTCAGCTCAGGTCTTGATCTCAGGGTCATGAGCTCAAACCCCTTTGCTGGACTCCACACTGGGCCTGGAGCCTACATTAAAAAGAGAAGAGAAGGGGTGCCTGGGTGGCTCAGTGGGTTAAAGCCTCTGCCTTCGGCTCAGGTCATGATCCCGGGGTCCTGGGATCGAGCCCCACATCGGGCTCTCTTCTCAGCGGGGAGCCTGCTTCCCTTCCTCTCTCCCTTCCTCTCTCTCTGCCTAATTGTGATCTCTGTCTGTCAAATAAGTAAATAAAAAATCTTTAAAGAAAAAAAAGAGGAGAGTAGAGGAGGAACAGAAGAGAAAGAAGAGAACAAAAGAAAGAAAAGGGAAAGAAAAGGCACCCTCCATAGTGCTGCCAGAATTATTTTTCAAAATGTAAATTGGCCCAATCTTTTCAACCATATCTGTTCAACCATATCATTCCTCTCTTCCTTATCTCAGTTAATGGCATCATCAACTGCTCTAAGATAGAATTTAGAACCTTCCCAGGCATGTCTTCGTCACTTCCCACGTTCAATCAGCCATCAATTTTCTGTTAAATCTGCTTGATTCTTCCCCCAGTTCCCTGGTACTGCCTCCGCTCAGGCCTTCATCATTTCTTGTCCCAACTGCCTGCAAAAGCATCTTCACCTATTTCTGCCTAACCTCCGTCCCCACCAATCCACTCTCAACACTGTTTCCAGAGTAATCTTCCAAAATGAAGAACTCATTATGCCACTTTCTTGTTCATTCACACACTCACTCGTGGTCCTTTCCCTCATGAAGCTTACAGTCTATTTTCCTCCTACAACTGCAAACGAGACTATTGTTCATGGTTTCACTCCTGTCCACCTTTTCAATTTCAATCTGCAAAAAAAGAAATGTCTTACCAGTCATAATTCTTTCAAATCGCTCACATTTCCAGGCCGCTGTATGTGCTCTTTCCTCTGACTGTAACAATCCTCTGCCCTGTCTCACCTACGCAAGTCCTTCCATCTTTCCTAAGTCAACATCCTTAGGAGGCATTCCTGCTCATGACAGCATCCTGAGCAAGTCTCTGTCAATAGCACTCTTCTGAATTATGACTTCTAGTCAGTCTTAACTAGATGATAAAGTCTTGAGAAAACAGACTTTCATTCTGTATTTCCAATACCAAACACTAGCACCTGAAATGTAGTATGAACTCAATAAATGTTTATGGAAGGAAGACAGGACAGAATGGAAGAAAAAATGTCCTCACATTTTGCCACAATGTATTAATAGACTGTCATAATGGAACACTGTAAAAAATATTATGTAAGCCCACTGCAGCAATGATAAGTAGGACTTCTTGGCGCCCATGATGGATGCTGCAGTGTTTTATAACCTAATCTCAGAAGCAACATATTATCACTTCTGCCATATGCGATTAGTCACGCAGGCCAACTGGTGCGGAGTTAGGGAGTGTTCACACAAGGGGGTATGAGGAAAAAAGGATCATTACAGCCATCTTGGAAACTGGGCAATATACTCAAAGTGGTTTTAGTTTGTATTTCCACGATGACAAGTGATGTTGAGCACATTTTCATATGCTTATTTGCCATTATCATGTCTTTTTTTTTTTAACTAAACATCTACTTGAAACTTTTGTCCGTTTTTAATTCAGTTCCCTTAATGAGTGTACACACCATGACTTCAAGCACCCTTACCACTTAACACACTGCAACATAAACATCAAGCTTTTGGAGAGGGCTGTCTGTTTTGTCCCCTACAAAATTAAGTTGCCTACCTTCAAATTCATTGCTACCCAACAAGAGTCTCTTCCCAAAACAGCTACTGCAAATCCTCTCCACTCGATAAGACTCCAAATCCCTTTCTTCTCTAGTTTTCATGTCAAATGAGCTTACTGGAAAATTATTCTTTGGGGAAGAATTTTACCAACCCAAGAGAAAATAACGAAAAATACTGATAGTAGTCATTTATACATAAAAGTCCAGCCATATTATCCTATATCAAAATTTGTCAGTCAAGAAGCCTACTTTAGTGTGCTAGCCCTGCCATAACAAAATACCATAGACTAAGGGCCTTAAACAACAGAAATTATTTTGTCACAGTTCTAGAATCTAGAAGTCCAAGATCAAGGTATTAGGAAGTTTATTTTCTCCTCTAGCCTCTTTCCTTCATTTGCAGATTACTACCTCCTTGCTGCCTCTTCTCATGGTCATCCCTCTGTGGAGTACATCCCTGATATCTCTCCTAACCTCTTCCTATAAAGGCACAAGTTAAGGGCACCTGGGTGGCTCAGTAGGTTAAGCATCTGCCTTCGGCTCAGGTCATGATCCTGGAGCCACAGGACTCAGACTTGCAATCAGGCTCCCAGTTCAGTAGGGAGTAGGCTTCCCTCTGAACCTCCCTCCTCTTCTGCTTTCTCTCTCACTCACTCACTCTTGCTCAAATAAATAAAATCTTAAAAAATATATGTTTTTAAAAAAAAGACACCAATCAGCAAAGGCCCACCAGAATGGCCTCATTTTAACTTAAAGTATCTCTTTAAGGGACCTACCTCCAAAAATAGTCGCATTCTGAGGATCAAGGGGTTAGGACTTTAACATATGCATTTGGGGGGACACAATTCAGCCCATAATAAAGCTCTACCAATGCATGCCGTTTCCAAACAGTTCTTTTAATATCCATCTCTTATCATGTAGAACAGCCAAAAATCAGCAAAATATAGGGAAAACTGTATCAAGAAAGAAAGAGACAAAAGCAAACATGAAAAAGAAACTGAGAGAAAAAAAGATATAAGGCAGGTAAAAGAACTTTTTAAAAAACTACCATTATGATTCCATCAATATGACATTCTAGAAAGGCAAAAGATAAAGATAGAAAACATGAAAGAGTTGGGAGAAACTGGGGATGAAGAGAGGGAATGACTGCAAATTTTGAGGGGTAAGGAAAGTGTTCTGTGCCTTAATTATGGTGATGGTTACATGACTCCATACATTTGTCCAAACTCACGGAACTATATACAAAAAAAAATTTTACTGTATGCAAACTTTACCTCCATAAAAAATTATCAACATTATCAGAAATATGAAGAATTTGCACCAATAAAACAAAAAAAGATACTTGTAAAAAATATTTAGAGAATAAAAATATGATCTTAGAGCTTTAAAAAAAGATACAAGAATGAAAATTTAAGAGAAAGGTAGAAAAATAAAAATAAGATGGGACACCTGGGTAGCTCATTTGGTTAAGCAGCAGACTCTTGATTTGGCTCAGGTCATGATCTCAGGGTCCTGTGATTGAGTCCCACTTCAGGCTCCATGCTTTGTAGTGAGTCTGTTTGAGGATTCTCTGCCTCTCTCTCTCTCTCTCTCTCTCTCTGCCCCTCTCCCCACTCACTCTTCCTCTCTCTCTCTCAAATAAATAAATCTTAAAAAAAAAAAAAGATAATCACCCAGACAGAACAAAAAGAAATAATAAAAGTGAAAAGTGGAGAAGAAGGAGGAAAAATAAAGGATCATCCCAGGAATTCTGATAATATAGGCTGCTCAAAGAGTGAACAGCAAAAACACAAAAGAGAACATTAATACACAAATAATTCAGAAAATGTTCACAGAATTGAAGGGTATGAATTTCAAGATTGAAAAGACCCTCTGCATGCCCTGCACAGATTTTAAAAAGGCACACACCACTTTGAAAAGATATATGCACCCCTATATTTACTGCATTATTTACAATAGCCAAGCTATGGAAGCAGCCCCAGTGTCCATCAATAGATAAATAGATAAAGAAAACATGATGCGTGCGCGCGTGCGTGCGCGCACACACACACACACACACACACACACACAGGAATATTACTCTGCCTTGAAAAAAGGATGCAATCATGCCTTTTGCAACAACATGGATAAACCTACAGGGTATTATGCTAAGTGAAATAAGTCAGACAGAAAGACAAATCACGTAAGATTTCACCCATAGATGAATCTGAAAAACAAAACAAATGAATAAACAAACCAAAAGCAGAATCAGACCTATAAATACAAACAGATGGTTGCCAGAGGGGAGAGGGGTAGGAGGATGGGCATAATGGGTAAAGGGGAGCTGGAGATACAGGCTTCCAGTTACAGAATGAATAAGTCATGGGAATTAAAGGTATAGCCTAGGGAATGTAGTCAGTGATACTATAATAGCATTGCATGGTGACACACTTATGATGAATACAACATCAATGTACAGATTTGTCAAATCATTGTATTGTACAACTGAAACTAATGTAACATTCTATATCAACTATACTAAAATTCAAAAAATTAACCAATTTGGGGCTCCTGGATGACTCAGTGGGTTAAGCCTCTGCCTCTGGCTCCTGTCGTGATCTCAGGGTCCTCAGAACAAACCCTCCATCAGGCTCTCTGCTCAGCAGGAAGCCTGCTTCCCTCCTCTCTCTACCTGCCTCTCTGCCTACTTGTGATCTCTGTCTGTCAGATAAATAAATAAAATCTTTGAAAAAATTTACTAATTTAATTAAATTAATAAAAATAAAAGGACACATGCCAAGAATGAATAATTCATGGGAATGAAAGGTACAGCATAGGAAATACAGTAAATGGTGTTTTAACAGCATTGTATGACGGCAGACAGTAGCTACACTTGTGGTGAATATGGCATAACACCCCTGAAACTAATATAACATTGTGTTTCAACTATACTTCAATTAAGAAATTTAAAATTAAAAAAAATAACAAAGTGCTAAAAATTTAAAAAACTAAAAAACTATATTAAAAGACACCCACCGAGACCCATCAATGTAAGAATTTGGAACATTAGATTTTTTTTTCTCTGCCAAAAGAAGATCTGAAAACTTTCTAGGGAGAAAAAAGCATACAAAAAGGATTGGCTAGCAGAATGTCATTGAACTTCTCAACAGTACTGGAAACTAAAACATTAAAATGGAACAAAACCTTAAAATTCCGAGAGGAAAATTTATTTCTCTTTTAAATCTAAACCCAGTCAAGCCATGAGTCTTGTGTGAGGTTAGAAAAAGAATATAGTCAATCAAACAAATGTTCAAAAACTTTGCCTTCCTATCCTTTCTTGGGGAAATGATTTCTAGAGGATATGATCCATCAAAAATAGAATAAGAAATAAGATATGGGGTCAGAAAATGTAGGATCTAAAGGAGAAGAAAGATGAAAGGAATCCTCGGGATGATAATAAAGAAAATACTAACACAATAGCTGAAATATTTATTTATATTTATGGTACAGTTGAGAATGAATTAAGGAAAGATATTGAGAAAGTAAATAAAGAAGCCAGATAAATATTAACACAAGGGAAAAACAAAAAGGTGTGTAAGGGCAACAACGTAATCAAAATATGAAAAATACCTGTATAATCCTAACAATATAACTACTGAACTGGTCTAGCAAAATTTACTATTTGGTAAGATGGAAAGTGTATGTGTAATTGTTGGAATGACAGTAAGACAAAGCTAGTCTTTATCACTACATATAACGCCTAAAAACAAAATCAAGCAGCAGCATCATAATCCTATTAGTTAGAGATCTGGAGGTAAAAACTAAAAGAAACAGCTGAAAGAACCGGATGTTATCTCTGGAAAAAGGAAAAGGGCAGAGAGACGTTAAGAGGCTACTGTTTTTCATAATTAACATTACAGATCTGAAGTATATGTAAAACCTTGATTTTCAAAAATTAAAAAACAAGTAATGTTAAACTGATGAGCAACAGGTGAAGTCTCGTTTCTTTCTGGGATGCCCCTGCAGTGTTTTAACAAATATGGTCACTCTGAAACCTTCCCTGATTCATTATTCACACACACGGCAGCAGCTTCAGAGGGGAAACCACAGTCCATTCACATTATTCGGAAATTCTATATTTGAGAATTCAACTACTCACTGACTCCAAGATCAATACTGCAGGGCTTCTGCACTCGTCCAGAACATGCACAGAAGGCAGAAAAATTTTAGTCACTTGATGTACATGTTCCCAGCTGAAGTCAAAGTAAGCAACACACTGGCCTTCTTGCTTCAGGTCTCACACTGTAAGCACTTGCTTATTTAGTGTCACATTTTCACATTTCGATGTTTTTTTGGTGATCTCACCATTTAAAATGGCCCCCAAGGGGCGAGTGGGTGGCTCAGTCAGTTAAGCATCCGCCTTCAGCTCGGGTCATGATCCCAGGGTCCTGGGATCGAGTACCACATCGGATCCCTGCTCCGTGGAGAGCCTGCTTCTCCCTCTGCCCCCACCCTGCTCAGGCTCTGACTTACTCTCTCAAATAAATAAATAAAATCTTCAAAAAAAAAAAAATGAGCAAGCAGAAGATGAAAATTTTAACAATAAGAAATTTTTTTCTTACCAGATTGGCAAACATTCATAAATTAACACCCAGTATTGGCAAGGATGTGGTGAAATGGGCACTTTCATACACTGTAGAATGTAAATCACTAATGACTCTGTAGCACAGCAATTTAATACTTCCCATAAAAATGGTAAATGTTAAAATCCTTTGACTAGGTTCTCCTGTTGATGGAATATAATTCTCAAAAAGATTCCACAAGTATGCCTAGACATAGGTAAGAAAACATTCACTGCAGAACTTATTTTGATTTTCTGCTATACTTCAGATATCTTCCAATCAGCATTGTTAAAAATAATTCACATACAATAAATTATACAATAATTAAGTTTTGCACCTGACTGGCTCAGTGGGTAGAGCATGTAACTCTTGCTCTCAGAGTCTTGAGTTCATGAGTCCAAGTCCCACTTTGGGGGTAGAGATTACTTAAGACCAAAAAAAAAAAAAAAAAAAAAAAAAAAAAAATTAGTAACAATTAATTCAGTTTTGACAGATACATACACCAGTGAAGTCACCTCCACAATCAGGAAACAGAACTTTCCATCAGCTGAAAGTTTCCTCCAGTCCTTTGCAAACTATCTTTCCCTCCAATCCCAGCCTTAGGAAACTACTGATCTGCTTTCTGTTACTACAATTTAGTTTGCATTTTCTAGAATTTTATGTAAATGAAATCATTTAGTAAGGATTCTTTTGTGTTTGGCTTCTTCCATAAAGTATAATAATTTTGAGATTCATTCATGCTGTTGCTTTTTTTAAGACTTTATTTATTCATTTGAGAGAGGGAGAGACAGGACGAGCAGGAGGAGGGGCAGAGGACCAAGAGTCGGCTGCTTAACTGATCAAGCCACCCAGGTGCCCCTGTTGTTGGATTTTTATAAGCGAGTAGTATTCTACTATATTTGTTATCCATTCAACTATTGATGGACATTGAGTTGTTTCCATTTTTAGGCAAGAGTGAATTAAGCTGCTATGAACATTCATGTACAAGTCTTTGTGTGAACATGATTTAATTTTTCTTGAGTAAATACCTGGTGGAATGGCTGAGTAATATGGTGAGTGTATCTTTAACTTTCTAAGAAACTGCCAAACAGATCTCCCAAGTGGTTATACAACAGTGCATGAGAGTTCTAGATGCTCCCCGTCCTCACAACACTGGGAATTGTTATTCTTTTTAATGTTAGTCATTCTAATGGGTAGATAATGTTTCTTGTTGTGGTTTCAATTTGCATTTCTCTGATGAATAATGTCGAACATCTTTTCATGTAATAATTGGTCATTCATATATCTTCTTTTGTGAATTGCCCCTCTAAGTTTAATACTGAAGAAAAATATTAAAAGCAATACAAAAATTGAACAAGAGGTGAAATGTTAAATAAGCACTCGCACATTGTTACAACACACTCTCAAGTAGATACTAAGAAAAATGAAACATATTTATATATCCTGACATGAAAGTTGACCCAAGATACAGTTCTAAGTTAAAAAAATAAAATAAAATTATAGAATAGGATGTATAATATAATCCTATTTTGTTAATACATAAATACATATATTTAAATATATAATAACATTAAGAATGTATATTGGTAGGGGCACCTGGGTTACTCAGCCAGTTAAGCAACCAACTCTTGATTTCGGCTCAGGTCATGATCTCAGGGTCATGATAGAGGACCAGTGTGGAGCCTGCTTAAGATTCTCTCTGTCCCTCTCCCACCCACGGCTCATGCATATGTGAGCTCTCTCTCTCTCTCTCTCTCCCTAAATAAAAATAATAATAATAAATGTTGGTAGTTGTAGGAGCATTCATAAAATTCTATCAGTGGTTAAATCTTGGGGAAGGAATTTATTGAGAACTTTTACCAGCTAAATTATATATTTCTACAATTTTGCTTATTGTGATTATGTTTCTAATCAGCAAAAAAAAAAAAGACAAAAAGCAAAAAATGAAAACATAAAAAATCCACAAAATTAGAAAAATACTTTCAACAATAAAAAACATAAAAAGACCTCAGATATGAGAAGATATTTTGACATTAGGAATGAATAAACAAGTAATTCTTCTTGTTGCATAGATCTCCAAAAGTACTGGTCATCTGTACTCAGATCTCTTTTCAGGGCCCCTGTTTTATTTGAAATGATGCATGAAATACATTTAGGGGTCTCTTCATCCCATAAAGCTCATTTCATTCCAAATCTAGTAAAGGAAGTCTACATTTCATGACCAATGCCATCTCACAGCCATAATAAATTAGTAAAACTTTGTTTAGTGAAGCAAAAACTTCACAAAAAACTAAACTCACAAAAAACTAAACTCACTTTACACCAGGCAATAGAATTTTACTTGTATTATTTGAGAAGACAGATAATACAAGTAAATAATACAAGGTAACTACCAGACAGAACTTCCAGAGCACATTGAAGTCAAATCACTGAATGAGTTTTACACAGTGAAGAGCATGAATGCTGGAGACTGACTGGATTCAATTTTCTGCCCCAGCACTTACTCCCCACTGGCCTTCAAGATAACTTCACTTCTCTGAACTTCTCTGAACTAACCTCATTTGAAACACCTAAATCATAGAGTTTGCAAGGATTAAATGAGATGTTGTATATAAAGTGTTCAGCACACTTTTTGGCATATGATAACTGCCTACTAAAAGTTTCCGTTTGTCATTATTATCACTATCATACATGTATTATATATAGTCACACCACCTATTAAAGTAAATAACTTATTCCAAATGTTAAAACAAGATAAGAAAAACACGGGGCACCTGGGCAGCTCAGTGGGTTGGGCCTCTGCCTTTGGCTCGGGTCATGATCTCGGGGTCATGGGATCGAGCCCTGCATTGGGCTCTCTGCTCAGCGGGGAGCCTGCTTTACCCTCTCTCTCTCTCTCACTCATTCTCTCTGCCTGCCTTTCTTCCTACTTGTGATCTCTGTCAAATGAATGGATACAATCTTTAAAAAGAAAGAAAGAAAGAAGGACACATGATTGTTTGAAGGAACAGAAATAAACATGACTCTCAATACCCTGTACTTAAGAAGGATATCTACACACCCATATTTTGCCAGTTTGTGAAAGACAAGAATAAGCTGGATGGGAATAAAGGGTGATTATAAGAGGAAAAACAGTTGGAAAGGGCATCAGTTGTTAATTTGTTGTGATCTATTGAGCAGCTTGTATACCGCTCTATTTTATTTAGCCTCTAGGAGTAAAAGCTATTATAAGGATACAGCTGAGTAATCATGCAAAGAAGTATAATTATAATGAAGGCACCATCAATTCTATGCTTGCCAGAGCTGCTTCTAAGTCTCCCCTGGTATTTGGCCCTAAGGTTTCCAGGACACAGACAAACTTGAGCAGCACTAGAGTAGACATAATTGACAGATGCCCACCTAAGTGGCTCATCTGTGTGACAGCATCCCTCCCCACTGTACTAGCGAACATTGAAAAAGAAAAAAGAAAAAAAAAAAACAAGTCATAAAACAAACTGATCAAATATTATGTCAAATAGAACATGTAATATACACTAAAAGGATTTTTCAATTTGATATTTTACAGAGAACTTAACTACCAGAACTTAGGAGTAAGAAAGCAGGAGATGGACATCTTCTCAAAGCATGTTCTCCAAATCTGCTGAAGCTTTATTTAGGATAGTTAGCAGGATGTTTTCTCTCTAGCATGGGTTAGAAGTCTTGGAAAAAAGCTCTGTTCCTAACAGTATAGTTTGACAGGTAACTGTAGGAGTTTAGAGTACTTTAAAAATTAGTATCCACTGAAGACATTCCAAGGAAAGAAGAATTTCAGAGCTGCAAAAAGGTGGAGTGGGAGTGATGCTCAAGTTGCAAGGCAATCACACAGAGACCACCAGAGAGTAGTTGGGTGGGTAATTACTTACAATAATTTATAGCTGACATCCTATTTCTTAACAATTGTCCTTCACCCGTAAGAACTCCACTATTACTGTGGGATTTGCAATCAGACAGGTTTTGGAACTGTTGGATGCCACTATTTTAAGGAAAACTTGAGGAGTTTATAGGAAGAATGATGTAAAAAGATCAGAAAGGGGGCTTTTGAGTCATGAGCAAAGCATGCACAGCCAAAATACAAGTCAGCACCAATCCAAAATCCCTCTGTTCTTCCACACTTCCCAGCTTTTTCTTGCAGTTAGATTGGGGTCCAATAACGGGGGTCTGGCCAATGAAATGAACAGGCACAAGTAACAAAAGCCATTTTAGACCCGACCCTTAAAAATACCGCATGAAATCCTCCGGGCTTCTCTTCTCACACTACAGTGACCTTGGAGGCTGCAAGTTACAAAGAGTGAAGTTAGACGTCCAAAAAAGATGTTTTTATTGTATTAAGCCATGAAGATCCTGGGCTAATTTGTACTGCAGCACAACCAAGCCTACCGTGAGTAGAGATCTCAGCATTGGAGAAAAATGGTAGCCTCTAGGCAATGTCACAGCATCAAAGCTAACAACTGATAAGTCCATTTCAGGGGAATTGTTTTACTGTCCCTTGAGATATGGGGAGACTTTCTACAAGATACATGAATCATTTTAAAGAAATCAAGTTCCGGGTTTTCAACTTCCATACATATTCTTGCCTAAAATTAATCAGCCTACAACTAAGCCTTCTTTCACAACCCTTCTGCCCACTGGGCTAAAGAAAAGCATATTCCCCACACATCTCAGATCTTACTCTCACTTTAGTTATTATAAAATGTATTTTAAGGGATAAAAATTTTTAAATACCAACTTATATGCAAGGGATTGTTTCTTCAGTCCTTTAGGAGATGGACCACTACTACAGATTGGTATGTGGAAAGGTGGAACACTATCAATTTATAGACCACGTAAATCAATTTAGAGTTAGAGAATTTATAACCAAAAGTCAGAAAGCCAGAGGAAAAAAAAAGTCAATGTTCAGGACTCATTAATGCGCCATCCTGAAGTTAACTACTCAGATGATCAAAGTGGCTGAACCAGGAACTAGTGGAGCAAATGATAGTTACTAACTACTGACTATGAGTGCTCACAAACCCCAGGCGCTCCTTGAACTCAACGTTGTTGTTGTGGCTGTCCTCTGTGAGAAGACTAACCAAACGTAAGTTCTTTGCACAAATTAGAAAAAGGCATCTCCTTCTAGAGAACTGGCAAAACAGGGCTCCCTCTAGGTTGTTCATGAAACACTATCATTATGTGTTGATAGTATTGAGGGAAATTATAATTTAATCACAGCAAAGAAGAAAATGTGTGTGCAAGGAGGCGGGGGGGATTTTGCAGTGTTAGACTGTGAATAAGATGAGCTCTCTTTTGACACAAAAAAAGGTATTGAGTCCTATTTTACAGAACACTGCAAATATTTAACTAAGAGGAATAGTGGGGAAGGGGAGGCATAGGAAGGCACAGCCTGGAAAAAGTGTGTTGGGTGGATATACACATGAAAAAGAATATGTTTTACAATTTGATTTGTTTTTTGGTTTTTTTAAAGATTTTATTTATTTATTTGACAGATAGAAATCACAAGTAGGCAGAGGGGCAGGCAGAGAGAGAGGAGGAAGCAGGCCCCTTGCCAAGCAGAGAGCCCGATATGGGGCTCGATCCCAGGACCCTGGGACCATGACCTGAGCCGAAGGCAGAGGCTTTAACTCAGAGTCACCCAGGTGCCCCTGATTTGTTTTTAACAGCTTCCAGTGGGTAATTCTGAAGAGCAGAAGAGAGGTCTAGAATTTAGGGTGCTTCCATGTGAGGGTCTATGAAACCCTCCCAGAAACTTCAAGTAGTAAAGATAAAAATTATTCTTCAAGGATTTAGAGTTTTGGGGGATGGAAAAGGGAAAGCAAAGAACATGTTTGCAAGTACAGAGGCAGGCCCTGCATGTGTTCATGTTACAAACTCTTCAATACTGTTAATACCAATTATCGAAGTGTCCATATATACTGGCACCAACAGTATATGAAAATGGTATATATTCTCCATCATCTTCCATGACCCTGGATATGATCTCTTGTTTTTATGGGATTTTTTTTTACTTGTTGCAAATTTGACAGTTAAAAATTTGCATGTCACTGTCATTTTAATTTGCATTTAATGACTTCTGAAATCAAATTCTGAAAGTTTTTCATATACGCTCATTTCATGTCTTCTCTTATAAATTATTATAAATTCTCTTGTAAATTATCTTGCCCCATATTGCTAAGGTGCATTTGTCTTATTACTGATTTGTATGGATTCTTTCTGAAGAAAGAATATTAACTTTTTATCATTCATATTTTGTGAAAATAACTTTTCCCTATCTCGTTTGCTTTCTGAGTTATATTGGAATTTCGCTTTCAAAAAAATCATTTTACTTTCCGCCTCTGGTACTGTATCAGGATTCCTCAAGACTACCCACAATTCCAGGTTACCTGAGTGGCTCAGTCTTAAGCGTCTGCCTTAAGGCCAAGATCGCACAGTCCTGAGATACAGCCCAACATCAAGGCTCCCTGCCCAGTGGCAGCCTGCTTTCTCCCTCTCCCACTCCCTCTGCTTGTGTTCCCTCTCTCACTGTGTCTCTGTCAAATAAATAAATAAAATCTTTAATTAAAAAAAAAAGACTACCCACGCTTCCAGTGATTTGCTAAAAGGATTCACAGGACTCAGCATATAGTTGTATTTGTGACTAAAGTTTATTGCAGCAAAATGATATATTACAGGATCAGCAAGGGAAAAAGACAGGCACAGTCTGGAAAAATCCATGCACAGGCTTCTTATGTTCTCTTCCTTCTGTGAGGGGCCACACCAAGCAGTTTCTTTCTCCAGAAACAAACAAACAAAAAGGCAACATGTCCAATGCTTCTGCTCAGGGAAATCTTATAAAAAAACTCAGAATCTAAGGTTTTTACTGAGCGCTATTCACATAGACATGCTCTGCTTCCCAGTCTTTCCAGACTCAGAGGAAAAGCAGTTTCATGATAAATCACAAGGACTGTACAAACCATCTAGGCACCCTTATTAATTAGGAAGCAGTTCAAGTGCCAAGTTTCCAGATGCCACCCAAGGGCTAAACTTCTAAGATGGTCCTTCTATAGACAGCAGCCTGAGGGCTGCCAGGGTGGCTTAGTCGATTAAGTGTCCAACTCTCGATTTCGGCTCAGGTCATGATCTCAGAGTCCTAAGATCGCGCCCTGCATCAAGCTCCATGATGGGCCAGGAGACTGCTTGAGACTCTTTCTCTCCCTCTGTTCTTCCCAGTTTCTCTCTCAAAAAATAAATATGTTAACTCTTCTGCACAGGTACCATGTTTTCCCAAACCTAGATCACCTAAATTCTCATGTATAGCTGGGTTTTCCATTTAAAAAGCTTCTATTTTATTTAAAGACTAAAACTATCTAAGGCTTATTTTTTTCTATTTAAATATTAAAAGTTGCTTCTTGGATAAGCAATTAATATTTTTTCTTGCTTTCTATTTTCTTAAACACTTCAGGTTACCTACAAAATGTCTGTATTTTTATAATTGGAAAAATACAAAAATACAACTTCCAGTGAAAATAAAATTTTATTTTCTAATTTCAAAATAAAAATTTGTGTCTCAAAAACAATAATTATACTCTTAGGTTCTCCATCATATTGAAGCATTCTGTCTGCAATTTTATTCGCAATGAAAATTTTTATAAGTGTGAGTTAATGCTTTAACACCTGTGTTACCCCTGAGTAAAGAATATTAGTCTACAGAACGTCTGCCTTCAGCTCAGGTTATGATCCTGGGATCCTGGGATCCCTGCTCAGTGGGGAGACTGCTTCTCCTTCTCCTGCTCCCCCTGCTTGGGCTCACTCTGGCTCTGTCTGTTAAATAAGTAAAATCTTTAAAAATATATATTTAAGGGGCCCTGGGTGGCTCAGTTGTTAAGTGTCTGCCTTTGGCTCAGGTCATGATCCCAGGGTACTGGGATAAACCTCACATCCTGCTCCCTGCTTAACGGGGGCTTGCTTCTCCCTCTCCCACTCCCCCTGCTTGTGTCCCCTCTCTCACTGTCTCTCTCTCTCTCTCTCTGTGTCAAATAAATAAATATTTTAAATATATAGGTATTTTTTTAAAAAGAATATTAGTCTACAAATAAGTAATTATGTAAAAAAAACAGTTCACCCATGCGTGACTACCACAGACAATACATACATGCTTAGAGTTGAAAAGAAGATGATCATCAGTAAAGTTTGGCTCTCAGAGACTCCTGAGAACAAGTTGCTTCTAATACTTGCTTTATCACTGAAAATATTACATAGGTAATAGTTAAGTGATCCACTGTGTTCAGTATAGACCTAACCCTATAAATGACTGAATTAATCACATCCCAGAAATACACTGACGTTTTTACTACTAGAAGTCTTTAACATGAAACAGCTAATAACAGGACCTCTATAAGAAAAATGGAAATAATCTGAAAGTTTCAGTAAATACCAAGGTAAATATTATATTTTATATTCTAAGTATACATATAAACATTTCTATACATATAAATTATTAAATATACTCTCCTGTAAAACAAAATGTCTTATGTCAAAAACATGTTTTTAATATTTACATGTATGCATTTACAAGGTTCTGGAGTAGAGATCAGAGTTATTATTACTTACACCAGAAAATGTATACCACTTTTCCCACACCTAATATGTCACAGGCATCCTATAGCGAGCCAGTTGGGTAGGCCTGTACATACAGGGGTTGAATTACAGGGAAGGGCCCCAAAACTATCATAGTTGCCCAACTGCTACTTTCCCAGAGAAAGGCAGAAAAAAAGCTAATCTTCCAAATGTAAGCAAATTCTCCCTAGAAAAGGGAAGGTCTCAGAGTTCTTACCCTTTGGAATGTAAATAAATGTCTCCGGAGAGATTAACTTCACCGGGTTTACAATCTCAATCTTGAATGTGTCTCTGGCTCTGAGTTTTATAACCCTTTGAAAAAAGAAACAAACTTCCTGGGCATTCTCTAACAATCTAATCTCTTAACAATCTTTTAACTTCTAAGTCTTGCCCTTTAACCCAAGTTCTAGTTTTCTTGGCTTACAAAGCTGTGACCATACAGAAACATAAAAATATACACTTCCTGATTAATATACAGTAAAATGAACCAAAACATTTATATTTGCAGCCCTTGTTAATATTTGACACCTCCTAAAATATTGGCTTTCACACCATTTCTGGAGAGCCCTAGGGAATTCCTCGGAGTTGCCCCAGAAGCCTCTTTTAGGGGGGCATTTAGAGGTGCAGAGTGAGCACAGCTCTGAAACCCCAATTCCTGCTTCAAATACATCCCAACTGCTCTCAAATTTTGGGCTTCCAATAATGTTTTTTGAAGATAAGGCTCTACCAAAAAATATATATATATATATATATTTGAAATCCCCTTGGCAGGGGGGTACCCACCAAAAAATCCTGGGCAACCTAAATAAAAATCCTGTCTTATAGAAACAGACATGGTTTCATTTATGTTTACACTTAAATTTTCTTGGTGTGGTGCTCGTATTTGCATTAATGTGAAACCTAATGAAACACAGAACACCACAAAGTTAACCAATTATTTCTGGGGCTCCAGATATAGTTCACAGGTACTCAGAAAGTTCTTGATGTTCTGCTTGTTGATGTCCTATGTATTCAATGCCCCTTGAAAAAAAGTACCTAAACACGAGTAGTGTCTTCCATGAAAGCACTGCCCTATCCAGTATCCTGTTTTCTATTACTGATCCTCCCTAAACAATGCTGTAATTCTCTTTTGGGAGGAACCAAACCTCTGCTGCTCACAAAAATAAGTGCCCTTTTCTCTTCACAGGACTCAGAGTTCAAGGAACAGCCAACCATACTCTCATATCCACCATCCCAGTTCCTCACTTTTCTACTTCCAGGTAACCCAACATAAAACTTCCTCCCCCTCCCTTCACCTCTCTTCCCCTGCACTCACCACCATACAAATAAACTGAATACAAATAGATTCCTCAGACCCACCAGTTCAGGCGCCAGATTGCAATTCCCATGCTAACACATGGGAAGATTCTAGCGACATTTATAAAAATTCAATATTATGGTTATACGTGCTAATCTCTAAATCTAAAATAATATGCTATACAGCACTTCCAAAATTTACAATGTTTCTCTATTGCATTTTTTTTATGATTTTGTTTATTTATTTGAGAGAGAGAGCAGAAACAGGGGGAGCAGCCGAGAGAGAGGGAGAAGCAGACTCCCCGCTGAGCAGGGAAATTGATGGTGGGTTTGATTCCAGGACCCTGGAATCATGACCTGACCGTAAGGCAGATGCTTAACTGACTGAGCCACCAGGCACCCCTATCTATTGCATTTTTCAAAGGTTAGACTGGGTGGCTCGGTCGACTGGGCATCTGCCTTCAATTCAGGTCACGATCCCAGGGTCCTGGATGGTGCCCTGTGTCAGGCTCCCTGATTAGTAGGGAGTCTGTTGCTCCCTCTGACCCTCCCCCCAGCTCAGGCTTTTGGTAGCACCCGCACAGACACGCGTGCACTCCCTGTCTCTCAAATAAATAAAAATCTTAAAAAAAAAAAAAAAGGACAGACTTATTGTCAATTCATATCTCTTTACTTAGGGGGAAAAAATCTCCTGGGATTCAAGAAGCCTGAGTTCTGGTTCCACCTCTGCTTGTTACGTGAACTTAAGCAAGTAACTTAACTTCTTTTGGCCTATTTCTCATCTCTAAAAGGGCAAACTGCCTATTCTCAGAAGTGATCCAAGTGGGATTCGGAGTTTTCATATAATTATTAACTCTCCTGGGATGCCTGGGTGGCTCAGACGGTTTGCCGTCTTACTTGGCACAGGCCTTGATCTCAGGTTCCTGGGATAGAGCCCTGCACCAGGCTCCCTGATCAGTGGGGAATTTGCTTCTCCCTCTGACCCTCCCCCACTGTCGTGTTTTCTCTCTCACTCTCTCTCAAATAAATAAAATCTTAAAAAATAATAATAATAACTAACTCTCAACACTTACATATCCCTGCAAACCTGATGAAGGGTACACTGTTAGCTACCTGTCAAAAATTCTGCACTGTACTTCTTTCCTTCCCCCATTTCTAATGGAAGTTCCTGTGTGTAGAAGACAGCAAGATATCACTACAAGAAAGAACATTCTAGAAGTGTAGGCCAAGTAAAAAACAACATACTGTATTTTAATCAATTCTGCAAATCAGTTGCCAGTTATTAAAAAAAAATTAACAAAGGTAATTTTGGTCCCCATCGCCTTCATTTTTCTGCCCTCTCTACCCAAAAAAGAGTGGTTGATGATATGAAAGGCAAGACAAGTGAGAATCTCTGAACCATCATGATGTGACCGACCCCATGGTTCATTCAATAAATATTTGAGTGCCCAGTTAACCAGGCATTAAGCTAAGCACCAAAGACAACGCCCAAAGGCTAAATTTTGGGGCGACATAGAGAAATACAGACTGAAGTGGGTCATCTGGGGTCCTCAGGCCCTAACTGCATCACTACGCCTTGAAGGCACGATCCTGACTTGACTGACTCTACAACTGTGTCAAAGGGAGAAATGAGGGGAACAGAATTCCCTCGGAATCACCGAAAGCCACTGGCGCCTCCACGCTTGGAGGGGGATGCAAGCTGAGAACACATCCACCTCAGCTGGCCTTGTCCCCGAGCAATTGTGTCACAGAGACAGCGAGGAGCGGCTCCCCGCCCCCTGGGCTGTGATCTCAGGAGCCCCAAAGTTCTTCAGGATTCTGCTTCCCACAAGCTGAGTCCACGGGTCACGCGGGACCATCGTTCCCAAACTCCGAGGGAGGCAACAAAGTTCTACAAAACGGCAATAACTTCAAACCACATCTCAATGAAATTCTGGGACAGGTGTCTGGTACCAAAGCGTGTTTTATTAGACATCAGGTGTCATGCTTGCATTAGCACATTTGTCTTCATAACCAAAAGTCTGTGAAACAGTCAAGATTTCCAGAGCTTGGTCAAACTCAGCCTCCGTGCGCCGGGGCCACCTCCCTTCCCGCCCCTGTGTCACAGAACCAGGAAGGAGTCCAGTTCGACCTCAGTTACCACGGCCTCTCCCCCCGCCCCGCAGAGCTGTACGCGGAAATCCTTTCTGAAAGGCGGCCGGGTGGACCTGCTCAAACTGAGTTAAACTCGGGACGCGGGGCAGGGTAGGGGTACGGGGCAGAGGCGAGCCCAGGACGACCGCGCTGGGGCGCGAGCTCTCCGCCCCCGGCCCGGACGCCGAGCAGGGTGATCCCGGGGCGGCCGAGGTGCGGGGCCAGGCCGGCCGCGGAGCCACCGAGCGAGGGCCCCGAGAGGCGGGAAAGGCCAGAGGCTGGGCTGTGGGGGCAGGAGACGCTTCGGGAAAGCGCGGGTGCTCGCCCCACGGCGCCGCCGGAGGGGGACACCGGGGCCGGAGTCCCCTTCGCCGCCCGGACCGCGTCTCGGAGGGTACCTGACTGCGGGCGGCCGGTCCACAAACCCCTCCCGCCGCCCGGGCCGAAGAGAAGGCCGGTTCTCCGCAGAGCCGCGACCCTTGCCAGCGTCGCCAGCATCCCGCGCCTCTCCGAGAGCCTAGGTGCCGGCGTGAGGAAAGAGTGCAACGCGCGCGCCGCCAGCGGCCCGCCGCCACTGGGGGCGCCCTTGAACAAACCAGGCCCCGCCCTCCTCCCGCCTAGTGGGCGGGGCCTCGCCGGGCAGTGCTTGCGCGGTTAGTGCTTTCCGGGCGGTACCTTCCAGTTGGTGCAGTGGTTTGATTAGTCGGTCCTGAGCAGGCGGCGCAAGGCCGTAAATGCCTTTGCTGGAGCTGAGTGTTCGGCTTTTGTCCTTTTTCTTTCTCTTGCCTTTATTTAAATCTGCTTGATCTCTACCCAATTCAGCAACCCACTTCTAACGTGCGCCTGCCAGAACCTTTGTGAGGCCGGAACCAATATGCTGTGCCTCTATGGCGGCCGGAGGACTGTTTTGGCAAGGACCACCAAGTCTGTGAGAAGGGTTGGTCGGGACAGTTCCGGCGGGAGAAGGCGGCAGTGAGGTCTTCGTCTTCGTCTCCTGAGATGCACCGACAGAATTTTCGACCCCCGACTCCTCCCTACCCCGGCGCGGGTGTAGGAGGTTGGGGTAGCGGGAGCAGCTTCCGGGGTACCCCGGGCGGAGGCGGACCGCGGCCGTCCTCCCCTCGGGACGGGTACGGGAGTCCGCACCACACGCCGCCGTACGGGCCCCGGTCTAGGCCCTACGGGAGCAGCCACTCTCCGCGACACGGCGGCAGCTTCCCGGGGGGCCGATTCGGGTCTCCGTCCCCTGGCGGCTACCCTGGCTCCTACTCCAAGTCCCCCGCGGGGTCCCAGCAGCAATTCGGCTACTCCCCAGGGCAGCAGCAGACCCACCCCCAGGTAATAATAGCCAGCGTTTGCCGAGCTCTTACTGTATGGCAGGCATGGTACTAATAATAATCCCTTCACATGGATTATTTTGTCTGATCCTCTATGAGGTGAGATACTATTGTTGGCCCTGTTTTGCAGATGAGTAAACTGAGGCTGAGAGAGAAGTTAAGTAACTTACGGCAGGTGACATTAGGTAGCGGAGCTGTGCTTTCTGTTTCTAGAGCCTTCCCGCTTTGAACTAGTACACTGCCGTCCCTAATTCCTGTCCTTGCCAGGGATCGTGCCAGTTCGTCTGAGTAAATTACTCTCCGAGGGGTAAAACGAATGAATTCCCAGCGTATAGGGTTATAGACTGGTGCCGTCTTCCCACTACTGGCACACATTTTGGCGTGGGCGGGGTGGGAGAGAGAAGGTGGTGGGAGGGGAGCTTCAGACTGCACTGGGTTCTGCTCCAAGTCTTCTAGGGAAAAATCGGTGATTTTTGGAAACTGCCCGTTCCTCTCAGTGAGCACAGGAGACCGAGGGAGTGTTTCTGGCGTGCCTAGGATTCATGTGATTTAAAACTTAAACGGTTTCTGCTTTTCGTTGTGCTAAACCAACCCTACCCCTTTTGAGTCTGGAGCTAAGTAGATAAAATTTCATAGGATGGAATTTTGAAGCTGCAGGGTTAAAGCACAGTTTGTTATTTCATCACCAGTTGTCCTGCAGAGTTACTACAGTAGAAATCAAAAAGTATTTGAGCTGACGAATGGAGTTATTAATAAACAAATATGTCAAATTGGCTTAAATACTTTTACAAACAAAAACACTAGATTAAAAGGACTTTGCAGTTGAACATGCTTGGGTTCAAAATAACTTTTAACTAGCAGTGTGATCCCCACTAGCTTTAAAAAAAAAAAATTGCCAATTATCTCTACAAAACATTTTTTTAACTGATGATTTTTTTTCTAAAGGGTTCTCCAAGGACATCTACACCATTTGGATCAGGGCGTGGTAGAGAAAAAAGAATGTCTAATGAGTTGGAAAATTATTTCAAGCCTTCAATGCTTGAAGACCCTTGGGCTGGCCTAGAACCAGTATCTGTAGTGGATATTAACCAACAATACAGCAATACTCAAACATTCACAGGCAAAAAAGGAAGATACTTTTGTTAACATTTCTGAAATTCACCCGGAAGCTTCATGTGTCAGGAACATCTTGGACAAAACTTTTACTCCTGTAATTAAGTTGAAGCCTAAGATGGTGACTTTGAATAATTAGCTGAGTCTTCTTGGTATTTTTCATCTTATCAAGTATTATTGAGATTAGAGAAGACATACAGTAGAGTAATTTGCAATATTTAGCTCTTTGGAAGTGCCTACCACATTTTAGAAGATTCAGTTTCCAAATATTTAACGTTCATGGTTATATAATGGACATTTGTCTTTCAGTGGTTTTCCAGTGTTTTAAAATAAAACATTTTGTCTTTCTAGATATATTGTGGTTTTGTCGTATGCTAAAGAAGTAGAATTATTAAAGTATTGCCTGTAATCACTTGCTTAGCATTCGTAGGTAAATATTTTGCATACTACTTTTGAAAATGAAATAAACCATCCTTAGAGATACAGACAGTTCTGTATTTGTTCACAGGGAAAGAGGGTGAATGAAGAGAACAGAAAAGAATTCTATTCATATTTATTATAACCATTGTTCTTTGTGCATATTTTATGTAATGCTTTTGTAAATGCATTGAAACTTGAAAGTCACAGAAACCCACTTAAAGGGTATTTATACTTTTTATACTCATTTAACTGGAAAAGGCAATGATAGATCATAGCTAGATTAAAGTGTTCTGTATCTGAATTTCTCAACATCTCTCAATATTTTGGAGTCATTTTCTCTTGAGCCAAGGAAGATGGGTACCAGCATTCTGAAATCACTTCCTTTGTGAAGAGAACATCTCCCAACACTGTCCATCCCAAGAAAGACAGATTTGTCCTGCCTGGATCATGTTCCTGTATTCCTGAACCAATAATGGCCCAAGAAATGAGACCTAATTAGCTTGAGCTATGAACCTCCCCTATAATAAGAAGGGCTCCATAATCTTCAGCCCGACTAGGCCTACCTGGATTAGAAAAGTTGTTTTCCAAAGGAAGGGATGCTACATGTGTATACCTAAATTAACTATTTCTCCCCAAATATTTTAGCAAAACTAAATCTTCTAACATTCAGGCTTTTTAGATATTTTGATATCACAACATGATGAAGATAAAGGTAGTTAAAATCTCTTTAAACATTCCTAAAAAGAAACATCTAAAAATGAAATGGCCACACAACCTATTTGAGCCATACTCAGTTTCTTACCTCTTGGGTCTCAGAGGCAAAGAAGAAAAGGAGAGGGAAAGAGTTTAGACTAATAGAAGCTCCACAACAGCCAGGACTATTTGTGCCAATTAAAAGCTGGATGAGTTATTTAACTTCTCTATGCCTCAATTTTTTCATATGTAAAATGAAAATAGTACCCATGTCATAGAGGTGTTGTGTTTGAGGATTAAAAGGGTTTATATGTGTGCAACTCTTAGGCCAGAGCCTGGCACATAGTAAGCACTCAATAAATGGTAGCTATTACTTTCTCATTCACCCCTATAGAGCCTCAGCTGCTAGAATGATGTCTGGGGAAATAGTAGGTGCTTAATAAATATTTGGTGAATGAATGCAAGCATTCTGATTATAACTACTGTATTGCTCTGCCTTGTCTCCTGTTATAAAAGGAATAGTAAATTAGTCATTTTCCCCAGTATTTTAAAGGAAATGTCTTTTTTCTCTAACGTCTTTCCCAGATGATTTGAGGTCATGAAGTGTGATGAAAATTAGAGCAAATGGAATACTTTTGTAAACCTTTTAATGAATTTTATAGGTAAGAAATATCATCTTTAGGAAATGGCATTTGGAAATAATTATTAAACCACCTCTTAGAGATCACTGGGTTATTGGCAAAGATGAAAAAGGAAGTCAGAAAGGATTTTGTGCCATTATATTCATTGTATTCATAACGTATTTGGAAGATACACAAATTGTAACAGTTCTAATGGTTTACGTGCATTTTATTTCACTGTAAGTATAATATTAAATATTTAGTTAAATGTAAAATTTCTTTTTTGCTAAGTCACCAACATCCACTTCAGAGCCGAGCTTTTCTGACTTTCCTGAGAGAAACTTTTGTCCTCAGGAAAGGCGCATTACAGTTTGGCTCTAGTTGGTAGTGTATTCAGTTAACAAAATTCTTGCGACATTGATAATTTGGTTTGTTTCTATTATTAGTCTACCTTTGTTTAGCTGAATCAAAGAATTGATCATTCTTTAAAATGAAAAATAATTGTTTTTTAGTGTTCCAAAATACACATATTTACCTCCGTAGAAATGTTATATAACTTAGAAAATTTTTCAGCTAAGTATACATCTTAAATATTCAGGTAACTAAAGAATGGAAGTTGGGTCTTCAAACAAGGGTATGTGTACTTCTGGGAGTCTTCAACCTTCTAAGGGAAATGCAGGCATAGAAAACATTCCAGATCCTCAGTTCCCATATATATACTCTTTGTTAAAATGATCCGTCTAAAGAACATTTCCATGTTCAATGGATGATGCCAGTTCTTTTTACCTTCCGCCTTTTCATTGTCATCCTCTCCCACTTTACATAATACAACTATGGCAAGCTTGTGTTTTATAAAAATAACCCTAACAATATTTCAGGTCCCACGTAGTCTTATAGAACCTTGCACTACCCCGTCAAGATGTAGAGTTACAGCCCTTCCCTTTCAACCTGTTCCAGACAGACCTTTCTGACTGCCCAATTTAAGAAAGTATGGTAGAAGTTAGTTTTCATTATCTGTGAAGTGTGGTCTTAGAAATGGGTCTGTTGGCCCATGTGGAGATGTTCAGAATTCAGATGTATTGTCAAGTAGGAAATAGTATAATGACAGTTTTTGTTTAATGGCCTTGACTTTTTTGTTTCCTGACTTCAAAAAACCATTTTTCCTGGGTGAATCATGTGAAAGTAAAGCAGAGAACAAGAACATAACATGAAGGTAAAGTTACCTTATTTTTAGGCAACAAATGATTAGATTATTTGCCTCATCTATTTTGGAATATTCAAAATTGGTGCAAAAGCATGATGGGTTTTGGTGAATGCTGTTATGCAAGCTATTTCCACCATTCTCCGTAACAGTAAAAAGCCTGATAAATATGTCTCAAACCTGTCTCAGTAGCATAATTAGCATGATTTCAAGGAGGAAGAAGTTAGAAGTTCCATGTTTATTTCTGACATGCTAATACTAGATTTTCCAGTGAAAAGATCCCATATCAAAGGTAAGTTCATGATTGTATATTTTTCAGATTCTTAGGAGGAACATTTTTTTTAACCTTTGCCAGTTCATTATCAGATTCTGTAAAACGTATTAATTTTTTACATAGCTCAGCTTTCTTCTTTATTTCCTATTTTTTCATTCTTAACATGCATTTAGGTTTAAGTTAACATAAACAATTTTTTTAAAGATTTTATTTATTTGACAGAGATCACAAGTAGGCAGAGAGGCAGTCAGAGACGAGGAAGTTCGTTCCCCACTGAGCAGAGAGCCCAATGCCGGGCTTGATCCCAGGACCCTGGGATCATGACCTGAGCCTAAGGCAGAGGCTTTAACCTGCTGAGCCACCCAGGCGCTCCCCATGTTAAGATAAACATATTATGGAGTTTGTTGTAAATAAGACATATAATAGTCATCAGTATACCTTGCATGTTTCCAGAACTTGCTAGTGATTCGTTATCTTTTTTGCTCCTAATTTCCGATCTAATTTTTCATCTAATCTAAGACACTACTGTGTGACTCACTATTACATACCACTTAGTAAAAACTGCCCAGTAAATTATGATATGCCATCAATTTTTTTTTTAATATTTTATTTATTTGACAGAGAGAAATCACAACTAGGCAGAGAGGCAGGCACAGAGAGAGGGGAAGCAGGCTCCCTGCGGAGCAGAGAGCCCGATGTGGGGCTCGATCCCAGGACCCTGAGATCATGACCTGAGCCGAAGGCAGCGGCTTAATCCACTGAGCCACCCAGGCGCCCCCCTTTTCAGATATTTATATGACATCCTAATTTCAATAAAAAACATGATTGTTTTTCAGACGTAAAATTTATTCTATATAGAGTTATCCTCAAGAAATTATGCAATTTCCAATTTTGTAGAGGGTGTTTTTTACTCAGTTGTGTCTTAATTTTAAGCTCTGTCAGCAAGATGAGTAAGTGAAAAAGTTACAGATAAGTCTTACTAAACATTTTTAGTTAACTTTCCAAAGAATCAAGAAGGAGAATGGCTTGAACAACAAGGTCTTTAGTGAGAGTGGTTTTCAATTTTTTGCTTTCAAAATTGAAGAAGCCTCAATCAGATTGTCAATTAAAATTATTAAAAATAACTTGATGACAGGCAGTTTATAATTTTGACATATAACTTAAAAGGAGTCCAGGAATTGAGTAGCATCACTATAACAATTCTTTCTGTCCCTTTTTACTATATACATGTGTTTTCTCAGCGTTTATACCTTTAAATAAAAAATGGTAATAAAATTGATGTCTTATTCTAGCAATGGCTAGAATTTATCCATGAGTATGAGAAAGTGCAGCACTATCCATCTCATTAAGATACATTTCCAATAAAACTTGTTTTGTGTTTTTAATTTATAAAAATTAATATTTTTTTATCATTTGAATAATAATGATAAGCCACACAATGTTCAACACTTGGAGCTTTATGGTTGTTGGAAATGTATTTAATTTCTAAAAATATTTTTTAGTTTAGTAAATATGTATTTCATGTATTTTGGGACAGATGTATCATAGAGTATCAGTAAAAGACTTTGAAGCAATACACTATTGCAATGAGATAAAATTACATAGGAGAGTACAATGGAGATACAAATCGGGAATAAAATAGCATAAAATTTCTCTTAACTGTTTTAGGGAGTGATAGTGAATATCAGATTGCTGTGATTTATTGATTCAGCTGGATACCTTTGTAATGTACTAGATTTAGCTTAAAATTTTAATATTACAGAAAAAACTTCCTTTACAGTTTTTAAGATTAGGTAAAAATGTTTTTATATTGACCATGTTAGAAGAGGGTATATTACTTTTCAAAATATTTTAGAGAATATATGACCAAAAATTTTAAAGATCTCCAGCAGAGAAGGAAGAAAGGAAATACAATGCAGTAAACTATAAATCCAAAGAAATCAGAGAAGGAAGAAAAAGCAAAACTGACAGGAGTTAAGTCCAAATATATCACAATGAATCTAAGAAAAATAAAAATTCATTTTAAAAAAACATCAGATTGGATTAGGAAAATGGAATCCATCTATTTGCTTGTTTTACAAAGATACATCTAAAATAAAGAGTTATAAGGGCCTCTGGGTGGCTGTCACTTAAGCAACCGACTCGTGGTTTTGGCTCAGGTCATTATCTCAGGGTTGTGAGATCAAGCTACCACATCACACTCCATGCTGGCATGGATCCTGCTTAAGATTCTATCCCTTCCCCCCAAATGTGCTCTCTCTCTCAAAAAAGAAAAAAAAAGTAAAATGAAAGATTATAAAATAAAGGATTATAAAAATTCAAATTCACGGTGGGAATTCAGCACAGCTCTACCAGGCATGGATATAGCAAGCAGATGTGGAATTTGTAAGGATAGAGAAATGGTGCACAAAAGAGATTATAGATATTATATGAATATTCTTTTCAAGTACACACAGCATATAATAACTTCTATAAATGTTCTAAATCACGAAGAGTCTGCAAATTTCAGAGATTTGATTGATATGCAGACCATGTTTTCTGACCAAAATGTTTGATAAATTTAAAAACAAAAAGTACCCTCCATCAAAAAATAAATAGGTCCATGACACAGAAGACAAACTATGGTGAATGTTAAGAAAGCAAAAGCCTATTTGGATAAACTAAACAATAATTGGTTGGGGGGGAATATATAATATTAACCTTTGGTATAACATCAATACTCTGCAAAAAAAAAAAAAAAAAAAATGACTACAGTAAGAAAACAATAGTGATGGAATCACCAAGAAGGATAATGCAATAGTGAAATGAAATAAATCTTCATTATTGCATCACCCTTCACTTTTTATTGCATTGCCCAGGTACTGCATCATATTTCAAGAAGGTATAAAAGAAGTCTAGCGAACACTATCCATGTAAAGTTTTTAAGCTTTCATTGAGCACAGTTAGGAATTTGTCATTTTTTATTTTGCATTCATATGGCAAAGAAAAAATTAACAGGTGTTTCATGATTGTTAGACAAATGAGCACTTTGGGTTCTAACCCTAACTATAAATTTTCAGTTGACACTATCCTAGAAAATTTTCTCAAATTCAGGAATCAATGAGTGAACATACATATCTAAGGACAAAAGGAAACACATCCAAAAGAAAGAACTTCGTCACACAATACTATGTCATAAGAACATCTCTTGGGTTTGTTTATCAAAAATTTTTTTTTTTAAAGATTTTATTTATTTATTTGACAGAGATCACAAGTAGGCAGAGAGGCAGGCAGAGAGAGAGGAGGAAGCAGGCTCCCTGCTGAGCAGAGAGCCCGATGCGGGACTCGATCCCAGGACCCTGAGATCATGACCTGAGCCGAAGGCAGCGGCTCAATCCACTGAGCCACCCAGGCGCCCCTGTTTATCAAAATTTATATGATGAGTTTGTAAGACAAACTTTAAAGGCAGGTGCATATTCAAAGTTGATTGAAATGAAGTAAATGATATAAAAGTGAAAAATCTATTGGACTGACCATTCTAATTGGTGTTTGCATATCTAAAAGTGAAAATGTTTTGCAATTATGAAGCACAGAAGATGGCCATCCTCTTCAAAAATGTTTAAACTATACTGCATTTTGAAGATTGTAAGAAGTGTAAGAACCACCAAAAGGAATACTAATTCAGAGCCCATTAGAGATATACTTGGAATCTGGCGTCACGATTTATGCATTGAATATGTTCTAGGCTTTGTGACAGTTAAGGAATGTCCATTGCATTTGAGGATTACCCAGTACCTCATATATTACCATGAAAACCAGGGAAATAAAAATTGGATTTGCTATGTTTATATTTTTATTCTAATTTCTAGTAAAGTTGTATCTCACTGTATATTCTGTATATTTTGCTGAACTTAAAATACTTCTAAAATTAAAAGGGTCTTTTGGACCCAGATGACAAATGACTTATCTTTTTTCTGAAGATTAAGATGAAGAAATTACATTGCTTCTGATAGAGGGTTTGAAAGTCACTCAAACATAGTATGACCAAAGCATTTGAAAACAGATGAAATGAGTAATTTTTTAGAAAAGGCCATGATCAAAATTGACTCAAACAGAATAGGAAGCCAGAATAAACCAATAGCCGTGAAAGATACGGAGTTGATAATAATTCTCCCCATAAATGGACACCAGACTTACCAAGTCTTCATGGGACATATTAATGCCTGTATCACGAAAACTTAAAAAAAAAAAAAAAAAGGAAGGAGAAGAAAAAGTATCGAACACAGCCTACAGTCTTCATAATAACTTGATCTCAGGCCTGGCCAAGGACTATAAATGGAAATTGTAGTCTTTATGAACATAGTTGTTAAAAATCTTAAATAAGGTCACAATTCAGCAATTACCCAACAAGAGAAAAGTGAAGAAAAAAACTAATAGGGTGTATATCAGAGTTGCAGTGATGCTTTGGCATCTGAAAATTTGTTTCTGTTACACCTGATTGAAGGAGAAGATCTATACTAATAACGCACTAACAAAGACAAAGCATTTCTTAAAATTACACAAAAGTCTTTGAGAAGTGGGAGCTCCGAAAGAGACCTGAGGTATGAGAGGTGTAAAGGAAGAGAAGAAACTAATCCTATTGCAGGTGACGTCTGCGTACCACTGCAAGGGAGGCAAACTTTTGAATTATTGTTCTGAATCCAAGAGCAATATACAATTAGAGCATTACACCAGTCAAAGATGACAGGTAAAAAAGCTGCAATCAATCTTGTAGGGAGAAACTACAGAGAAAACTGCAAAGCATTTTTTAAGAACTTTTTAGAAAACATGAAAATGGAGAGTTTATTCATGGATGGAAAGACAATATTGTAAATTTGTCCGTCCTTAAATTATAAATTCAATCCAATAAAAATCTCAATCCTTGCCTTGCAAAACGATCCAGATATTTATATGGAAGAGGAAGTGGTCAAGATTAGTCATAATAATGTTGAAAAATGTAAGCAGACTTGCTCTACCAGATAAAGAAGATTGTAAACATAATGACTGGTTGGCACAGGAATAAATAGACTAAAGACAAAAAAAGAGACCCCAGAAACTCACACATTTATAGAAACTTGATATATGGTTAAGATAGCATTGGAATTCACTGGGGACGGGACAGACAAGTGCTCACAACTCAAAATATTTAGGCTTACAAAAAAGGTAAACGTGGTTCCTTATGCCATTCAAAAGCAAATTTTCAAGTAGAATGAAGACCCAAATGTGAACAGTAAAAATAAAAACAAGAAAACATGGGCAGCAGCATTTTTTTATGAACTTGTAATAAGGAAGGATTTCTTTTTTTTTTTTTTAAGATTTTTTTTTTTTATTAGGGAGAGAGCAAGCCCACAAGCCGAGGGAAGAGAAAGGCTCTCTGCTGAGCAGGGAGCCGGTCTCGGCGGTCCATCCCACGACCCTGGGATCATGACCTGAGCTGAAGGCGGACGCTTTCAGGCATCCCTAGGGAAGGATTTCTTACAGCAAATAGGGAAGCCATATAAAATGTTGACAACCTTGACTATTAAAAACTCAACAAATGGCATTATAAACAAAGTTAAAAGGTGGGATTTTTTCTCTCTAAAATAAATAGCTAAACAAAATCTTAAAAGGGGACCCGGGGTGCGTGGGTGACTCAGCTGATGAAGCATCTGCTCTTGGTTTTAGCGCAGGTCCTGATCTCTGTCATGAGAACAAGTGCCACATGGGGTTCTGTGCTCAGCACAGAATCTGCCTGAGATTCTTAACCATCCCCTCTGCTTTCCCCTCTACTTCTCCCCCTGCTCTCACTCACTTTCTAAAATAAAAATCTTTTTTAAAAATTGGATTTTTACAACACACATGACAAATTATATCAATATATAACAAATTCCTTCAATTCAGTGAAAAAGTCAAGCAACTCAATGAGCCAAGAAGACAATTACAGAAGAGCAAATCCATACGGACAATAAGTACATGAGTCCCTAGTAATTACAAGACTATAAACTGGAGTCACAGTGAGCTATCATGTGCTTTTATGGCAACACCAAGTGTCAGAGCATCCAACATAAGTTCCCACAAAAAGTATAATAAGGTAGAACCACTTCGGAGAGCATTTGGCAATATAGCAAAGCTGGAGATGCTCAATAAACCTGAAACCCAGCAAATCCACATCTAGCTATTGTGGAACAAAATTAGATTATAAGTGTTAAGTGTAATTCAGACTTGTCTAAAACTGTAGCTGATATCATAGCGACAAATCAGAAAAGGTTATAGTAGGAAAACTTTCTGAGGCCGAAAATTACTTTGGAGAATGCAAATATGTTTAGAAAAGTTTTTTTTTTTAAAGAATATTTGCATACCAGTTATAAATTCTAAGTTAAATGTTAAGTGTTTACTCAGAAGCCCAAAGACATTGCTGTAATCTTAGATTTGCACTTACTGTTGCCCTCCAAGGATTATTACATATCAACATGAGGTTATAGAAAAGTAAACTATTAAAAATACTTCTGCATAAAATTTATGTTTACTTAAGTTGTTATAGGTGAATTGGCTCACAAACTTTGTATAATAACCTGCTGACCGTGATCTCATTGTTTTTACAATGAACTCAACATAAAAATATATTTAAATCTCTTACTGAATAAAATATCTGAAAACCTCCCTGAAGAAATTATTTTTAGAAATAAATTAGAGAACTAAAATATGAACTATTTTCTTTTGCAGTATGTAACCTAGATAAATACTTGTGCTTGTATTTTTGCAGAGATACATTCAAGAATGTTCTTTGCAGTGATGTTTGTAAAATCAAAAGATGAGCAATAATCTAAACGACCATCAATAGGAAAAAGATTACTTAAGTTTTAAATTTGCAAAATGTAATAGAATTCAGCAGTCAAGTTAATTAGAGCTATATGACACAATATTAATAAATCCAAAATAATTTCATGGGGGGCGCCTGGCTGGCTCAGTCGTTACGTGTCTACCTTTTGCTCAGGTCTTGATCCCAGGGTCTTGGAATCAAGCCCCGAATCAGGCTCCCCGCTGCCTCTCCATCTCCCACTCCCCCTGCTGTGTTCCCTCTCTCGCTGTCTCTCTTTCTCTGTCAAATAAATCTTTTTAAGAATAGTAATAATTTTTTGTAAAGAAGAGGAAAAAAAAAAGCTAGTGATATTCTTTACATGAAAATTTAAAAGTCTGCCAAACTAAAGTAGTATAAAAGCATGAATGAAAGTAAGAAATACTATTCATGATAGTAACGATTTGGGGGTAGGGGGATTTAGGGTTCAAATGAATTTGGGTGAATGGATAGATGAGTGTATTACAAGCTATCAAAATTTGGAAAAAGATTTATTAAGACTGACTATGAGGTATACGTGTTTATTTTCCTCATTTCTTTAAAGTATTTCATAATAAAAATTCATTTTGACCTCTTAACTCATTCTGTAATGCCAGAATCACCCAAATACAAAAGCCAGGCAGATTGCAAGATAGGAATACTGTACACCATTATCTCATGAACATAGATGCCAAAATCACCAGCAAAATATTAGCAAATTGAATCTAACAAGCTATTAAGAGTCATATACCATGAACAAGTGGGATTCCAGGTATGCAAGTCTGATTCAGTATTCAAAAGTCAGTGTAATTCGTCACATCAACAGGCTAAAGAAGAAAAATATGATCTTATCAGTATATGCAGAAAGAGTATTCGACAAACTCCAGCACCCATTCATGATGAAAATTTTCAGCAAACTAGGAATAGAAAGGAACTTTCTCAATTTGAGAAAGAATATCTGCAAAAACCTACAGCTAGTACCATCCTTAATGAGAGAAGTAAGTTGCTTTTTTTTTTTAAGATTTTATTTATTTGACAAAGACACAGCGAGAGAGGGAACAGACGGGAGAGTGGGAGAAGGAGAAGCAGGCTCCCTGCTGAGCCCATGCAGGGCTCCATCCCAGGACCCTGGGACCCTGGGCTCATGATGAGCTGAAGGCAGATGCTTAGGGACTGAGCCACCCAGGCACCCCGTGAGAAAATAAATTTCAGCGAAGATCAGGAACAAGGCAAGGATGTCCCCTCACATCATGGCTTTTCAGTGTACTGGAAGTCCCCCCCAAAAAAGAAATTAAAGGTATACAAATTGAGAAGAAATTAAACCCCATTCACAAGTGATACTATTGTGTATGTAGAAAATCACAATTAAAAAACAAACAACCGAAATAAGCAATTACAAAAGACTTGCAGTATACAAAATTAATATCAAAGTTAATTCCTTTCTTATTTACAGCAACGAGTGATTAATATTTGAACCAAAAAATCCACTGGGGTGGGGCGCCTCAGTGGCACAGTCGGTTGAGCAGTCAGCTCTTGGTTTCAACTCGGATTATGATCTCAGGGTCGTGAGACGGAGCCCCAGGTCAGGCTCCACACCAAGTCTGCTTGGGGTTCCCTCACCCTTTGCCTACCCACCTCAACCCACTGCTCCTTCTCTCTCTCTCTTTCTCTCTCTCTCTAAATAAATCTTTTTTAAAAATCCGAAATGGCCTACATTAGCACCTAACAAGCAAACAAAAAAACCTCAAGTATAAATCTAACAAAATACATGCAAGGTCTCTATGAGGAACACTACGACACTGGTCAAAGTAAGTGGAGCGATGCCGTGTGCACAGGAAAACGTAATGATGTCATGATGTCAGTTCTTCCCAGGTCGATTTATAGAGTCAATCCCATCCCAATCAAAATCTTGAAGTCATTTTGCAAATACTGACAAATCGATTCTAAAGCTTAATTGAATTTCATAGGCAAAAGACCGATTGTAAAGTTTAATTATAAAAGCAAAATAGCCAACACAATATTGAAGAAGAGCATAGCTGGAGAACTGGCATTTTCAGACTTCAAGACTTCTACAAAGCTGCAGTAACCAGGACCATGTGGGATTGGAGGAACAGCCAGCCAGGTCAGTGGAGCAGAGTACAGTCACCAGAAACGGACCAGCACAAATATACTCAACTGATCTTGATAAAGGATCAAAGGCAATTCAGTGGAGAAGGGACAGTCTTTCAGCAAATGGCACTAGAACAACTGGAAATCTGCAGGCCATTAAAAGTGAATCTAGAAGTACAACATTCAAAAAACATTAACTCAGTTAATCATAGACCTACATGTAAAACAAACCTATAAAAGAAGGTAACAGAAAATCTAGGTAACCTTGGCTGTGGTGATGACTTTTTAAAACACAACACTAAAAGCATGATCCACAAAAGAAAAAGTAAGTTAAACTTCATTAATATTGAAAATTTCTCTTCAAGACAGTGTTCAGAGAATGAAAAATCAAGCCACGGATAGGGAAAAACATTTGCGAAACAGATACTGTTACAATGGTTAATCCAATGGCTGAAATCCAAAACACTGAACACTAAATGTTTAAAAGGCCTTAGAGCAACAGGAACCTTGAGGCATTGCCAGGGAGAATGCAGAATGGGGGCAATTTCTTAAAAAAACTAAATGATCTCATACCAAATGATCCAGCAGTCACGTTCCTTGGCATTTACAAAAATGAGTTGAAAACATGTCCACACAAAAACCTGCATATCCATATTTAAAACAGTTTTATTCGTAATTGCCAAAACTTGGAAGCAACCCCATGCCCTTCAACAGGTAACAAACTGTGGTACATCCATACACTGAAGTTACGCAGCAATAAAAAGAAATGAGTTACCAAGTCACGAGAACTCATGAGAAAATCCAGAAGCATATTGCTAATGGAAGGAAGTAAATCTGAAAAGCCTGACACCGTATCATTCCACCGATGTGCCATTCTGGAAAAAGCAAGACTGTGAAGACCGTTAAAAAGACGAGTGGTCATCGAAGTTGGAAGGGGTTGGCGGGTGGAGGGAGGCATGAGTAGTTGAAGTACAGGGGATGGTTAGGGCCGTGGACCTCTTGTGTTACTCTGTATGGTGCTGTTAACGGTGGATACGTGTCAGTGTATATTGACCCACACGCACAGCATGTACAGCACAAAGAGTGAATTCTAACCTATGGCCTTATATGTTAAATAATGTGTTGATAATGGCTCATCAGCTATAAAATGTGTGCCACACTAATGCAAGGTGTTAACAGCAGGGGAAATGGGGTAAAGGGAGGATGAAGGGATATATGGGAACTTTTCTGTGTTTTCAACTCATTTTTCTGTAAACCTAAAGTGAGAAAAATAAAGTCTGTTAATTTAATTTTTTTTTTTAACTTTGACTTCAGTCTGGAAATGAGTTGATAGATTCTCCACACTTGATCTTTAGTAAGCCACTAAGTTAATCAGGGTCAGAGGTGGTCATGAATTGCATCAAGACAGCAACAGGGGAGCTGGAAAAGGGCGGATTCCAGGAGTAAGGAGATTTACCGGATTAGTCCTACAGCTTCTGTGCGAGGGAGGTATTCTTTCTTGTTTTTCTCTCAGTCCTGTTACCTTATATATAATCTGTGTTAAATACTTGTAAATGCATAGAATTGTCACTGGACCACCTTAACTCTACATACCTTTAAATATACATTCGTGAAAATATTTCGACACAAAGTCGTTTTCAAAAACAGGGACGTAGTAAATACTTCCCGTGGGCCCTCAACTTCCCTTCACCTTCCGTTGGTAGAAAGCTGCTTTGCTTTTTCAAATGCTCTGACTCCTTTGGACCCAGTTCCGGAATCAAAATCTGGTTTTGCCAATTAGAACACTTGCCCAAGATTTGGGAAGCAGAAGTAAGTCGAGTCCGTATTCAGCATTTTCGGGCTCTTGCCACGGGCTAGAAAGATTGTGGAATCTGAGAAGATTCCAGGGTTCGTTTGCCAGCCTTCTAGGTGCCTGCAGCTTCTTGGTCTGATTCCCTAGGACCTGGACGCAGTTGCTGCTGGTGGTTTCTCCAGTTCTAGTCTTCCCTCAGTGCAGGAACCTCCCTAAGGACGACTTCTGTGTTTGCAGACAGCCTTCCAGGGGTCCAGCTTAGATCCTGCTCCTTCAGGTGTTCCGGTGGTGTTCTAAGAACCTTCCCACGTGGGCGCCTGGGTGGCTCAGTTGGTTGAGCAACTGCCTTTGGCTCAGGTCATGATCCTGGAGTCCTGGGATGGAGTCCCGCAGTGGGCTGCCTGCTCAGCAGGGAGTCTGCTTCTCCCTCTGACGCTCTCCCGTCTCTCTCTCAAATAAATAAATAAAATCTTAAAAAAAAAAAAAAGAACCTTCCCACTTAATAAATATAGTGTATTTTGTTTCATGCCTTAAACTCTGATTGGTTAGCTGTAACACAATCCATAGCGATACTAAAAGTAAAGTTCTGCTGTTATCTGGAAATACCTCTTTGTTTTTGTAAGGGGGAGTGAGGAATGGGAAGAGAACAGATAGATAATCCTGTGAGCTGAAATTGTTGCATACAGACCAGCAGACCAACTTTCATTACCTCACCAGTATCAGTGAGTGTCTGGGCCATCTAGATTATCCAAATCCTGATAGGTCACTAACTTTTTTAGTAGTTAAGATTTGTTAAAGAAAGAGCACCAAAAACCAGTGCCCATGAGGCTAGAGTAAGAAGAGTCAAAGGAAACCGTCAAAATTTTATTTTTCTTTAGGTGACCATATCATCTGAAATAAATATACTTGGTTGAGCTTCATGTCTAGCACTCAAATTACTTTTTTTTTATTTAAAACAATTTAACATAGAGCATATTATTAGTTTCAGAGGTAGAATTTAGTAATTCATCAGTTGCATATAATACCTCATTACATCAAATGCCCTCAATGCCCATCACCCTGGTACCCCATTACCCACCCACCTCCCCTCCAGCAACCCTTGCTTCCTATAGTTGAGAGTCTCTTACAGTTTTTTTCCATCTCTGATTTCTTCTTATTTTTTCTTTCCCTTCCCCTGTGTTCCATCTGTTTTGTTTCTTAAATTCCACATATGAGCGAAATCATATGGTGTTTGTCTTTCTCTGACTGACTTATTCCAATAAGCATAATACCTTTAGTTCTGTCCACATCGTTGCAAATGGCAAGATTTCATTCTTTACAGCTGAGTAATATTCCATCGTATATATTTATACACCACGCCTTCTTTATCCATTCATCTGCCAGCGGACATCTGGGTTCCTGCCATAGTTTGGCTATTGTGGACATTGCTGCTATAAACATTGGGGTGCATGTGCCCCTTCGGATCACTATGTTTGTATCCTTTGTATAAATACCTAGTATCTAGTACTCGAATTTCATTTCTTCTATTTCATTTTATAATTAGGGTAAGCTTTCCCCATAAGAAAGTATCAGCATGCTTTTCATTTGTTTTGATTTTATCAAATGACCTTTAAACATACTAGATCTGTAATTTGATGCTGCTCAAGCAACATTTAAATAAATACTGGATACTACCATTCCCTTTGGTCTTTTATATTGTATTAATCCTTTGAAAATCAGAAGCTCTAATGCTTCTCGTAGAACAGTGAGCTCTCTATTACTGAAGCATCGTCAACATTCAGCTATAAGAGACGGAGCAAGAGGAGGAATCCTGTCTCTTGACATCTTTTTCTGACCTACTTCTACACGTGACAGAAGCAGAGAATTTTTTTAGTTTAATTTTATTTTTTCAGTGTTTCAGGATTCATTGTTTATGCACCACACCCAGTGCTCCATGCAATACGTGCCCTCCTTAATGCCCACCACCAGGCTCACCCAAACCCCATCCCCCCACCCTCCAAAACTCTCAGTTTGTTTCTCAGAGTCCACAGTCTCTCATGGTTCGTCTCCCCCTCCGGTTTCCCCCACTTCACTTTTCCTTTCTTCTCCTAATGTAGAGAAACTAATCGCTTTGTAAGTTTGTACGAAATGCCTGATGCAGAAATGCAATGATGCCAGCTTTTCCCATTTTTCAAATGACTCCTAGAATCTGAACTTTTTTACGAAAACCCTCCCAGTTTCAAATTAATTAAGTGTTTAAACATTTTATGTAAAAGAAAACCACCTATAAGCTGAATCCCAACCTTGGCTCATCAGTTTATGACCTTTGTTCTAAGCAACCAGCAGAGAAATGTATACGTGTTGTCCCTTTGTAAATGCTTTTAATGTCACTCAGTAAATGCTGAGCCAGGGATGGGGGAGGTCACTTTTTAAGCTAGGATTAGAATCTATTAAGTAACTTCTCTGAATAATTCCCAAATATGTAGATATAAAGGATTTCTCGTTGGTTGACATTCTACATATTACAACCAGTTTTGTACTTCAACGAAGTTTAATAGATGATTGTGATTTTTTTTCTTTAATGTAATCAACATCACTACATGAGCCTATAGAACATGGAATGAAATTCCTCTTGAAAGATAATACTGTATTATGAATCCTGAATTTAAAACAATGACAAATTTAATCTCAAACTTTGGGACTATGTACTATGCTATAATCATTTTAAATTCATAACCCTCAAAAATGAATTGGACCAAAAATCAAAACTATAGGGAATAGATGTTAACAAAATAAAAGTTTGCACATTGCTAGAGTTTTCTCTCAAAAGCCACATGTTTTTCATGCCTACACAAAATTCTGTACATTGTCATGAGCGAAGTGTTTATCACTTTCAGCTATTTGGCATTTATTAAGGAAAAAATTTTAGTGTCTCAGTCTAGGCCTTGAATTGGTTCAATTACCTAACTGAACAAGGCAAATTAAAATAACTAAGGTTGAGCTATTTTTTTGTTTTGTTTTCTTCATCATGGATACTTCATAGGACAGCAGTTCTGGTTAATGTTTGCTACTTCTGATGATAGAAATAACATACATTCCTTATGAAAAAATCCCAACAATTCAGGATGTGAAAGTCTCGTGACCCCAGCCCAGTTAGTGGATTAAATCTTTCCAAAGATTTTATATGCACAAGTACATTTTAATGGGTATCACACTAGATGCACAGGTTAGTATTAACCCACTATAGTTAGATATTTTGGTACTGGCTTCAAATTGCAAGGTTCGGGAAATCCTACTTAAATTGACCCACACAGCAAATGTACTTTATTGACCAAGTCCGAGGCTGGCTGGATAGAGGAGCTTGGACAATGTTATCTCTTCCTGGGTTTGATCCCTTTGGCTAGTTGTTCTGCTCTTTCCTGTCTTGGTGCCATGTTCCAGCAGGCTTGCTTCAGGATAGTAAGGCTGATAAAACCCTTAGCAACCCCAGTGGAAAGGAGAGATCCTACCTTGTTAACAGTCTCATGAGAGTCTTGGAATTGAGTCTCCCAGGCATTGATTGAGGCCGTGCCCATCCCTGAAGCTCATGTGACTCAGAGAATGTGGTGTGGATCTGCAGGTCATGCTTGGGCACCCGTCACCCAGAGGCAGAGGCAAGTCAGTGGTTCTCCTAATCATGAGGACTGAGAGTGAAAGAATGCGTAGCTTCCCAATAGAAAGGATATTCTCGACAAAGGGAAAATGAATGCTAAGTAAGAAAAAACATTCCATCTCTTGGCAGTTCAGTTGCCATATATAGGTTTCTTTATACATACACTGTTTTTGTTTTGTATTTCTAATGTTTACAGAGAAGTTGCACGGATAGGACAGAGAGTTCCCAGATAGCTTCCACACAACTTTCCCCGATGCTAACATCTTACATAACCGCAGTACATTTGTCAAGACTAAGAATACTAAGTGGCAGGCTTTGGATTTCATCAGGCTTCCATTGCTGATGTCTTCTCTAGGATCCAGTCCCAGGATTCACTGCAATCAGCTTACACACACTTTTTAAAATAGTCACACCTGATCAAATGTAGCTACCATATATGTCAAAGCACATATTTTTACAGGAACAACTCTGTCTCGTTATTCATTCATACTGAAGTTCAAAAAAGCCCGGAATGATCTATATTTCTGTTTTGGGGTTTGATACAGTACAACTCCTTCTGGCAAAGTGTGACTGAATCACAAACTTAACCAGTTCACCACACTCAGTATTGCAGCGGTGGCAAGGAGACAGGTTATTTGCAGTTAGAAGGAGGAAGGGAAGAGATGAAGAAGGAACCAAGGAGGGAAGGAGGAAGGAAGAGAACGAGGAGGAGGAAGAGTGGAAGGATGGGTTCCATTAGGCTGGGAAAGAAATGAAAACACACATCTACCCTAATTGAAAAGAAGAGCAGAGTCTATCTGGACAGTAAAGTGAGATTTTTCATCAGCCGTGGTTCTTTCCCAATCTCTTGTCTCTGATACACGGTAATATCTGAGATAAACACGGAGGCTTCTTCCTTCGGGGGACTGCTGCTTATTCCTACCAAGCGCGCTGTCTTTCTTAGACTGACTTAACTTTGTGTCATTTTATTGTCTTACTCGATGTCGTTACAATTGTACTTCCAGTGAAGGGTTTCCTTTTTACATATAAAGTCAGTATTTGTTCACTGGACATGGAGTTTGTACGGTGTGCCAGACGCATTGCTAGAGGCTGGAAGTAGAGAACAAAACCAAACAGACTAGTGCCTTCGGAGTTTGTATGGGGAAAACTGATGACGCAGGAGAGAGGGGTGAACTGGATCTCCTGGTCTGGGAAGAAGAGATTTTCTGGGAGTCCCTGGTTTATGCGTGATAACAGGAAAGGAGCTAATGAAATGGGGCGATTCCTGAAAGGCGGAGGTGATGTAGGAACTTTGGAATTTCTCATCTCTGCATCTGTAAGATAGGCAACAACACCGTCAGCTGAAAGTGAGACTGGGAGAGTGCTTCGGGCTCAGTTGTGTGTCCTCAAGATCCCCATGCTGGACTCCTAACCCCTAGTTCCGGAGAATGTCCCTGTATCTGGAGAGTCGTCTTTACAAAGGTGATGGCGTTAGAATGAGGCTGTCAGTGTGGGCCCCTATCATATGACGTGTGTGCAGATAGGAGGAAGTTCGGGCGCACGGGCAGGACGCGTGGACACGCGCAGAAGGAAGACTGTGTGGACACACGGCGGGAAGCTGCGTTGGCCGTGCCGGCGACTTCCTCCTGGAAGTACTGGGTCTGCGGAGAGAGGGCATGTGCGAAATGATCGCGCAGAAGGACTAGAGAATCATGCTAGTCTCCATCGAATCTCAAATGCCGCTCACTGAAGGACACACCAGTATTTTAGGAACCACAGGAAAGGGAAACCCTGCCAGTTACAGCGTGGCGTGTCCTAGTGGCACTCGTGAGACACGCCCTCGTTCCGGAGACACGGGTGCGTTCTAGAACCGATTACGTGGCAGGACAGCCTCACAGGTCCACAGTGAGACGTGATGGTGAAGGAAGGTGAAACTGGTCAGCACGGTTTGTTTTTCCTACTATGTCCCGCTGCACGCATGTGGACACAGAGTGGATTTAAACAGTGTTTCTGGGACGCCTGGGTGGCTCAGTCGGTTGGGCGTCTGCCTTTGGCTCAGGTCATGATCCCAGAGTCCTGGGATCAAGTCCCACGTTGGGCTCCCTGCTCATTGGGGAGCCTGGTTCTCCCTCTCCCTCTGTCCGCTGCTCCCCCTGCTTGTGTTCACACACACTCTCTCTCTGACAAATAAATAAAATTTTAAAAAATAAATAAATAAACAGTGTTTCTGCAGCATGAATCTAAATAGAGTTCGTTTTTGCAAATGAGTACAGGAAAGCAAGGGGGTGCCCAAGGCAGCTGAAGGGGTAGATGAGGGAGAGATTTGAGTGAAGCAAGTAGCCAGAGCCCAGGACGAGGGGGAGCAAGCTGCATCTTAGGAGGGATTTCAAACAGCAGTGTACGCAGTATGCTGGAAACAGATTTGTGGGAGGATTGTATTATTGGTGTTGATAAAGCCCAGTGTCTGACAAGGGTATGAGCCGCGAGATGAGGTGGAGGATAAGACTGTTGGAGAAGTGGCCAAGAAACAAGCCAAGACTTGCACGATCATCCACATGTGGAAATCAAGATAGAAAGAGGCAAGATTGAGTGAGCCAGGAATTAAAACTCTCCGAGAATGGGTAGGGGGTGGAGTGCGGCGGGGAGGGGAGGGCGAAAAGGGAAAGATGACTCAGAGGTCAGTAAAATAACCGGTCGGGAGTGAGGGAGTGAACAGTCTGATGAGAGCAGAGGGGAAACCATGTCGCTCTGAGGAGGCAGCAAGGGCCGTCTGAAATGGAAAACGAAGGTCGAGAAGGAAACCTACCTAGATTCCAGGCCCCGTGGTATGAGGGAGTGAAAACAGCTGTCACCTGAGAAGGCGGCAGGGCAGTCGGGATCCTTAGAGAGGAGTCAGGCATCTGTCAAAGCAGGAAGGCCCCAGGGACGCAAAGACACCTGAACACACCAAGGAGGGTGTTCTCGGGTCCCAGTCATTTCCCTTGGACTTGGCCGTAGTTTTAGCCTCCAGTGTTCACAGGGAGCGCTCTGATGGCAGGTTGTCTTCTCCTGACTGTTTCTTCTGTTACTTCCTCAACATAAATAAATCTAAAGTTCCAATAAAATTTAAAATTCTGAGATACTACTTTGATGTATTTCACGTGTGACTCTTTGACCACAGGTCTTGCTCTGGCCTCTTCAACGAGAAGCCTCCTGCCTTTTCCAGCTCCGGGAAATTTTCTTCTAATACTTCTTTGCTTATTTCCTCCTCTCCATTCGCTCTGTTCTCCCCTTTTGGAGTTTCTATCAGATGAATAGCAGGCGATCGTTATCTATGTTCCTATTCAATTTTTTATACTTCTCTTCATTTAAATGTCTTGTGGTGAATGTTGGGAGGGACCGTCCTCGGCACTTCTGTCAGGGTCACTGATTTGACCTTCAGCTGTGGATATTTGGTTCCACAGCCCAGCCCCTTTTTTGTTTCTTTGCAGTCATGTTTTCAATACCCAAGAACTCTGATTCTTACTTTTGTCAGATCTTTTTTTTTTAAGATTTTATTTATTTATTTGACAGAGATCACAAGTAGGCAGAGAGGCAGGCAGAGATTGTGGGGGGGAAGCAGGCTCCCTGCCGAGCAGAGAGCCCAATGGGGGCTCGATCCCAGGACCCTGAGATCATGACCTGAGCCAAAGGCAGAGGCTTAACCCACTGAGCCACCCAGATGCCCCTCTTTTTTTTTAAAAAAAAAAAAAAAGATCTTATTTATCTGAGAGAGACAGAGCACAAGCAGGGGGAGGGGCAAGGGAGGAGCAGGCTCCCCACTGAGTCAGGAGTCTGAGTCGGAACTCGATTCCAGGACTCCAGGATCATGACCTGAGCAGAAGGCAGATGCTTAACTGCTTGAGCCACGAGGGCATCTGCCTTTTTCTTTTTTTAAATAAATGCTTAATGAGAATTGACTCTCCAACGTTCTTTTAACCATGTAACCTCATTGCTCCTATCAGGAGTTGAATTGGCAATGTATATGTAGCTCAGTTCTGGCTAATGAGATGTAATTTTCAAGAGGTGAACCTTCTGCTCTAGAGCTTTGTTGATTATATGGGAACAGCCACAACAGTCTTGCAACCCCACTGAAGATGAAACCAATGCACAGAGACGGGCAGAACCGAGAAAGCTGCAAGGAAGTGAAGAAGGAGCCTGACACCGGGACTGAAGCTTAACCTTTTCTGGATTTATGTGAGAAAATACATTTCCCTGCTGCTTATGAGCTGGAGTTTCTATTCTGTGCAACCAAAACGTGCGGACCTGGTAGAGAATATGGTTACAGGAGGTGGGGTGATCCCAGGAGCACTTCCTGAAGTGTATAATTAACCAGGTGAAGGAGCTAGAAAATCGGACAACGTGATCCCCACTGTCCCAGGTTTGGACAACCCTTGCATTTGGCTACGTTGTTACCTTACACGTTGGGACACTCATGGTTTACCTACAGAAGCGTAGAGTTAGCAAAATGGTGGGAAGAAAAATTAGGATGTTGGACTATGTTGGTTATTTCTTGTAGCCCACAAGAAAGAGCTGCGCCCCGCCGAAGGTGACCTACCTAAAAGCAGAAATCCTTTCTACATACTGTGATTCAAGTCAAGACCACCGGGCTTGAAAAGCTGAAGTCTCTGCCCCAGGATGTGGAAGACAAAGGAGGAGATAAGACTGAGGAAAAAAGATAAACTTTACTCGGCCTTTCTCAGAACTATGCAACCATGAATCATTCCTTCCTACCCAAGGCTGTTGTTTCATATCGCCCCAAGGTCAGATGTCGTGGAGGAGAAAGTCAGAGGGATGAAGAGATTACAAAAATGAAGCCTGGAATGAACAGGGTCTCATCCTTACACTGCTTCATTCCAAATATCACATCACAAATGACCAAAAAAAAAAAAAAGGCTATTCAATTGGTATCCTTTTAGAGACAGTACAGTTGCAATTATGATGAGTTTTGTTGCCTATAATACATTTATTCTCATAGCTTTCATAATCATTAAAGATCGGGTACCAGGCAAACTTTCTTCCCTGTTATACACCCCCCATTTCCACCCCCTCATTGTAAGTGGATTCCCTGTGAGTAGTTTTCTGCCACACCAGTTCCACTGGCATCACAAGGATCTACATTTAGTAGCTCTGAGCTTCGACTTTCTCTGAAAATTTTCACCGTGGGGTCTCCCCCTTGGTTTTCATTGTATTCTATTCAAATTTTTCCGACTTCCTTTGCTTTCTATCTTCCAAGAATTTCTAAGAACTTCTGGGACACAGAGGCCTGTGTTCCAATGCTGTTACTGAATTGTAAAAACATACATTTTAGGAGGAGAGTGTGCTCAATGTGCGAATCTCTCCCTGCACTGATTTCAAGAAACTGTTTTTCTGTGGCCCTTAAAATAAGTGCTTCTGTGGGGACTCTGGAGCAAGATTGACTGTTAGGGACCGAATGTTTGGGTCCCCACCCCCCGCACTGGGCAAATTCATAAACTGAAGTCCTAACCCCCTGTTGTAGCTAAATATGGAGTAAGGAAGTAGTTAAGGTTAAACGAGGTCATTAGAGTGGCCCCTGGTACGCGAGGATTAGTGTCCTTACAAGAACAGATGCCAGAGAGCTTTCGGGTTTGCATTCGCTCTCGTGCGCGCTCGCTTTCTCCCTCTCTCTCTCTCTTTCTCTCTCTCTCTCCCTGCCTCCCCACACACTCAGAGAAAGGGGAAAGGTGGCCATCTCCAAGTCAGAAGAGAGCTCTTACCAGAAACAGAAACTTGCTGGACCTTTGTCTGGAACTTCCAGCCTCCAGACTAGGAGAAGCAAATTCCCATTTAAAATGTCAGCCCCCGCCTGTGGTAGTCTCTTACCGCCAGTTCAAACCCCAGCCCTGCCTGTAACGGATTATGTGACTGTGGGCAATTTGTTTAGTGTTTCTTCAGCAGTATGATTTTCTGTAAAATGTACTATGACTAGTATCCAGCTCCTAAGACTTATTAGGATTAAGTAAGTTAATATTTAGAAAGAACTTCGGACAGTGCTTAGCGCAGTAAACACCAGAGTGTTGGTTAAAGAATCACTTAGAGCAAATGCAGTCCTAATTTCATGAGCAGTGTCTCTAGATGAAAAACTGAAGGCATACCAGTAAAATGTTAGTTAAGGTCATTCTGCAAACTATCAAGAAGATGTTAGAAGTACTTAAATGTTCTGACTTCCACTTGAATCTGTGGATACCACTTAGAGTGACTACAAGAAGTGACCTTCTTCCTAAATGTGATGAAGTACTGTTAGTGCTCTGTGTTTCGTTCCGTCACGACAAGTCTCTTGTTTCCTACAAGCTTTGCTTTCTCAATCTTTCACATTTAGGCCTATGATCTATCTCAAATCAACTTTTGAATATGATAGGATATAGGACTCAAGCTTCATTTCCCCCCACGTGGATACTAATTACAATAGCAATGTTTACTAAAAAGATGATTTTATCGGGGCACCTGGGTGGCTCAGTGGGTTAAGCCTTTTCCCTCGGCTCAGGTCATGATCTCAGGGTCCTGGGATGGATCCCACGTCGGGCTCTCTGCTCAGCGGGGACCCTGCTCCCCCCGCCCCCGCCTGCCTCTCTTCCTACTTGTGATCTCTGTCTGTCAAATAAATAAATAAAATCTTTTAAAAAAAATGATTTTATCTCTTTGAATTACACAAAAGTGCATGTGTATGTGGGGGTTATTTCTGGACTTGTATTCTGTTCATTGGTCCCTGTCTACCCCTGTGTCAATGCTGTTAAAAGCATTACTTTACGTTAAACATTGAAGAGTAAATTCTTCAACTTTGCTCTTCAAGGTCCATCCTTGTTCCTTTCCTACGTGCCCTTAAGTTTTAATGTTGATCTGTCAATTCTCTCTCTCTCCTTCTCTCTCTCTCTCTCTCTCTCACGCACACACACACACACACACACACACACACACACACACCCCTCTACTGGGATTGGGATTGCACTGAATCTACACATAGCCCAGTACGAGTGAAATCGACATAACGACACTGAGGCTTCGGATCTGTGAGCTTAATGTATTTATATCCGTGAGCTAGCTCATTCTCTTTCTTTCTCTCTGTACGTTCAGGTCTCCTTTAACTTCTCTTGGCAATGTTTTGTAGTTGTTTGTTGTTGTTGTTGTTGTTGTTTTTTAAGATTTATTTATTTATTTGAGAGAGAGAGAAAGAAAACGAGTTGGGAGGAGAAGCAAAGGAAGAGGGAGAAGCAGTCTCCCCACTGAGCAGGGAGCCTCACGTGGGGCTCGATCCCAGGACCCTAGGATCATGACCTGAGCGGAAGGCAGATGCTTAATTGACTGAGCCACCCATGCACCCTGTTTTGCAGTTTTTAGCATAGAAATATGCTAAATTTTGTAGGATTTATTCCTAAATATTGGTTTTTTAATGTTAATGTTAGTGATGTTTAAGGAATTTCAGTTTTCCAACTGTACTATTTTATATAGATACAATTGATTTTTGCATTTCGATCTTATATTCAGTTTCCTTGCTAAATTAACTTTTTTGTGGTTTCTTTTGTATTTTGTGTCTGCAAATAAAGACATATTTGTTTCTTTTTTTCCCAAACTTTCCATTTCCTCCCTTGTCTTATGGTTCCAACCTGTAGTAAAATATTGACCAGCAGCAGTGATAACATTCTTGTCTTGTCTGGACCTCAGGGAGGAAGGGTCTGCTATTTCTCCATTAGGTATGATAGTAAAAGGTTTTAAATAGTTACCCTTTATCAAATTAAGGAAGTTCCCGTCTATTTCTGAATTTTTGTCATAAATGGATGTTTAATCTTCATACTTCCTGCATTTGCTGAGATGATGATATAGTTTTTCTTATCATGTGAATGTGGTAAATTGCATTGATTTAAGAATTTTAACCCAGACTTGCATTTCTGGAGTAAACTCCGCTTGGTCATCATGCCTCCATCGTTTGTTGTTGTTGTTGTTGTTGTTTTAATATGGATTTTCTAACATTTTGTTAGGGATGTTCAATGAGAGATACTGGCTTGCAATTTTCTTGTACAGTCCACATCAGGTTTGGGTTGTCAGGTTATGCTGAACTCCTAATAGGAGTTGGAACATACCCCTGTCTAATTTCTAAGAGTTAGGCAGAAGAATTCATCAGCAAAGTGTTCTGAGCCTGCAGTTGTATTTGTTTTGTTTGGGGGGAAACGTTTCTAATTATAGATTCAATTCCTCTCATAGAAATAAGACGTTTAAATCTCTTCTGTCAGTCTTAAGTTGTATTCGTCTGTTTCAACAAATTTATCAAATTTATTGGAACAAAGTTGTTTAATAAGAGTTTATACTGTCCGGCTCCCTTATTGTACAGCGTAAGGACAGGCGAAACTAATGCACGGCGACCGAAGTTAGATGGGTCATTCCTAGACGTACTGCTTGGGAAGGAGCATGATCTTGTAGCGGGATAGAAGTGTTGTCTATCTCGATCCGGGTGGTGGTTACATCCGTGTAAACTTACAGAAAAAAGCCTTAGATGCTCTTACTGTTACATTAATGTATCCATGTTATATTTACATAAAAGTTTAAATGCGAAGTTAAAAGTCAGACTGACCTGTGACTCTCATGCCCACCGGGGGCTGAAGCTTTTGGATGCAAGTGTGGCCCGAGGCAGCCGATCTGAACGCTGAGGGAGACCTCGATCTCCAGAGTGAGCGGTTCCAGTGCAGGAAGACCTAGACCATTTCCTCGTAGTAAACACAGAACCAGCCCACTCCTCCCTCCACCAGTGCGAATAGAGAAAGAAGTCGTTTCTCTAAATCTGAAGGTAGTGAACGTTAGTGTTCAAAGGAAAAAAGAGTGCATGAATTAACACACAGTTCTCTGTTCATCTCTTCCTTCTGATGTTTAAGAAGACACCAGACAGGAGATACTTCAAGACAGTTTTTATATTCTGTGGAAAGCCTCAAGGGTGAATGTTATTATTTGTTGACTGAGCTTGGTATCTTCCAACTTAAAATTTATCTTATTGCAAAAAGATATTAAGAGGGGCGTCTGGGTGGCTCAGTCGGTTAAACATCTGCCTTCAGCTCAGGTTCTGATCTCGGGGTCCTGATCAATCCCCACATCCCGCTCCCTGCCCAGCGGAGAGCCTGCTTCTCCCTCTCTCTCTGCCTGCTTGTGCACGCTCTGTCAAATAAATAAAATCTTAAAAAAAAAAGATATTGGGACGCCTGGGTGGCTCAGTCGGTCAAGCGGCTGCCTTCAGCTTAGGTCATGATCCCAGGGTCCTGGGATTGAGCCCCACACTGGGCTCCCTCCTCAGCGGGGAACCTGCTTCTCCCTCTACCTCCTCTGCCTGCTGTTCCCCCTGCTTCTGCTCTCTCTCTGATAAATAAAATCTTAAAAAAAAGATATTAAGATAAAAAGCAAGCATGAATGAGGAAGCAAAATTTGCCCTTCCCCACTCCCACCCAATCTGTCAATAACAAGACCAGATATTCCTGAAGCATTTACCATATTCCAGGCACTATCGAGTTAATAAACCCATAACACTTTAGTATTGTACCCATTTCACAAATGTCAAAACTGAGAATCAGTGTTTCAATAACTTCTCTAAGATTATACAAAACAAAATATGGTAAAGCCAGAATTTGATGCTGGCTTAGGAACCTGCCTTTTTTATTTTTATTTTTTTAAGATTTTTTATTTATTTATTTGACAGAGAGATCACAAGTAGGCAGAGAGGCAGGCAGAGAGAGAGGAGGAAGCAGGCTCCCTGCTGAGATGCGGGGCTCGATCCCAGGAACCCGGGACCATGACCTGAGCCAAAGGCAAAGGCTTTAACCCACTGAGCCACTCAGGTGCCCTCAAAATGTGTATTTTAAACATTTTCTCTTTTTGACTTTAGTATCTGTAGTTGTATATAACCAATTGTCCCAGCAAACTTAATGTCCAGTAGAGCAAGTCCAAATTCTTGTTTTGTTTTTTTTTCCCCCCAAATTACCTTGGCTATTCTTGGCCCTCTGTTCTTCTGTATAAATGTTTCTAGCACCTTTCTCAAATCGTGTATTAATGCTATTAACTTTCCTATAGATTCACTTTGATGTCCTAGGTGGACAGTCATACAGTCTGCCATTAAGAACTTTTTCTTCCCTTCCAAACCTACTTTTCTCTTCCTTTCTCTCTCTCCCCCGCTTTCATAACTGTGTAACAAAGACCTGCCACGAAATGTTGAATACCAAGTAGTAACTAATAATGGGCATCTTTGTCCCTTCCTGATCTTAAAACGAGCATGTCTAACATTCTGTGCCAGTATGTTCCATGTGGCTTTAGGTTTAGGTAATGATTATAATAGTTATGTAACAGAACTGAAACATCATGTTTTTTAAATGAGTCTAAAATCATGAATTTTACTTCCAAAAATACACAAGGAAATGGAGGGCTAGGATATGGGGAAAGTGGGCAGATTTCTTTTTTATTTGGTGATGGTCTACAGCAACTCCTTTATACCTGAGGTCATTCATTCAAAAAATGGGTTTACATATGTCTTCCAAACATTTAAAGCTAAACAGGAACATTACAAATCAACAGAAGGCCCCCAAACACGAATTTTAAAGAGAGAGAAAAAGAAAGTTAGCAGAAGTTTAAAAACAAAGCCAGCAAGGTGACACTGAAAAAAGAAGAGTATAAAATCAACTGACAAAAGACTAGGTAGGTTTGATAATATTAAAACTGGACCTAGCAGAATTAGAGGTTTACAAAACTTGAATAAACGGAATAAAGATTATGACTCTATGAACCTGTAAGTCCTGAATGCAGCACAGACTATGTAAGACAAAGAGGATTAGGCGTATAAGGAAAAATGTGTAAGAGCAGTATGAGAATTTACATTTCTCCTTGAGAGAAGCAGAGCGTAGATAGAAGGATCGAGAGACTCTTACCGCTATTCAATTAATAACATTGACCTAATTGTTATATGACACATCGTTTCAAAGGACATACCCTGTACCAGAGAACCAGGAAATATTTACAAAATGTGTTTGCTTAGCATGCTAAAAAGAAATCCTTAATAAATCTTAAAAAGCAGCCTGTGTGCACTGGCTATAAATAGAAACTCTAAGTTAATAACAAGAAAAAAGGTAAAAAAATTAAAAATGCAGCCAACCACCTACAAACTGAAACACACTATCCTAAATAATCCTTGGATCGAACAAGCAATCAAATTTGTAGCCACCAAATATTTAGAAAACAATAATGAAAACACACCATTCTCAACCTATGGGATGGAGCCATAGGAGTGAAATACTAAAAACGAGATATTTATAAAATCAGAAACAAGAATGCTCATTATCATATTCAATCAACTGAAAATTATTAAAACCATCAGAGAATTCCTAACAGTAACATGGTTTGAGAATTGGAGAAAGAAAAACAAGCGTATCAGTCAGTAATGGATCCTCAAGTGGTAGGAATAAGTAAGGGAAGTAGAAGAAAGGAGTAAAAGTCAAAATGCTGAAATAAATGAGAAAATGAGGAAGAGATCATTCTTCTCTGGTGGCGAGAAAGAATGGAGGGACAAACCCTTGCCAGGCTAAGAGAAGACAAAAAATGACACATTATAATATAGATAGTATTATGTTATAATTATCATACTATAATAGATAAGAAATGTATTTACAACACTGGGATTATTAAGTGCAACTATATGCTAAAAACATTTTACTTTTTAAAAGATTTTATTTATTTATTTGAGGGAGAGAGCAGGAGGGGCAGAGGGAGGGAAAGGGACAAGAAGACTCCCCACTAGTGGGGAGCCAACAAGGGGAGGCAAGGTAGGGGTTGAGGGGGAGATCTATCCCAAGACCAGGAAATCACAACCAGAGCTGAAGTCGGATACTTAACCAACTGAGTCACCCAGGTACCCTAATGCTAAAAACATTTTATTTTTATTTATTTTTAAAGATTTTATTTATTTGACAGAGAGAGAGAGAGAGAGAGATCACAAGCAGGGGGAGCAGCAGGCAGAGGGAGAGGGAGAAGCAGTCTTCCTGTGGAGCAGGGAGCCCAATGCAGGGCTCAACGTAGGTCACAATCCCAAGATCCTAGGATCATGACCTGAGCTGAAGACAGACGCTCAACCGACTGAGTCACCCAGGCGCCCCAGGAAAACATTTTAAATATAAGGTAGACCACACAATGAATTTCCAGAAAAGGGAAAACTACAAGATGTACTCAAGAAACAGAACCCTGAACAGAGCAAGAACACATGAGGAAGTAAAAAAACTGAAAAAATCACCTTGCAGAAGAGTCAATGTCAATAAACCGGTAATTCTCACAATATATAAACTATTCTAAATCAAGCACGAGATAGTTTCCCAGTTTATTCTGCAAAGCTATCAAAACCTGTTAATCAAAACCAGACTTGTCTCTTATGCATAAACATAAATACGAAATTCTAAATACATGGTTAGTCAATAGAATACAGCAGCATTTTAAACGAGCGGCTCAATATTGGCTTCTACTAACATAGTTTGTTTCTATTATCCGTGGCTCAAAGGAGCAAATCTATATAATGGTAGACATTGAAAAGTCATTTGAAAAAAATTTAATGTCTGTTCCTAATAAATGAGCTTCATGCATACTCTTAATATTCAATTTCTAATCTGTACTTAAAATTATACACAGGAGTGAAATACTAAAAACTAGATGTGCATAAAATCAGAAACAAGAATGCTCATCATATTCAATCAACTGAAAATTATTAAAAATCATAGTAAAAGTTAATGTGGCCAGTGTTTTAAAAACCCACATGACACCTTTCTTTTTTTTTTTTTTTTAAGATTTATTTTTTTGAAAGATAGAGATTACAAGTAGGCAGAGAGGCAGGCAGAGAGAGAGAGAGAGGAGTAAGCAGGCTCCTAGCCAAGCAGAGAGCCCGATGCGGGGCTCGATCCCAGGACCCTGGGATCATGACCCGAGCCGAAGGCAGAGGCTTTAACCCGCTGAGCCACCCAGGCGCCCCTCACATGACACCTTTCTGATTTATGCAGTGCCCAGTTTAAAATATTACAGTACTTATATAACAAGAGGCCATTTCTAAAGTCAACAAAAATATTTTTTGGAAACTTTTTTAAAAAACCAACATGTCAGAACTATGGTAAAGAAAATTTTGGAACTTTTAAGGAGGAACATGTGAAAAAAACCATTCTATGCTCTCAACAGAAACACTTCTAAGTAAATTAAACACTTAATGTTTCCAGTTACGATCCTAAGAGGATACCATAGGAACAGTGATCAAAATGATGCTGATAGTCACAATGAAAAATAAACAGGCCAGAATAGAAACCTTTGAAAAAGGGACACTTAAGTTCCCTCCTACAACAGTATTATTGTCTGCCATGTACTACCCATTGTTCAAAGAGTTGAAAATACAGTGATAAAAACACTACAATGTCAGATGCATAATTGATAAAGATATGATCCAAGCAAACTTGTAACAAAAGAAATCAGGGTGGAACGTAACTGAAAGCCCAGAAACAGACCCCCAGAATACAGAGATGGCATTTACGAACTAGGACTAGGACGTACGGTTCACCAAGGCTGTTTGCATAGGTTCGCCACTCAAAGAAAGCAACAAAGTTGGACCCTTACCTCACAACATCTAATCAATTAAATCCTAAAATGGTTTAGCACGGAAGGGTGAGAGTAGGAAGCCAGAGAAATAAAACAAAACTTGTGTGAAAATTAAAATCATCTTGGAGAAAGCTTTTCAAAGGAGAAACCGTAGGAACAGAATAGAACTGACTACATATATATGTAACTGTTAAATTTTCCTACATCAAAACACACCATATAGTATTTTTAAAGTTATAGTTTCCATAAGGCTCTCTTTCTTATACAAAGAGCTCTTCAAAGCGACAGAGATAAACACCTAAAAATTAAACATGTGAATAGTTAATAAAAGATAAGATACCTGGCTGACATGAAATAATAATGAATTTCATCAGCAATCAAAGAAATACAAATTAAGATGATCTATCACCTGTCCAAATGGCAGCTTTAAAAGTTTTAACAGAGCTAAAGGAAGAGTGATAGGAATGAATGTAAAACTTGCAGACCTTTCCTGGGCAATTCGGGCTCAGCAGAGGTTTGGAAGTACACTCCTTGCGCCAGCAATGCCAAGGAAATCATGGGTATTGTGTATTGATGCAGATTTTTAGCACACTGTCATTTTTAACAGAAAAGTTAGAAATAGTTTGTATCCAGCAATGAGGAAATTTTAGGTTATAGTTCTTCTTTAAAGGAGTAATTGACAACCATCCAAAAGAGGGTAGAATGTAATTATTGACAGAGAAGGATGTTCACAATGTATTATTAAATGAAAAAACAAAACCACAAACTTATGGGCAATATAACCCCATTTGTTGTAAGAAGAGTAGATGCTCATTTATATACATCCATCGAGGCTAAATATTAATGGTTATGACTGGATGTGTTCCTACATTTCGGATGTGTACCAGGCTAAAAAGGGAAAAATAAGTGTTCTTATCCAACTGAGCCGCCCAGGCACCCTGGAAATTCAGTGTTCTGGGTTTTAAGCTTTGTCCCTAAAACATGGCACAATGGATAACAAGTAGTCCTCTTTGTCAGGTAAGATTGTTCCTGAAAGTCTGTTCTGGGTATAAGCAAGAATAAAACAAGGCTAAAAATGGCCTGGAATTCTTACGGCAGTTTATTTACAGACTATCATATACAGCCTTTTTTTTTTTTTTAAACAAATGGCTTATATTAAACACATCAGATTTCACAGTTACAAGACTTTACTAAAAGTTCTTGCAAGAAAGCACAACACCTTTACAACAAACTAACTGTAAAAAAAAAAAAATCAAAGGGTGATTCATTTACAGGGCCTCATTCTGAATGCAATTAGAACTAAAAATTCTTTTTTAATAGGACATTTGAAAGGAGTAAGACCCACAAGACTTGTTAGTCTACATAATTCAAAGGACAAGGTTTTTCCATTGTGGTCAATATTCTGTTTTCTCCATCTTGAACTGGATCACTTGATAGCTTATTAATTTGTTCTTAATAGCTTTTATTTTTAAACTAAAAACACTTTAAGAAATGATCTAAAGAGGCTTGGTAAATGAGAAACTGTTGCGCTCTCCTAACACCGCTGGAAATTATAAAACCTTGAAAGAATTTAAAAGCAATGTTTGCAGAGGCCTACTGATTTTCCTCCTACAAACAGAAAACAGATTTAAATGAAAGATTTTGTCTTACTACCGAATTGTCAGATTTTAAATAACTACTGTCTTAAAAAAAAAAAAAAAAAAGGGAACCTCTTTTTTAAAACCTATACATCCTGCTATAGGCTTCTGATAAGTTTTCTATTTCTCTATTTTTTGTTTTTAGAGTTGACTTTTTGAAGCCATTTGTGTTAAACTCATTGTTTGGTTTATAAATTTAATTATTTTAGACACTGGTAACGATTTTAAGTCCATTTTCTTGTTAAAAAGTTAAGTGTTTCCTGCAGAATTTAGATAAGGCTTAGAGGGACAGCCCAGGCAACCCATCTCTGAACCTTTTTCTTAGCTATATAAAGCGAAGGGAAGTATCATATGATACTAGATTATTAGAACATACGTTTCAGACTTTAAAAGTACCCAAACCAGTATCCCCGAGGATCAGTAGATCTTCATTCAGAACTTGTATTTCAGGTTTACTTTAAAAAAAAAAAAGAAAGAAAAAAGGACCTATGGTGAAAAGTTGCGTAAAACTGGACTGTGCTCCCAGCAAACACAGCAGAACTTTGACTCACAAGTTCCTGTGAGTAGTTTGGAAGCATTTAACCCATTTCACCTTCCATTTTTCTTACGAAATCCTGATCTTTTCTGCAGATGGGCTTTTTACAAACTGGCCAGATGCAAGTTAAAATCTGTTTTCATGATAGAGTTTCCAGTAGTTCTATTTCTTTCTGGAATGTTATTGCTCTTTTCCAATTTGACTTCAAAATTTCACGCTCACATCGTCATCTCTTACATTCGCTTATGCATAACTTAGATATAGCTGAGTAGCCTGGCAGCCCACCACAAGTATGACTTAATGCCCCTCGCGGGTACTGACATACCAGGTACTTGACTGTACTGACGCGTCCCAGGTGCTTGGCACTGGGCAGGCGCTGACGGTATGTTCACTGACAGAACGGAGCCCTGAATCACAGCTAGAGCATTATCCTAATTCACATTCCCCCAAACCATTTTCATCAATCACCCCTTAAAATGAGTCTCTTAACATTTCATGGGTGACCACAACTCTCCAACAAATAGGAGACTTGAGTTGCATGCAGGAACTTCCTGGGTCAGGAAACGCAAAAGGGAACTTCACAGGGGAGACAGTAAAATGCCTTGTTTTGGTAGGTCAGGCTTCTGAGCCTTCAACTTTCATCTTTATAGCTGCCATCTGACTTACCTGTGTCTGTCCCCCAAACTTAAGTAATATATTATGTTCCTGAGATTTCACTCAGAAATACTCAGGGATTACGGTAATTATAATTGGAATTAGTGACTTCCATCCCTGTTCTTTTTATGAAACCAAATTTGCTCAAGTATTCAATGGTACGGAAGGGATGCATTAAGATTTTTACTACCGTATTTCATCGATTCTTTTGTAGACTAACATCTCTGAATTTGGGAAGTGTCATAATTCATGCATCTTAGCATTGTGTTGTCGTTTAATTGGCAACAATTTTTTTCTAAGTGGTACGTAAAATACTGGTATGTCGCACAATTAACGATGTCTTAGGGTAATACGAGAAGCTGCGGTTCAAATTTCAATCAACAGTTTCCCTGTCCTCCCAGCCACTCACCCAACATAAATACATAACTGAAATGTTGGAAGAACTATCCAAACACAGTTCAATTTTATACAAAATATTTAATTTTTAAAACACAGGCTATTCATGTCACATAAATATCTTCAATTTTCAGTTAGCTGCTATGGTCAGCAGAATTATCGAGTGTGACTATTAAGAATAACTTAGATACTGTCACTTATAGGAAAGTCTAAAGCGCTAAGACTCACCATATTAAAATTTCAGATACTTGAATACTGTAGCTATTTTGCTAAATTTCAAAATATTTCTTCACTTCCTGCAATGTAGTTTTATTATGTTGTTAGTACGCAATATTCAAATAAAAGCAAAATAATTTTTCTTCCATTCATTTCTCCCCAACAAAAAAAAAGTTCCATCGAAAAAATAAAATGATCAACTGACATCAACTCATTTTATAGCAGTAAAATGGTAAAATATCCACTTTAAAATATCCTTACTGTCACCAAACTATAATGTTTCCCATATACTGTTTTGAAATGAAGGGTCACAAGTCAGATAGAGGGCGTGGGGGTAAAAAGACTGAGTTTAGAAGTGGAGCAATTTCCATTCTAAAACAGTTTTTTCAATTTACAATTCCAATCAAAAAGTAAGTTACCAGGAGAACAGTGAAAACAAAACGGCTAATTGGCACAACTCTCATTTCCAGAGTTTATTTTTCCATTTAGTGATAACGGAAACACTGGTTCTTCACCTTTGGTTCCTGTTGAGAATTATTATAATTCTGTGTGCGCGTGAGCGTGCACAAAATGTTAGTCAGACTTGACACCATTACGGCTTACATAGGGGTTAGTCTGTCATTCTTTGTTGCTTTTAAACAAAGGAAAAAAATGTTAAAATGAACTAAAGTTGCTCTAAATCTGGCAGAAGTCGTAATAAACCTCACAGAAGGTAAGAGGAGGGAAGATAAGAGGTTTTCTCTCACTACTTCTTTTTAGCATCAGTAGATTCAATCTAGGCAATGTTTCTAGTTAACAAACTGAACAGTTAATTTTTTCTTAAAATGGCAATTGCATAACTTAAGATATATGATGTTTGCCACCCTCCCTCCCCCCCCATGAGCTGAAACAGAATCGGGGAAATTCTGTTTCTGAAGCCTTGCGTCTACACTACCGCCTTCCAATGATCCATGACAAAAGGAAACAGGGACAGTATGGCAGCCCGGAAAAAAATGGTACTCGGAAATTCTCATTTAGCTATTACTTTCAACCACTTATGACATAACTTTGTAGAACTTCTTGCAAGTAACAAGGTCCTGACTGGAGTTCTAGTCCCTTTCTTTGCTCTCACTCTCCTATCAAGACAAGGTGATAGTGGAAGGTAACACAGCCCAACGACAGGCAGGAAAGAAGAAAGTGGGACAGGCAGAGGGAATGGATCTGGCAGGAACTGACAGGCAGCCCCGAAAACACTGGAGAGCTCCCTGCCTCTTCAATACAGTGTATTGATTCCCTGTAGAAGACAAATGGGTGTAAAGGTTAACTGCTTTTTCAGACCTTAAGCTTACCTGTTAAGGCACTTACTTACCCTCCCCACCCCATATTTTTCATATAAAACCCACTATTTCATTTGAATGCATTTTGCTCAGCTATGATAATCTGCAAAATAAAACAAAAATAACGTTGACCATTTTTTTTTTTTTTATAAAACTGTTGCATCAAGAGAAAGGTTGTGTTTTATTTTCTGAAGTGAGCACAAAGTACACCTTTCACAATAACACTGAAAGCAGGTGCAAAGACTGACAGTGACCTTTGACTAAAGGTAGCTTTGTAAAAAGAAAATACCAAATAAATCAGTGCCCTTTCTGATTGTTGTAAAACTGAGGGGGGCGGGGAAGGGGGGGACGACTGGTTGGTTGTTACATAAAAGTTGGTCCAAACTTACAAAAAAAAGCACAAATGTGCATAGTTCAGAAGATCTGCAAGAGGGCCATAAAAGACTCTTATGTCCCTAAGATTAGCATCCACTTAAAACTGCAAGAATACAAAATAAAACAGTTAACTAGAATTTGTGAAGATGTACAATCAACAGATCTAGTTTTTAGAACAGCATGAATTTAAGCAAAGGTTTTTTTTTTTTTTTAACTATTGTATGCAAGACCCTTTTCCACATAAAAATAAAGCTGTTGTTGAATTAATATTATTCAAGTCTCTTGGATTGCTGCCTTAAACTGCAGCTAGAAAAGTCTTTCCAGATAAAAACGATGTGCCTGAGGAAAAACAGATACTCAGTATGGTAACCCTCTGCCTCGACCTCTGCCAGCTGGTGTGCTAATGTGTCCCCTGTATCCTTGTGAATATCCAGGTCCTTGGGCAGGAGAAGTCCAGGTCTGCCCGTGCATGAGGCCAGGGCCACCCGGGTTTTCCTGTAAGTTACCGCCATAGTTATAGTTGTGCATCTTTGCTGGCAAAGGATGAGTACTCTCTGGCCCTGCGGGAGGGTCACTGCTGTTGGCCAGGACTGCAATGGGGCCATGGCTATATTCAAACCTGTGGTCCTTGTCTCCACTAAACAACATGGGACCGGTATTGAGGTAAATGTCTCCATATCCAGCTACTGAACTGGGAAATGACTCGGAAAAGGCAGAAGGCTGAGGCGGACCACCAGAATGAGATGAAGCAGTACTGTAGTTATCCAAAGACTGAATATCCGAGTTTCCAATGAAGCTCCGTCGTTCCAATGTTGGAGCAGAGCTACCTCCCAGACTGTCACTGCTAACGTAGGGAGCGGAAGAGAAAGAAGAGGATCCAAAATTGTCCTTGTAGTCGGATGTGGGTACATAAGTGTCTCCTGCCTGGTAATCAATACCACTTTCTCTTTTGGGGTCATCCGGGGGCTGATGCTGGGCGAGCAGCTGTAACAGGGCTGCTTTCACTCCGGCGTGAGGGTCAGTTAACGCAGAGCTAGTGGTGGGAACATGCTGGTTTTCTGTCCGATAATCCAGATCTTCTTCGGTGACTGGTGGTGGTTCAGGTGGCTCAGGAGGTCGTTGATCAGGAGGCAGAATACGAGGCCGGTCTGGTTCTGGTGTGAGCTCCAGCATCCTCATATCTTGGTGCTGAATGAGGTCATCTTGCCCTAAGTGACACAAAGTGAAAAAAGAGAGTTAAAAGTTATCATGGAAAACTAGAAGTTCAAAACAGTCCATGTTTCCTATGGGTGGCTGTAAAGAACATTAGAAGTTCCATCTCTGGAGAAAGGGAAAAAAAAGAGAGGGAGAAAGGAAGGAAGGAAAGGAGGAAAAAAGGGAGAGGAAGGGAAAGCAAAAGAAGGAAAAAGCGATATAAGTACTACTTTGCGGGCTACTCTAAGTCTATGGTGACTGAAAAATTTAACTGCATTTGACTTTTCAAAGGTATCTCACATCTACCTATTTATAGCTTGAAGAACAAAAGCTCCTATACACAGAGTCTCTGCCTTGGTCAGTATCGTCTTGTAGTTGGAGTAAAGACTATTTCTCAACTACAGGTTTACAAGACAAAACTCTACGGCATTCAAAATGAGCCACGTCACCCACGGATAATTTGTTAAAGAAGCTGCTCCTAGAAATAAATGAATAAGGAAACAACCCATAACCGGTGACCTGGGATTTTTCAGAACCCATCCGCGGGCGATGCCACCGGACACTCCGCGTCACCGCTGCCCCCCAACACCACACACACGGCGCGGGCAGCAGCGTGTTAGAGGTCGGCCATCCGCACACTCACCCGACGCTGGGGTGCTAGGTTCTGGAGGTGGCCTGAGTTGTAACGACGCTTCGTGTCCTGATCCATTCTCCCTCTCTTCTAGCAGCACATCCTTCTGCTTTGACTGCTGGGCCTTTATTAACTGAGTCAGCAGAACCGCAAACGCGCTCTGCACGGCCGCCTGCGCAGCGTCAGTCTCCACTTTAGGCTGCACGCTCTGAGAAGAAGGCTGAATTCCTCCCAGCGGTTTCGAAGACTCCTGCTGTGGTGTGGATGGATCTGTCTGTTTTTCACCTGTTGCCAAAATTCCAGCAGGAAGGTTTATTTTATTTAGCTGCTGTTGAGTCTCAGAGTTTACCTTAATGTTCAACACTTGGACAAAATCAGCCACATTAACACTTGTTTTAGACTGCAGTAGGTTTAGGAGAATTGCCAATTCACTGTGGTTTAACTGCTGTCCAGGGCCTGTTTTTACTAAAGACAAAATTTGTATTAATTAGCATTGCCGTCATTCATAGCACACCCCGCCCCCCAAAATGGCCCTGTGTGACCATATTCATATGTACATTTGTGGGACAGTGTTTAAGAAACGCTGTGAAAAAGGCATCTCAGTCTAGTTCTAATTTCATGGACGTTTAAGATGGAACTGCTCTGAAGTTAAAACTGAAACTGTGGCCCATTCTGAAGGGGGAAATACTTCAAAAAGGAAACGTGAGACTGTGGCTGGAAGCCCATCCCCTACACAGAAGCGGGAATCAGGAGAGCGGAGGAGGAGGACACCTACAGAGTCAGCATTCTCTAAGCATTTCACATCCTTTACTCCTCACAACAACCTTAAAGCCGTGATCTGTTATTAGTACGCGCCGCTCCTTTTTTTTTAACTGAAGAAACTGACCTCCAGAGACACTAACTCACATGCCCGAAGTCACACACTCTAAGTGGCTGAGTTGAGGTGAGAACCTGGGTGCTCTGATTCCAGACTTAGAGCTCTACTCACTGTACTGCTCGTCTCAAATAATGCTTTTTATATCTAAGGACTGCACCTTGTTTTTGCAGTAAATTCACACTGCAATGTTGTAGACTCTTTCATAAATGTATTTTATTCAAATCACTGTTTTTTAAGTTAACTCACTTTGGGAAGTTTGGACCTCCTACAGAAACATGCTTATGATGTGCACACAAGCTCATCTGCTCAGCACCAGCAAAACAGATGCCCTTGTTTTTCTCGAATTTTCCGTTTAGACTTGTGATGGTTACACAGGTTCTTGTGCAAGCCTCTGTAGTCACATGGAACAAGGCTCGAGGGTATACACTACTGTGGAAGCTCAGTGATACTACATCGATAAGCAATTTCTATAAGAATAAAAGGCAGGGGCGCCTGGGTGGCTCAGTGGTTTAGGCCTCTGCCTTCAGCTCAGGTCATGGTCTCAGGGTCCTGGGATCGAGCCCCACATCGGGCTCTCTGCTCCGTGGGGAGCCTGCTTCCTCCTCTCTCTCTGCCTGCCTCTCTGCCTAGTTGTGACCTCTCTCTCTGTCAAATAAATAAATAAAAAAAAAAAAAAAAAAAAAAGAATAGAAGGCAAATAGAAGAGAGACTTCAAGAAGATGAAAACACTGATGATTAAGGCTATCCTTTGATTTTCTCTCTTTATATATCCTGAGATACTTTTATTACTTCTTTGTTAATTTTAGGGTAACTTGAAACAAACTTTTGCAAATTCTTCTTATGACCCGCAGGCATTACTAAGTAAGGAGCCAAGCCTGTTTGCTGTGGCGCTAAGAGCCAGTTTCCCTCATTTTCCAGTTCATGTCTCTATCAGCAGAGCTTCTGTGACGATGCTCTCTCCTCTACAGAAAGGGCATTTTCTAATTTTAAGACAGATGATGATGACAAAATTGGAGCACAAAGGATTCATTTCTATTTCACAAAACCAGAATTCTCACTTAACAGTGACAGTTAAAAAAGGGGCGGGGGACAAAAAATGAAACGCTGACCAACAACTAACAACTGGTTTTGGTTTGTAAAGTAACATGTATCAGCGCTTTAATGTAGTCTGACCAAGGTCAAGTATAAGCTTGCAGCTTACATGGGAAAGCATTAAAGGTAATCTTTCTCAGGCTTTCTCAACTAATCTACTCTGTATTTATACTCCACCACCAAAAGTTGAATCTGATCAGTTCTATTTTCATCAACCAACTGACCTTTAAAACTAAGTGACAGAATGAGTTTAATAAATTTCCAACCACACTGAAAAGGTTTCATTCTCAGGAAGCAGCTGACTCTTAGAACAACTGAGTCAGAGGAAGAAATCTGTTTCCCCCAAATAGCCTTCTTCATCATACATCAAGTCCTTTCTGGCACACAGGAGAGTCCAATCTTTGAGATTCTAGACTATAATGGGACTTATATTAAGAGTGATTTGTGGACATTATAAGCCACATAAAAGAGCTTCTTTTAGGAATTCGGCTGTTTCCCTCTGTCTACGAACTCCTGCACTAGGGCAGACAGGAAGTCAAGAAACCTGACCGTTCACTGATCGCTCTCTGCCAAGTCCATCTTAAGCCTCGGTGGCTTCCTACTGCGGCGCCGGGGACAGTGCGGCGTCTGCGCAGGCAATTCCCAGGGAAGTGTCGAGTGTGGGGAATAAACCTGAATGTTTCGGCCACAGATGCTTACACTAGAGCAGTCTCATCACCGTGAGGCCAGAACAAGGGAAGAACACCGACTACCGCGCAAAGCACTACTGACCAGGTGCGAGACTCGAGTTGGCCTGAGGTTTCAGCTGCGAAGATGGCAGTGCGCCCTGCGGGGTGCTGGCCCTGCTGTCGTCAAAGCCGAGAGACAAGTCCTTCCTGGGGGCTTTCACTGTGGACACATCATCAGTCATGCCCATCTGCTTCTGTCGTCTTCGCTTCTTACTCCACAGCTCATGACAGTCTTGCCATAAAGGAAGGCTGGAAAAAAAAGTATCCAACTGTGTGCAATGTTACTTCTTAACAACACCCCAAAGCTGCTAACAGTCACTACAGAGCTGCTCCCCACCCCCCCATCCCGCCAGTCGTTCCTGAAGACTGCAGACACACGCTGTGTGACTCCTCAGTAAAAACAGCCTTGACGCCTGCCCCCCAACTTCAGAGCTTCACCTCTACAGCCAGACTATTTTGCTGTGACTTCTGAATAATCAGTAAATAATCATTTAGTAAAACTATGAACGAAGAACACAAGTTCATAAAAGTATGTTACTATCATCCTTGGTGCAACCTTTTAAAGCCAGGTCTTCTCACAGTCCACCACACATTGAACAGGACATGGGAAAAAAGGGAAAAAATATGCCATTTGCAGAAAATGGAAACAGGATTAAAAAGGAGTAAAAGCTAGGAGATAACGTCTGTGAAAAACTTCCTAGTAAAAGCGTCTTACTTTTTTAATGCCCTCTTATTTACTTCCATAATGAAGTGCTCTAAAATTAAACTATGCTACAGAGAAGTTTCAAAAGTAGGTAATCCAGGCTCATGACTACCCAACAACAAAGAGTTCTGAAAAACTAGCAACTATCAAAATTACCCACAATTCTGAAGCAATTCTGCCTTAATGTGATTTCATAAAACTGACAACACTATAGAGTAACTTTTGCTTAAAGACATAAATGTTTGATTTGTAAGTTGTTTTCTTCTTATCCTAATAAAAATTCCAGTGGGAAGTTACTACTGTATCTATTTTAAAGATGAGAAAATTGAGGCTTGGAAAGGTTAATAAACTTGCCCAGAATAACTACAAATGCCCTTACACAGCCCCAACCTGGTGACGGATCTGCCGTCTTCAACCTGGGTATGTTTCCCTCTCAGGACGCTCTCCAAGGGGTACACCTGAAGCTGCTGTCAAATCATTCGAGACTCTCTGTCCTCTCTCCTGACCTCGACCCTGGAGAGTGGCCTGCACAGCAAGTTCGTTCACACCTCCTCTTCGGTTACTCTCACCTCACGTTACAAAGTAAAGGCATATGCAACAATATGGTCCAATCTTAGCAATATAATATTAAGTAAAAAAAGTCATTCCCAAAAGATTACAAACAGCATGACACCCTTTTAATAAATTCTTAATAAAATTAAAAACAACTAAAATTTTTAAATAGAACTTTTTATGAATACATATAGATGGCAACAAAAGTATATACAAAAGAAAACAGGGATGATGGTTACCTCAGGTGGAGGGAGGCAAGGGGACAGGTCGTAGGGCAGGGGGTGGGGAGAGGGGATGATATGACTAACGGAGGTTACTGTCAAGGTTCTAGCTTTTATTTGGTAGGTTCATGGCTGCTTATTAAAATCATTTAAAATAACTAAGTAACTAAAAGAAAAAAAAGAGAGCCATGCATGGACCAATGATGAGTGACACAAGGATTATGATTAAACCAAGTCTATGCACCTGAGGTCCAAAAACAAAACAAAGGCATACCTCTCAGCCATCTTACTATGGTGCATTGCCTCAGCGTGTAAAAACCTCCTGGAGTAACAAACAAAGGTACAATTTGAAATATTGATATTGGGAAGCTTTAAGGCATCATAAACCCGCCGAAGACTTTCCTTTCTGTGCGCTGTGCATGTGCATGTATCATAAGATGTGTGGCCTTATGTCCCTGGTGGGATATTCTGAATTCAGATACACTGCGGAGTAGGGAAACTGGAGTGACTTCACTTCGATGCTCTTGCGGTAAAGCCCCATGAGAGGAAAGCAAGCAAAGAACTCCACTAACAAGGGCTTTGGTTCCCTCCCACAGTTTAAAGCTAAGAGCTTCCTCTGTGGATTATCTCAACACTCATCTCTAGGAAAGATAAGCAATACCCAACAAACAGCTCAAAGGTACAGGTTAGTGACGCTGACTCTGGATACACCAGCGATGTTTTCCAGGATGACCAAATTTTTATTTGCTTTTCTGAAGGTTCAAATACTGGCTCAGCCACTTACTTATTGTGTCTCATCAGGCAAGTAACTTGACCTCTGTGCCTCAGTTTCCTTATCTTTAAAAATGAGATTAGCAATACAATCTACCTTACGGGGTAGAGGTAATACATGTTAACATACGCAGGCGCTGGACAGTGCCTCTCACACAGCAGGCACTCTATTCATGTTTGATACCATTTACCGTCATTCAACACCACAGCTGAAAACTACTTTAATCAAATCACATCATGAAATATTTACTCCAATTACAGTTGATCACATTTTATCTTAGAAATTGTTCGGTGCTTTTTACTTGCTGTTAAGAGAAAATAAAATTATAGGCTAGTTGTCACTCTAATTCACTTTTTAGCAGTAAATGCCTTCTTTTCGCTAAATCAGAAAAATCTGACACCATGTCTAATACAATTAATTTGAGAGATTTTTGTTTTGGTTTTTTGTTTTAATATCCCATTCTCATTTGATTATTCAAAAAAAATGATGAGTTTAATACATACACATAGCTCCCAAAGGAATACCACGCCAATGCTTTTCTTCATAGTCCTCACCTCACAGATAACTGATCATTTTAACTACCTATTACATATTACAAAATAACGAGATGCTTATATAACTCTTAATTTATACATTAAATCAACAGCTTTAATTACAACCTGACTGCTTTAGTGATATATCCCTAATTTATTACTGGATTACAGCCTGTTCACCAAAATGTGTATTAACATCCTTATTTTTAATGGAGAAATGAGTCAGTTGTGTTCTGATAAAAATTAAGTGAATTTAGGTGATGTGTTTGACAATATGGGGAGTTTCCAATTAGGTTACGTGGCAAGCGTTTCCCATGAATGGGATGTATCTACAGTTCCCAGGTTTCCACAAAAACATGTAATAAGAAAAACAATCTAACATATGGACTGGCTAAGTTGTACTGACATTACCTGTTGACTTCCTAAACTTTTCTACGTATACTAGATGAAACGGGCACTAATAAAAGAAAAAGTACCAAGTGTAAAGAATCATTTAGGGGCACCTGGATGACTCAGTTGGTTAAGCGACCAACGCTTGACTTAGGCTCAGGTAATGATCTCAGGGTTGTGAGATTGGAGCCCCATGTTCGGGACTGCACTGGGTGTGAAGCCTGCCTAAGATTCTCTCCCCCGGGTGCCTGGGTGGCTCAGTTGGTTAAACGGCTGTCTTTGGCTCCAGGTCATGATCCCCAGGTCCGGGATTTCTCTCTCTCAAATAAACAAAAATCTTTAATAAAAAATTCTCTCTCTCCCTCTTCCTCTGCCCCTCCCCAGCCCCCCACCCCTGGTTCATGTGCCCTCCTCTAAAAAAAACAAAAAAGAAAACAAGAAGTCATTTAGTAAGTATTAGTAAAGCTTCTTTAGCTTACTTTCTCAAATTCTGAAAAAAATTTGAGAAGGATTTTTAAAAAGTCTCTTCAAGTCACGTGGTTTCCTATTCTTTACTATCAAGAAAATTATGAGAAAGAATCCTAAAGTTGACATCTGAAAGATCATTGTAGTAATTTCTGATGACAGGAGCGCGTGGGTGGCTCAGTGGGTTAGGTCTCTGCCTTCGGCTCAGGTCATGGTCTCAGGGCCCTGGGATCGAGCCCCACCTGGGGCTCTCTGCTCAGCAGGGAGCCTGCTTCCCAGTCTCTCTCTGCCTACTTGTGTTCTCTCTCTCTGTCAAATAAATAAATAAAAATCTTAAAAAAAAAAATCTCGGGGTGCCTGGGTAGCTCAGTGGGTTAAGCCTCTGCCTTGGCTCGGGTCATGATTCCAGGGTCCTGCGATCAAGCTCCACATCGGGCTCTCTGTTCAGCGGGGAGCCTGCTTTCTCCTCTCTCGGCCTATCTCTCTGCCTACTTGTGAGCTCTGTCTGTCAAATAAATAAATAAAATCTTTAAAAAAAAAAAAATAATATCTGATGACAAATCACTTTGTGATTTTTGCAAGCCATGTGGAAGAAATGCAAAGAATTCAGTGACAAAACTATGACAAGAGTCCATCTGTTCGCGAAGGCTTATTTACAAGGGTAAATTATAACTTATAAAAATAAAAAATAAAATTACAATTAATGTGGGACTTTCATTCTAGAATAAGCGTATTAACTGACAGATATTAAAATTACATGGGGGGGATCATAGCCCTACTATTTCATTAGGTTGCATCACCAACCAAATTTACACACACACACACACACACATTCATTTTTTATTTTTTAAGTAGGCTCCACACCCAGCATGGAGCCCAACACGGCTTAAACTCACGACCCAGAGATCAAGACCTGAGCTAAGATCAAAGAGTTGGACACTTGACTGACTAAGCCACCCAGGCGCCCCTTTCTTTCCTTTTTTTAAAAAAATTTTAATTGAAGTAGAGTTAACATAACACTATATTAGATGCAGGGGTACAACATAGTGATTCAACAATTTTCTTTCCATTTTTTTAAAAATATTTTATTTATTTATTTGACAGACAAAGATCCCAAGTAGTCAGAGAGGCAGGCAGAGAGGAGAGGGGGAAGCAGGCTCCCTGCTGAGCAGAGAGTCCGATGCGGGACTTGATCCCAGGACCCTGAGATCATGACCTGAGCTGAAAGCAGAGGTTTTAACCCACTGAGCCACCCAGGTGCCCCTTCTTTCCATTTTTAAACTTAAATACACAGTAGTAATATTTGCAAAGATCATTTGATTAAGAAGAAAAAAAAAAGGCTTTGTATTTTCTAAATGACTCTTGGTGAATATCAAAATGCTAAGATATTTTGATCCCGCTGGACACATTTACAAGAGTGATGTAACTGCCCATTTAAAAATGTCAACACTTACCATACACTGAAATTTATATCTTTTGCAATTATTCCAACCCTTGATTTAAAAAAGTTTATACACCAATTAAAAAATGTGCTCAATATAGCTTTTACCAGAATTCTTTCCTGCGGACCACTTAAACTAAGAGATCAACTTAGTATTACCTTGGGAGAAAAATGACCTTATATTCCTCTTGACAGGATAAAGCAGGAAGCTCACCTCCTACCTCAGTAGTATTCTTGACACACACACAAAATGTTACTCTAATTCTGATCACAAGAAAGCAATTAGAGCTAGATTTTAGAATGTTTTACAAAACAGGTAGCTTCAACTCTTCAAAAATCTCAATGTCATAAAAGCCCTACCCGAAGAGTAATTAAATAAAGACTCAAGAGACACTGCAACTAAATGAAATGTGTGAGCTTTGAATGAATTCTTCATCCAAGACAAAAAAAAAAAGCCCAAAAAACCAGACTATAAAGGAAATTACTGGCCCAACTGGAGAAATCTGAATATGGACTATCTACTAGATACTGCAATGTTAAATTTCTTACGCTTTATAATCGTACTGTAGTTATAAAGTCCTAGTTCTTACAGAAACACAGCAAATCATTGATAAGTGTTGTGTCACTCTCACAATATAATAGTTCAGGGAAAAAAGTTTATTATATATAGTGATAAAGCAGATGTCAGTAACTACTGAATCTACATGAAGGTTATACAAATGCTCATTGTACTATTCTTCCTGTTTTTCTGTAGAGGTGAAATGTTTCCAAATCAAAAGTTGAAAAGAATTCTTCTTTGAAGGAAGAAGAGTCAAAGTGTCAACAGAATGATTCAGATCCTTCAACATTCAAATGATAGATCCTTTTTTTCTTTCAAACCATCCATAATGGCAATTCATATATAGTTCAATAAAAACTTAATAAAGCTGAATATGAAGGTCTTAGAAAATATAATAAACCCAATCTAAGTCATAAGTGGAAGAGCCAGGATTTGGAACTCCAAAGCCCACGTTTGTTCATTCATAATATGCTAATTTTATTACATGGAAACATTTTATTACAGAAATAGGCTTGCTTTTTATAAATTTTTAAAGTTATCCCTACAAAGTTTCTAGAGCCTATCAAAAAGAACCAAATGGACTGCTTTGTCCCCTCCCTCTCCCCACCCCCCAAATAAATCTAGAGAAATTATAGGAGCCACAAGGGAATGAAGGTTCAAGAACCCAGCTACTGTGACTCTCTATACATTTTCTCTCAATCGTACGATAAATTCATTCTATACTGGCTTTTGTTATTAACGCTCTTAGGATTTCCTATTGGATAGTCTGCCAAGGAGTATTTCAGAACTGCTCTTTCTTACTGAACTTGCTGGCTCCACCCTGAACTGGATTTGTATTCTTGGGCAAGTTTCTTAACCTCTGAGCCTGCTTCCTCCCCTGCAGAACAGTGACAATAATAATACCCACCTGATAGAAGGGAGTACAAGAAAAATGCTCAGCAGAGCACTCAAATTTTTAACTACAGGAACTAGCAGCAGTATAAACACTAGGACTGGTAGAAGTAGTACCAGAATAATATTGGCAGCAGGAATATTAGAGTTGAAATCTAGTAAAATTAGAAAGAGGAAGGCTGCTTTTGCTAACCCTGGTTAGCTGAACATGAAACAAGTTCTGCATTCTAGATGTACGAATTATGTGTGTTACTACTATTCTATTTCTTTTGATTTATGCTACGTCTTTTGACTTAACTAATCATGGAAGAGGTTCTGATTGTTTTATATAGATGCTATTAAAACTGGCCAGATGGGATCTAACATAATGAAAAGCCACTTACTCTGGTGGAGGCATTTTTGAGGGTTCCACGTCCCGCAGGAACTCGCACTGGAGCGCCTGTTCTGCAGTGCAGCGCTTACTGGGATCCAAGGCGAGCATGTAATCAAACAAGTCTAGTGCGGCTGCAGGAATACTGGCAGGAGAGGACGACAGAAGTCATGCATGGTCTCTGACACAAGCTTAGTGTTTCTTTAAGCTGACATGTCATAACATGTTTGTTCTACTTTATTCCAATAAATTCCAAATTTTGCTTTGAAGAAACAGTCATTTTTACATAATTTTTTTAAACTACTATTCTAAATAATTTGAAATTTGGCCAACAATGGTGTATCTTATTACTGTTGGAAATTTGTGATTATGCCATAAATTAAGAGCTGAATAGAACAGTTTCCCATAACAAAATAAAAACCTGAGCTCAGATAACATGAAAGTTGCTCCATTAAGTGGTGTTCAAGTTTTGTCATGTAAGCTCCAAATGAAACACACACACCTAAATCACTGATACCATAATGACAGTGAGATGGTAATTTGCATGTAGCAAAGGGAAACTCAAAAGTAAAGAACACAGAAGAACTGTGATAGGTCTACCTTGGGTCAATAGAGGACAGAGTGACATTTAGAATTCTCAAGAAATAACTAAAAAAAAAGGAAAGAAAATTCAATGCGATATGGACACGTAAGCATCCCCTTCTTACAAAACAAATTCTTCTCTTAACTTTCGACGATATTGCTTCTTTGGTTTCATGGTGTTGAAATATGGTAGTTTGATTACATCGGGCCACACTGCAGGACATGGACTCCCACATATACGGCTAAACAACACACAAAAAGAGGTACATCAATATAAACTCCACAGAAGAAAAAAATACAAACAACTGCTATATAAAAATCCCCTCATCCTTCAACACAGAAAAGTTGGAGTCTTGATACTATATGTAAGAAATTTCATTAAATATTTTAGCATCCCAACTTAATTACTTGCTTTAAGGAATCAATTTATTTTCAGTGGATATTTCTAACACTCCAAACATTCCAATTCCAAAAAAGAAAACCTTCACATTTTCAAAATCAAGTCTTAAAACACAGGTAATGCTTTAAATATGCCGACCATATCTTGAACCGAGATGAAAAAATTTTATGCCAATAAATTAAGGAACCAAAGCGTAGGTTTATGTCTTTCTCTGGTCTTCTAGGTACCTGTCATTACTTCTGTGAGAACCGCGGAAACAAATTTCCTACACCCAGGAAGGGAACGATACTGTCATGTCTGCTGCTGCATCCATCAACAGGAAGACCCTCAAAGTAACACTCTTGAAACACAGAAGTTCTTCAGCTTAAGTAATACCACTGATTTTAAGGTATTGATAAATTTTAACTGCTTTACTCTGTGCTTATCTGTAGCTCGAAAGCCCTATTTTTGTACTAACTACTAAGTCCCTGTTACAATAACGTGTAGAGGTAACTCCAGCTGGTAAGCATTTGAAAACTCACTCGGCAATATATAGATGAAAAATTTGTTAAATATGGTTAACCTGCATGTACTGAACCTCAAAAATAAATGTACATTGAACATAAAATCCTCAGCTGATCTTCACATGTGAAGAGGAAGTGTCCATATATCACCGACTAAAAATAAAAATGTTCTGTACGTAATAAATATAAATGCACCAGTGTGCACAAACAAAGGATGACTAACGGTGTCCAGCCATCCTTTAGCTGAGCTGTAGAACGCTATCTCAGAAACAGACATATTTACATAAGACAACTGCTCATCTTTTTTAAGCTATGTCCCTAAAATGTACTTTTTTGGTTTCAACAGATATTACAATTTTTGGAAACACAAGCTTCTAAGAAGGTAGTAAGAGCCTATTCTTTGTACATGGCCAGTCTCTTCTTCCTCCCAACTAGATTTTTACAACCTCCTCAAAAATACAGTGGCTCCGTTAGGAAACAAGGCTGACCTTGCGTCTCAAGCCGCGTTCCTAGTCTCATTCCCCAATTCATCTCTCCCCACTGCCCAATCACACTCTCCCACGTCCGTGATCAGATTCTCTCTCCCTTGATTCTAACTAGTGGACAATCTTTTCATTGCACAAGATTCAGATCAAAAGTAGTCCATTCAGTGCAGTCTTCTGTATCCTCATGGCTGCTCAGAAGGGTCCCTTCGCATTCTACTTGCTTCTTTGGACACTTTTTCGTATTTCATGCTGCTTTGTATCTTGGTTGACCTGTCTGTTTCGCTCACTAAAGCGAACCGTGTCTCTCATGGTTTTGTGTATTTCTCCAAGTAAGTATATAAATATAAATAATCCTTGGCAGGCTGGTGTGTTATTACAGAAGTATGAAGTTCACTGCAATTTTTAAAAATGAAGGATACTTTCAACTGCAGAAACACAGGAACATGCACTCCAGATATGGAAGAGGTGCGGAATTTGGGCTACAGCTCCAAAGATAAGTGAGCAACAGACAGGTCAAAAGTGAGTAAGAGAAACGTTCCTGGCAAACAGAAGTGCATAGACAGTCATGAAGTAGTCAAGGACAGACATGTGGGAAGAAGACAGAGGAAACAGGTAGAACTTGGGGCTCAGGGAGGGTTAGCTGAGAGCACAGATAGGAGCCACAGAATGTTTTAAAAGGCAATTTGCCTAACTATAATGAAGATAGACTTTGAAAACAAACTTTAAAACTGAATTCTGTCTGTGATACTGGTCAAACTGCATTGCTGAAGAATCTGTTTCTTCTTTTGTTAAAGAGAGGTTCATTTCCCTTCAAAGCTGTGAGACTAAATGAGCTGGCATCTGGACTGTTCAAAAGCTCTTCGATAAAAGTAAGTTTCATTACCTCTTATTCTAAAGAGCTTCAGTTATTTTAGGTGTTGTGGGAAGACAGCTGAGTGGTTATCTAGCTGGAGTAGCACACCGGACGGAACAGATTCACTGAGGCAGGGAAAGTTACTAGGAACTAAGGAAGTAGACAGGACAGCAATTGATGGTAATTGCATATTAGCAAAAACTAGCCTGATGGCCAGCCAGTGATCTCAAAATCACTTACCGAAGAGGTCTTGAGATGGCTCATACACTAAATCTGCAAATACCTGAGGTCTATTTTGGGAATCTATTCTGATGTATGTACTCTGGTAGCTTTTAATTTCTGTGAGGCCAACAGGACAAAGCCTTCTATAATCCATTCCTCTAATTGTTCTCCTCAGCATTCTCCTAGGATGAACCTGGGATCAATGCCGTCACACTCCACAAGTGAGAGCACTGTCTGGATCCAACTGCCGCTCTGAATTCATAGATTACTTTAGAAAGGATTGCTATCTTCAGAAGGCTTAACACTTCTATCCCAGAAATGCCCAATTTTTCTATTTCCTCCAGTTTTATATTTACATGTCTTCAATTAGACCTTATATACTACTTTTTATCAGGTTTTTTTTTTTTTTTGCTTTTTTGAATGTATTCTTATTCCTACTAAACAGTCTAAGCAGTAAATAGGGAAGTTTTGTTATAGAAGACATCTTAAATATGACATACAAAGTTTTAGATAGCCATCTGAGATCCTATGGCTCCTACCATAGTTTTAATAGTTTCTTTGAGGCTTTCCAGCTTTACAATCTTATCACCTACAATCAATTCTTCTCTATTTTTTCAAACACGGATACTTCTTTTTCCTGATATGGTATGATATGTGGCAATTTCTAAACAATGTTACAATGATAATGATGCCACATAATATTGGGTAGTTTCGTTTGGTTTCTGACCTTAATGGGAGTACCCCCTCTCACTGTTTACAAATGGGAAGGATGATGACTTCTGGTTTGAGAAAAACAACACATAATAAAGATAATCACAGCCACACACACAAACTCACATATATATCCTGTTAAGAATTCATTTATTCCTTTTTACTGTGGGCTTTATTTTTGTGACTTTTAAATTTTAAAGGATACTTCAGTTTTGTTAGTTTCATTTTTAGAAACTATTATAATCATCATCTGCATTTTCCCCCCTGAATAACTAATGCCACGAATCATATTAAGAGCATTCTTAATACCCACACTTATATTCAACAGAGGAATACTTCCTGGCCTTAGTAATATACTACCATTTTAGTGTAATGCTGTATCCTACCTGTTCATTTAGATGTTGTACATCAATATTCCTATGTGAGACTGGTATACAGGAGTTCTCAAAAATGGGGTTCAGACTCTTCAGGTGAAAGGTGTTACTAATACATTATTTGCCTTTTTCAGTGTGTTGACTTTGCACTGATGGTAGAATGGAGAATGACCAGCACCTTAGCACGATTCAAGGCAGTGGCACCAAACTATCAGGCAGTAAATACTCTTCACTACTATACCATCTCCCGGGGCGGGGGTGGAGGAGAGATACACCACATGCCACTTAAGAATGTACTAAAAAATCGTTAATGTTATTAAACCCTAACACTATTTGGAACAGTATATATCTTCTTTATATTCTCAGTGATGATACAGAAAATACTCATAAGTACTTTTGCTGCTCAAGAAATTCTGATAGCTATCCTGAGAAGCACTTGTGCAATTATTTGAGCCACAAGCTGAAGCAGCCGTGTGTCTTTCATGGACCGTCATTTTTACCTATATGAACAAGCAACACACTGTGGTCACTCAGAGTTGGGTATCTGCCAGACATTTTCTCACATGTGAACGAGTCCACTTTTACTTCAAGGACAATAATTGCAGTATTTATGTTCAATTATAAAATTCAAGCTTTCAGGAGAAAATTAGAATACTAGGAAGCTTACATCTATGCCATAGACTTGACAGCTTCACAATAAATATCTACAGGCTTTTCTGATGAGATTAGTGGTGATAACCAAAATTATATAAAGAAATGTTACATTTAGAAGATCTGTGAAATAGGGGACCCACTATTTTCCGTATTACCAGTGTTAACAAAATCATCACAGATCCAGAGTGCAAGACACACTAATGGATTTTAATATATTAGAATACAAAATATCCCTTCATATGTTTTCAGACTGTATATTACAACTAACCTATAAGAAATTACCACTTATTTAGTGTAATTGCAAAGAAGAACATGCACAATGACCTGAAAGACTACCAAAAACAGCGTATCAGAGAGGAGAATCCAGATGTTACTCTATTAAGCCAGACATTTCTTTTAATGTCTTTTTATGTAAAATCTTTTGTAAAAGATATGTAAAATATCTTATGTAAAACAGTGCTACTCATTTCACCAACATTTATTTTAGTTTGGAAAATATAGACATTTTATAATTAAACAATGTTAACATACTGTTTTAAAATAGGTATTTTTACTTTCTCAGTTTTAATTTCTAGTATGATAAATATCAATAGATATAACTAGCATAAACAAAGCTCCTGGGACCTTTCATAATTTTGAGGAGTGCAGAGAAATTCTTAGCGCAAAAAGTAGCAATTTATAGGATTTTTTTATGCTATTGTTCTATGAAGACACACATGCTTCATTTTAAAAATTCTGGGAGCTTCCCTTCTTTATATATATTCTAGAACAAAGTCTAAGCCTTTAAAGTTATAAAAATCTCACCTATGTGACCATTTAGGCCTCAGGCCTGGTGTGTTTAGGGTCGGGGGAAGGGAGTGGAGGTCAGACAGAAGAAGGGTTCTTTTCATTCCAATCTAATTTTTTCCATGACTGCAATTTTTTAAAAATTTCATAAGCAATGTATAACTGTGTGATATAAAGGTTCTTTCTGGCTGCTAGAAGGCTTAGGGTTATAAATGTGACCCTTATGTTAAAAACATTTTTTGCCTTTATTCATCCCATTTTGTCATCACCTGTTTTTCATTTTCTTTTGCTCTCACTTTTTTTTTCTAAGATTTTATTTATTTGTTTATTTGACACAGAGAGAGCAAGGGAGAGAAAGACAGAAAGCAAACACAAGCAGAGGGAACGGCAAGCAGGGGAGAAGCTGGCTCTCTGCTGAGCAAGGAGCCAGGATGCGGGGCTCAAGCCAAGGACCCTGGGACCATGACCTGAGCTTAAGGCAGACGCTTAACCGACTGAGCCACCCAGGCGCCTTTTGCCATCACTTTTTTTTTTTTTTTTTAAGATTTTGTTTATTTATTTATTTATTTATTCATTTGACAGAGAAAGATACAGCGAGAGAGGGAACACAAGCAAGGGGAGTGGAAGAGGGAGAGTCAGGTTTCCCACTGTGCAGGGAGCCTGATGCGGGGCTCGATCCCAGGATTCTGGGATCATGACCCGAGCTGTAGTCAGACACTTAACGACTAAGCCACCCAGGTGCCCCTGCCATCCCTTTTAAATCCCCTCTATTTCTATCACAAAACTTCTGTATTTTGCCTAAAATAGTGTTTGGAACAAGGCTAAACACAAATAACTTGATCACTGCTGTGTGAAACATTTTAAGACAGATTCTGATTAGTACTCCCACCTTTCATTAGTTCATACATATTTCTGTACCATGCAGACTAGAACTCATCATTCCTGGGGCTTCAGATTGGGGATATATCCCCGCATTACTGCAAGTAAAGTGAGGGGAAGAAATATGTAGGAAACTTACATTTATTGGACTCCTGTACCCTAAGAATACGATTCGTCCTGTTTTACTTGTGAAGAAACAAACTGAGAGCACTGTGGAACTTACCCTAAGTCCCAAGGGCAGGAAGCAGCTGAGCTGGCATTAGAACCCAGGTCTGTCAGATTCCAAAGCCCCACCTTTCAGTTAATACACTGCTGCCTCCTTCCTAACGGAGAAAACTGTTTCTTTTGTCAGAAACTTACTTTTTCCTTCGTGTTTTAAAAATAATGCCACAGAATCAAAACTGCAGCACTTTTGTATTATTACTGATATCTGGTGGTTTTACCAACAAAAACATGCTGAAATATATAAACTGGAATGTAAAATAGTCCTCTTCACAGCCCTCTCACAAATCCACGCTCACGTAACAACTCCAGACTCTTCTGATGTGTTTGTTTTACTAGATGGGAGCAAACCAAACACAGCCTTCTATCGAGCGGCTTATCATGAAACAAGGTTGCTTTCCTGTGTCAGCATCCCCAGGTCTACCATTTCCTTTTTCATATCTATACAGTATATCACCAAGTGGATGGATTGAGCTTTCTTTTTTCTATATAGTTCACTAACTGACTTAACATGTTCATAAAATAATCCAAGTACACTCATGCCTCAGGATCGTTATTACTTTGTTGTTCCCTCTCTTCACTCAAATGATACCTCTGGGAGAAACTCCCGGACTCTCTCTGTAACACTGCTTCCTATAATTTTCTATCTCCTTGCCCTTATAACCACCTGATGTATTTTATTAATTTGTCTTGTCTCTCCCAATTAGAAACTAGAAAGAGCTGTGCGCTAGCTAGTTACCAGGCACTGAGGATACAACCCCCACCCTTCACTGTATCCTCAGTGCCCCGGAACTGGCACACAACCAGAAACCGATGGATACTTGTTCAATTCATCCCCCTTGACTTGAAATGACTTCTGTATCATATTCGAAGGCCCGTATCAACTTGCTTTACTTCAGGACTTCCCCTGTACTGCCACCACTTCATCTATGTATCTTGTGGTAATATGGTTTTAGTTGCTATAATTTTAACATACAATATGCCAAATCTTCCTTCTTTTTAAGAATTTTTCCAGTTATTTTAATGTTTATCTGGAGGGAGACTGTCATTTGAAATCCGCATTAGGACTACAATGATTAATACAGGTTGAACTGTCATATTTTAAAAAGTTAAGGCCTCCAACCAAAAATGAGATATTCCATTCCCAATAGTTACTTTAAATCTACTTTACAATTTTCAGTGAGACATTATAGTCTTCAATATCCCTGGAGTATATATGGTGGTACTTTTGTTAAAGGCATCTTCTTCCTCATGTACATTTCTAACTGGTTATTACTGGTACGTATTTTTAAGAAGCTACTGCTTTTAGTATGTATGTATTCATATGTTATATTAGGATACTGTGTTCATAAGTTTACACACAATATACACAAGCACATATTTTCTCAACACTTGTCATTTTATTAGACTCTTTTACTTAAGGTGTTTCAGGTAATTTCATTGCAGGTTGCCTGTATGCAATGCTCTCCGATACAAATTATGACAATACCGCCTTCATCCTGCCACTCTTTATACCTCTTACTGGGTCACTTACCAGTTAACTGGTATGTACTTCTTACCAGTTAGTACTTCTAAAACACTCCTAAAATAATTATACTAGAAGACGCTTTTTATCATTCTTGTCTTACATCTTCTAGTATTTTGCCACTAAATATTATTCTGGCTATTAGTCTAAAATACGTATTTTCACCATGTTAAAGAAATATACTTTTACACTTAGCTTGTATTCTAGCAAAAGCTTATTCAACACCTACCAAGAAAAACATATTACATTATTTCTATTAAAGTGGTGAATTATAATAATGGATGTCCTAAAACTGCAACATTCATGTATTCTTTGAATGACTCCTATCTGACTCAGCAAGTTGATTTTTTTTTATTCCATTTTATTTATTTTTTCAGCGTAACAGTATTCATTGTTTTTGCACAACACCCAGTGCTCCATTCAGCAAGTTGATTTTTAATGAAAAGCTAGATATGGCTGGCTAATCTTTCCTTAAGAATTTCTTTTTTGGATGTTTTTGTCAATTATTGATATATGTGTCATACTAACCTAAAAGCTCCAGGAAGTCTTATTTCTTACATGGTGTAGAGAATTAGTTAAAAGTTTAGCTACTAAGGTAAAACTGTCTAAATTCAAATCTCGATTTTGCTGCTTGCTAGTTATATGACTCTAGACAAATTCTTCACTTTCTAAGGTTCCATTTTCTTAATTATAAAAAGTAAATGGAAGGCTGTATGAAGCTTAACTGAGGCTAATTCAAGTGAGATTCTTAGAAAAATGCTTGCATCACGTATAAATAAAAGTTAGGATCATTAATAGAAGCCCTAGTATCCAAAGAATCAGGACCACTGCCTTATTAAGTGAAAAAATGGGTAAGAGGGAATCATAAAAAAATAATAATAAAGAAACACAGATATGTAATTTAAATATTTTATTATAACTGAAAAATTTAAAATATACATTCTCCAATTTTCTGACACAGGGCAAGGCCTCTCTTTGAACAGAGAATCTGTTGAATGGGACTCTGCATTAGCTTTCTTGAACAAACCACATTATCAAGGATTTAAAGCAATTATCAGTACTAAATTCTTCTAAGTTTTTATGACTTACCTTTCTAACTTAAAGTAACTTGCCTCCCACCCAGTTAATTTGATAGCAACTTTGTTAAGTCTTTGCAAGCACTGCATCTGTGTATATTTAAAGGACACACATATAATAATAAAAAGTTGGTATACAAAATTGGAAACAACCATCTCTTAGTCATTATACTTCAACGGGTAGGATAAATACAGAGTCTTACTAGAGAACAGTAGTCTACCAGCTGCAAACATTCAGCATGTCATGTTATCATGCTACTGTTACTTACAGAGGGACTGGAGAGCATCAATTAATCCAATAAGTCTGTTGAAGGGAAGGTTCATAGTATATTGGTATCTGTGCCTTATACCAATATCTTTCCTAAAAGTTCTCATCCATATTTTGAGACACACACAAAACTTAGAAGTTGCAAATTAACATTATTATATATGAAAGCCAAAGCTCTTTTTTTTTTAAATAAAAGAATTACTTTAATAAAACATTACATGAAGAGAAAGGTGATTAGCATGTATGGCCTTATGACTTAGGCCCTACGATAGACTCCAAATAATGAAGACTGACGCCTGTAGGTACATACATACACGTTTCCATGTATAAACATTCACATATAAACATGTATGCATATGTGTATGTAAAACAGAGTCTGTCTTTACAGTATCCCCAAAACATGAACTCTTCCATCCTGCCATACTAAAAAAAAATTTATCTACCATTTATTCTCTCCTTCCTCATAGTTATTTACTCTTTCTTCCTCATCTTATTTTTTGCCCCCCCCCCCCCACCCTTTCATTTAATAGCAAAAAGATTTAGGGACTTTGAGATCTTTAATTTTACTAGCTCAAGTATCAGGAAGTACCCACATTCTAGTTTCTCCTCCATGCAGCAATCATTAGCCTTCAAGAAAACCATGCTGTTCTCCTAAAGACACAAACTTGAAAGACTTTAAACTTCCTATGAAGTATTACACACCCCCAACAAATATTACAATCATGAGCTTACCTTATTAATTCTAGTTGTGCAAGTTCTTGATTTGCTTGAAATATAGGTTTTTTAGTGAAGAGTTCACCAAGGATACAGCTAGTGGAAAAAAATATGCATCATTATCAAATGATATGATTTTACTTCACTACCAAAAATTTCAAGTAAATTAAACCAGCCAGTAAGCCATCTTACCCACAGCTCCATACGTCAATAGCAGGTGTGTATCTTTCTTCTCCCAACAGCAGTTCAGGTGGACGGTACCATAAAGTGATGACCTTGTTAGTATACGGCCGACTACAAAACACAGATAGCACTCTTTTGAGTTAGTATCTGTTAATAAGAGACATTCTCTAAAGAAATATTATTTTGGCTCATCAAAGCAATCCTATAGTCCTAACTAAAACCAATTTCATCTGCCTACTAAATTCAGACATGTTATTACATCTGACGTATGTGATCAAAAAATACGTTTGAGAGCAACATGATTAACTGAAAATTTCCTTAATACATAAAAATGAGAAGTAGATGGCTGATTTTAACTGTCATCTGGTCAAAAAAAGGCCCCAACTGTTCAGTTCTATTTTTCCTTTCCATAACTTTAAAGGGGATTAACTGACTTAAAGGACTTGATTGATTTTGACCAAATCTGGCAAATTACTAATGTGTGGCAAGATAATAGTGCAAATTGGAATCGCCTAACAAAAATTTTCACTTGGGCATATTTTTGACAATATTTCACTGACTGCAACTCCACTTCAGTATGCAAATACAAAGTACATAAATGTAGACTGTAGTAGTTGAGGTCTGTTCTGCAAAGTACCACTGGGAATAGGTACGATACTTTTTCAGACGATTTCTTTTGTCACCTTCTAAAAGAGAGGATAGACACATACTGCTACCTCTTTATTTGCCAGTGGGGCTTATCTGGTGGACCAAATAGGCTGTAGAGAACGGAACTGAGACACTTCTCTAAAAGGCTTGCCTGCAGTCATTCATGCCAGGGATGAACAACAAAGCAGCTGTATGAAAAGCCACTAGACTGTTGTGAGAAGATTCCTTGGCTGATCTTAAGCCAGCCACAACAGGGGCAGGGGCCTGTCGAGGCTCTGTCCAAGGACAAAGGTGCTGCCAGGCACCACTGTTGCATCTTCCCTCTACTCTGATAGCGCTGGTGGTGCACTCCGACCCTGCGCTCTCCTATGGCCCCACTAAAGCTGGCAGGTGCACCCCAGTCCTGTATTCTCCCCCAGCTGCACTAAAGCTGTTGGTCACACACACGCCACACAGGAGATGCTCCCTGATCACCTGGCTCTGGTGGCCAGGGGGACCTGCATTTCTGGGTCCCATGAGAAAGTAATAATCAAACAGTTCTTGGCAGGCTACCATGCTCAGGGCATTACACAGACTGAAACACACCCCTAGTCTTTCCGGGCAGAAGGCCTACCTAGATGTCCTGGAGCTTCAGCCTAAGGGACAGACTTCAGGTTTGCCACATGTCTGAAGTCTACAGAGGTACTCTCAAGGAAAGTAGGGCAGGGGACACCATCCTTGCATTCTCTACTGACCTCATTACTGGTACCTCTCAGAAAGGAGCCTTTTACTCATCTTATGCTCTGACTTTTCCAACTGTAGTCCAAGGGATATCTCCAGATTAACCTGGTCTGCAGGCCAGAGGATTTATGATTGTGGTCCCATATGACTATATATATTTGCATACATTAAAAGCTGCTGCCTGAGGGTCTGGCTTCCAATCAGCCTGAATCTAGGTGCTGACTGAGCCCTGCCTTTGCATCACTGATGGACCTTAGAACATCCTCTATAGTTGGCTCCTATCAAATATAAATCAGACTGCTTAGACAAACACAAAGGTTTGAGAAACAGAAGAGCTAGAGCAAGGCTGAAAGATAAAGATCATCTCCTATACAAGGCCACTCGGTCAAGACTAGAAGAGACAGCTATTTTCCCTAAACAGAGAAATAACCACAATCAAGCAAAAAGAGGAAACAGAAAAAATATGTCCAAATGAAAGAAAAGGGTAAAACCTCAGAAGAAAAAAAAACCTAATGAAACAGAGACAACGAATTTACCTGATAGACTGAAAATGGTTATAAGGATGTTCACCGAACTTGGGGGGAAAAAAATCAATGAACAAAAATAGGTAGAAAATGTAAGAAATTACCAAAGAGAAGTCACAAAGCTGAAAAAGACAGTAACTGATCTGGGGGGAGGGGGGAGAAACTAAACTAAAGGGATTCAACAGCAGACTACATTAAGCAGGAGCAAAGCAGTGATCTAGAAGATAGAGCAATGGGATTCAAACAAGCAGAGAAGCAAAAAGAAAGAAGAAATTAAACTGAAAATTGCTTAACGAACCTATGGAACAACACCAAGCAGAGTAACATCCACATTATACGGGTACCAGAGGAGAAGAGAGAGACAAGTGGACAGAAAACTTATTTGAAGAAACAGTGGCTGCAAACTTCCCTAACGTGGAAAAACAGATATCTAGATCCAGGAAGCCCAAAAGAGCCTAAAAAAATGAACTCCAAAAATCTACACCAAGACACAGTATAAAATGTCAAAAGTAAAAGATAAAGAGATAATCTAAAAAGCAGCCAAGAGGAAAACAACTTTTACATACAAAGGACCTCCCCTCCCCCAGGTCTGCATAAAACTCTCAGCAGGTTTTTCAGCAGAGACTTTGCAATCCAGAAGAAAGAGCACATTATATTCAAGGCTGAGAGGGAAAAACTCCCAAACAAAAGTACTCTACCCAGCAAGGTTATCATTCAGAATTAAAGGAGAGATAAAGTTTTCCAGACAAGTAAAAGCTAAGTAAGTTCATCATCTAACCTGGCCTTACAAGAAATGTTAAAGGGAATTCTTTAAGCTGAAAAGAAAGTACACTGATTAATAACAAGAAAACATGTAAGTATAAATCTCACTGGTAAAGATAGACTAATGGCACTGGATTAAATCACATAAAGCTACTATAAAGGTTAAAAGACATAATTAGTAAAAAGAACTGTAATTACAATAATCAGTTAAGGGATATACAAAGGAAAAAGATGTAAAATGTGACATCAAAAACATAAAATGCCAGGGTAAGTAAAAATGTAGAGTTCTAGAACGCATTCAAACTTAAGCTGCTATCAGGATGCCTGGTTGAGGGTCCAACTCTTGGTTTCAGCTCAGGTCAAGGGAGTCCTGCACCAGGCTCCACACTAAGCAGAGTCTGCTTGAGATTCTCTCTCCCTCCGTCCCTCCCTCTGCTCCAATGCATGCTCTCTCTAAAACAAGGAAATCCTTAAAAACAAAAACAAAAAATTAAATTGCCATCAACTTAAAATAGATTATATATAGGCTGCTATGTGTGAGCTCAAGATAACCGCAAAGCAAACATCTGTAAGAGATGCACAAAGATAATAAGAAAAGAATCTAAGCATAACACTACAGAAAACCACCAAACCACAAAGGAAGAAAGCAAGAAGGGAAGAAAGGAACTAAAACCCAGCCAGAAAACAATGAACAAAATGGCAATAAGTACAGATCTATCAATAATTACTTTAATATAAATGGATTAAATTCTCCAACCAAAAGACACAGAGTGGCTAAGTAAGACAAACGAACAAACAAACAAAAAAACAAGATCCTTCTATCTGCAACCTTCAAGAGACTTGCTTCAGATCTAATAATACACAGCCTGAAAGAGATGGAAAAAGACGTTTCATACAAATGGAAACCAAAAGAAAGCAGGGGTAGCTTTACTTATATAAGCTTTACTTAAAATAGATTTTAAAACCAAGAGTGTAATAAGAGACAAAGAAGAGGGATGCCTGGGTGGCTCACTGGTTAAGCATCTGGCTATGGCTCAGGTCAGGATTCCAGGGTCCTGGGACTGAGTCCTACATTGGGTGCCTTGCTCAGTGGGAAGTCTTCTTCTCCCTGGCAACCCCATGCTCACATGCTCTATCTCAAATAAAATAAATAAAATCTTAAAAAGAGAGAGAGAGAGAGAGAGAGAGAGAGAGACAAAGAAGACCTTTATGATGATAAAGGGGTCAATCCAACAAAAGGATATAACATTTCTTTTCTTTCTTTTTTTTAAAAAAATTTACTTATCTATCTGATAGAGAATGAGAGAGAGAGCAAGCATGAGAGGAGGAAGGTCGAGGAAGAAGCAGACCCTCTGCTCAGCCAGGAGTCTGATGCAGAACTCAATCTCAGGACTCCAGGATCATGACCTGAGCTGAAAACAGTTGCTCAACCAACTGAGCCATCCAGGCGCCTGGATTTAACATTTCTAATGCTTAAGCACTCAAGATAGGAGCACCTAGATAATGTAAATATTAAAAGACCTAACAGGAGAAATGGACAGCAATACAATAATACAGGGGACTTAATACCCCACTTACACCAATGGACAGATCATGTGGACAAAAAACATCAATAAGGCAACATCAGCTTTAAGCAACCAATTAGATCATATGGTTTTATAAAGACATATACAGAACACACCAACCAAAAGCAGAATACGCATTCTTCTCTTGTGCATATGGACATTCTCCAAGATAAATTATGTTAGGCCACAAAATAAGTCTCAATATATTTGAGAAGCTGAAATCACATTAAGCATCTTTTTCAATCACAATGGTATGAAAGTAGAAGTGAATGGAAAAAAACTGGGAAATAAATCACAAATACATAGAGATTAAACAATATGCTACTAAACAACCAATGGGTCAATAAGGAAATCAAAGGAGAAATAAGTAAAAACCTCAAAACAGATGAAAATGGAAAATGTAACTTACCAAAATTTATGGGATGCAGCAAAAGCAGTTCTAACAGGGAAGTTCAAAGTGATAGAGGCCTACCTCAAAAAAACCAAAATCTCAAATAAACAATCTAACTTTACACCTAACGGAATTAGAAAAAAGAAGAACAAGCAAAACCCAAAGGTATTAGAAAGAAGGAAATAACAAAGAGCAGAAATAAATGAATTAGAGACTAGTAGGACAACAGAAAAGATCAAAGACACCATGAACTGGTTCTCTGAAAACAAACAAACAAAGGTAACAAATTTTTAACTAGACTCAAGAAAAAAAGAGAAAAGGCTCAAATAAAAATTCCTAGAAACATATAATCTTCCAGACTGAATCATGAAGAAAAATAAAATCCGAACAGACCGATTACTAGTAAGGAGAATGAATGAGTAATCAAAAACCTCCCAACAAACAGGTCCAGGACCAGGCAGACAGCTTCACTGATGAATTCTACCAAACATTTAAAGAAGATTTAATACCTATCCTTCCCAAACTCTTTCAAAAATTGATGAGGAGAGAACACTTCCAAAACCATTTTATAAGTACAGCATTACCCTTATAACAAAACCAAAGACATCACAAAAAACAAAATCACAGGCCGGTATCCCTGATGAATACAGATACAAAAATCCCTGACAATGATGCCCACTCTATCCACTCTATTTGTCATAGCACTGAAAAATCCTAGCCAGAGCAATTAGGTAATAAAAAGAAATAAAAAGGCACTAAAACTGAAAAAGAAGTAGTAAAACTGTCACTATTTATCGATGATATAATTTTATATATAGAAAACCCTAAAGACTTCACCAAAATACTGTTAAAGGTAATAAATTCTGTAAAATTTCAGGATATGAAATCAACCATACACTAACAATAAAGTATGAGAAAGAGAAATTAAGAAGGCAATCCCATTTATAACTGCATCAAAAAAAAAAAAAAAGAGATACCTAGAAGTTTACCCAAGAAGATTAAAGACCTATACACTGAAACCATAAAGACACTGATGAAAGAAACCAAAGTCATAAATAAATGGAAAGATGTTCCATGCTCATGGATTGGAAAAATTAATATCATTAAAATGTCTACACGACCCAGAGCAATCTATTGATTCAACGAAATTCCTATCAAAATCCCAATGGCATTTTTTCTTATTATTATGTTCAGTTAGCCACTCTGTAATACATTACTCGTTTTTGACCAAAGGCATTTTTCACAAAAATAATACAAACTACCCCAAAATTTATACAGAACCAAAAAAACACTCCAAATAGCCATGGAGGCACCACACTCCCTAATTTCAAACAAATTTACAAAGCTACAGTAATCAAAACATTACAGAATATAAACTGACACATAGATCAATGGAACTAAATAGAGAGCCCAGATACACACCCATGCATAGACAGTCAAGTAATTTATGATAAAGGAGGCAAGAATATACACTGCGGAGGGACGCCTGGGTGGCTCAGTGGGTTAAGTGTCTGCCTTCAGCTCACGTCAGGATCCTAGGCTCCTGGGATTGAGTCCTGCACTGTGCTTCTTGCTTGGCAAAAAGCCTGCTTCTCCCTCTGCCTGCTGCTCCCACTACTTGTGCTCTCTTTCTCTGACAAGTAAATAAATAAAATCTTTTAAAAAAATAATATATACTGGGGAAAGGACAATCTCTTAAATATCAATGGTACTGGGAAAACTGAACAGCTACATGCAAAAGAATAAAACTGGACTACTATCTTATGTCATTTAAATCGAAATAGATGAAAGACTTGAATGTTAACACCTGAAACTATAAAACTTCTAAAAGAAAACACAGGCAACAAGCTCCCTGATATCAGGTGTTTGTTTGTTTGTTTGGATCCGACTCCAAAAGCAAAGGCAACAAAGGCAAAAATAAGTTGGGACTATATCAAACTAAAAAGCTCTTGCACAGCAAAGGAAACCATCAACGGAAGAAAAGACAACTTACTGAATGGAAGAATATCTGCAAATCATGTATCTCCTAAGGGGTTAATATCCAAAATATATAAAGAACGCATACAACCAAACAGCAAAACAACCCCCCAAAATCTGATTAAATTATGGGCATAGGATCCAAAGAAACATTTTTCCAAAGATGACACACACATGGCCAAAAGGCATATAAGATGCTCAACTTCTCTATTCATGAGGGAAATGAAAAACACAATGAGATCACTTTACACCTGTAAGAACGGCTGTTATCAAAAGGACACGAAATAATAAGGATTACCAAGCATGTAAAGAAGGAACCCTTGTGCACTGTTGGTGGGAATGTAAACTGGTATAGTCACTATGGAAAACAGTATGGAGGTTTCTTCAAAAATTAAAAATGGAAATCCCATATGACCCAGCAATCCTACTTCTGTGTATTTATTCCAAGAAAATGGAAACACTAATGGAAGTACTAATCTGTACTTCCATGTTCACTGCAGCATTATTTATAGTAGTCAAGATATGGGATAACCTAAGTGTCTACAGATGGATGAATGGATAAAAAAGATGTGGCACACATAGTAGTCCCCCTTACCCATAAGGGATACCATCTAAAACCCCCCATGGATGTCTAAAACCACAAATAGTACTGAACCCTATATATACTATGTTTTTTGCTAATCCATACATAACTATAATAAACCTTAACTTATCAATTAGATACAATAAGAGATTAGCAACAATAACAGAACATTTATAATACATACAGTAATGAAACTTGTGAGTATGGTCTCTCTCTCCCTCAAATTATCTTATTGTCCTGTACTCATCCTTCTTGTGATGATTTAAGATAATAAAATGCCTATGTGAGGAGATGAAGTGAGGTGAATGATGTGTAGGCACTGTGATGTAGCATTAGGCTACTATTGACCTTCTGATGATACATCAGAAGGATCATCTGCTTCTGGACTGGGGTTAATCGCAGTAATCTGAATCTGTGAAACACAAAACCCAGACAGGGAGATTACACATATACAATGGAATACTATTCAACCATAAAAGACAATGAAATCTTGGTATTTATGACAACATGCATGGCCCATGAAGGTATTATACTAAGTGACATAAGTGGATGGAAAAAGACAAATACCATATGATTTCATTTATATATGAAATCTAAAAATCAAACAAACAAATAATAAAAAACTCATGGATATAAAGAACAGAAAGGTGGTTGCCAGGAGGAGGTAGAGCAAAGTGGATGAAGGGGGTTCAGGAGGCACAGACTTTTCATTGTGAAATGAACAGGTCATAGGGATGTGGTGTGAGAATGGGGATTACAGTCAGTGGTACTGTAGTGCATATTTAAAGGTTGCCAGGAGAGTGGATCTTGAAAGTTCTTGTCATAAGAATAAGAGAAATTTTTATTTTGTAACTTTTTATAGTGACAAATGATGACTAGACTTACTGTGGTCATTTCACAGTGTATACAACTGTCAAATCATTACATTCTGAGATTAATGGTTTTTTTAAGATTTTATTTAAAAATCTTTATTATAGGAGTTCCCGGGGTGGCTCAGTCAGTTAAGCATCTGCTTTTGGCTCAGGTCATGATACTGGGGTCCTGGGATCCAGCACCATATCTGGCTCCCTGCTGAGCAGGGAGTCTACTTCTCTCTCTCCTCCCTGCTCATGTTCGCTCTCTTGCTATCTCTGTCTCTCCTTCAAATAAATAGAATCTTTTAAAAATAATAAAATCTTTAAAGATTTATTATTTTATTATTTTAATTTTTTAAAAAAGATTTTATTTATCTGACAGAGAGACAGAGATCACAGGCAGGCAGAGTGGCAGGCAGAGGGAGAAGCAGGCTCTCTGCTGAGCAGGGAGCCTGACGCAGGGCTTGATTCCAGGACCCTGGGATTGTGACCCAGTGGAAGGCAGACGCTTAACCGACTGAGCCACCCAGACAACCCTAAAGATTTATTATCATTTATTTATTTGAGAGAGAGGCAGGTGGCAGAAGCAGAGCCCCAGAGCAGCACAGGCTCTGAGCTGAGACCATCAAAGGTCAGACGCTCAACCAACTGATCCACCCAGGTGCCCCACTAATACGGTGCTGTATGTCAATTATACCTTGATCAAAAAAAGTTCACCTGTTTATGCCTTATCTCCTTTCAAATTTGAAATCCCCTATTTTTCTCATTTAATCCTACACCTCCTTCAAGACATACTGAAAGACCAATCTCTGTAAATTCTAATCTCTATTATCAACAGATTTAATTTCACGTTCTTATTTTTTAAATCATACTTAAGACTATATTCTATTTTGGGTTTTCTATCTTTCCCAGAAGACAAAAAACCCAGGTGCCATTTTTTGGTATGACCCCCATAGACAAAGCCCAGAACGTGGGGCATGGGTCAGATACGTTAATGTATATGGCCTTTAGGGGTGCCTGGGTGGCTCAGACAGTTAAGTGTCTGCCTTTGGCTCAGGTCATGATCTCCGGGGTTCTGGGATCGAGCCCCACATTAGGCTCCATGCTCAATGGGGAGTCTGCTTCTCCCTCTGCTCATGATCTCTCTATCAGTCTCAAATGAATAAATAAAATCTTTAAAAAAAAGGTATGTGGCCTTTTAAGTTTAGTTGACATACATGCATTAGCTGGGTGGGAGAACAAAGTTTATGAAAATTATAATGACCAGTTTTCAAAAAACATTTCAAGGATCTGTAAGCATATGAAACCTATGGTCTTGTTAACTCAAATGTAACTGAATACCTATGGTCTCAAGAAAATGTTTAAATTAATATAAATCCTTCTGTAAACAGTTAATACTTTATCTTTTTGTTTGAGTGTTTTTAAATATATTTTTTAAAGTAAAAATATGTTGAATTATATAAATCACACAAGAAAGTTATTAAATTTTATTAAAAAGAATATTTAAATATTATTTTATATACTGTGTATTAAGTTCTAGGTAGCATTTAGAACATAGTTATCTTTAGCAGCTAAAATTAAGACTAGTTTAATTTTTTTAACTCTTCTATCAAATTCAGAAGTGAAAATATTTAGTGCATTATCGAAAACAACAGGGGCGCCTGGTAGCTCAGTCGGTTAAGCGACTGCCTTCGGCTTAGGTCATGATCCCAGCCCCACATTGGGCTCCCTCACTGCTCAGTGGGGAGCCTGCTTCTCCCTCTCCCTCTGCCTGCCCCTCTGCCTACTTATGCTCTCTCTATCTCTGTCAAATAAATAAATAAAGTCTTTAAAGAAATGATTAAACACAAAACTAGATGAAATATACTTCTAAGTATATGGCAAAAGTATTTCATGTATACCAATTAATGGCTTTTTCAAGTTTTTCTAAATTCTTAGTTTCTGCCACAAGAACTAGGTAAAGTCAGAAAAAACATTCAACTGTAAAATAAACACAGGAAGTTCAATTTTATTTATTCGTTTAAAGATTTATTTATTTGACACAGAAAGAGAGAGCACGCACACACAAGCAGAGGAAGCAGCAGGGAGAGGGAGAGGGAGAAGCAGGCTCTACATCCCCCACCCCTGACCCCACCGCGAGCCGGGAACCCACTGCGGGGTTCGAGCCCAGGACTCCTAGGATCGTGACCTGAGCCAAAGGCAGACGTTTAACCAACTGGGCCACCCAGGCACACCAGAGGTTCAATTTTAAAACATAAATATCTCAAAACTGTGGAAATGCTTTCATTTGTAAAATGAATAAAATATTCAGACTGATACGTACTTTTAATAAAACAAAGTACCATCACTGAATTTTCAATGTATTTTTCTTTACATCCAATGACGTATCAATAGAGATCAAAGACAGATCTCAATACTCTGCCCTTAGATAATCCCAGGAATTCAAAAGATGGGTGGATCAGGGGAGATGAGAAATAGTTATGGTCTTCCTTACCTTTACCCCCAACAAACAAAAGTACCACCTTAAGGGTGTGTCCCCAGGCTGGCAGGTGGCTGAGCCTGCCATTTGGTCTAAACAGATAAAAGGCAAAAAGCAAATGCTCAGAGCAAGATCTTAGGCCCTTGAGGTACTTGGAAGGTTCTGGATAATTAAAATACACAAACCAGAGCTGCTAATCTTAAAGATTCTTACAAGAAATAAAAAGAATTATATTAAAGGAAATACCTAAACTGCTATAAATGCTTCATTTTTTTCAACATATGTACTAGTCTATACTTCTTTTAGACTATAATATTTTTAAGAAAAACATGGGAGAGCCTTCAGTTAATAACGAAATTTATCATATGCACAAATCCATGTCTTCCCTCAGAATCTACTGCAGAAGCACCTACCAAACCTACAAAAGAAATCTGGGGTCTGATTTTAACATCTATGCTTCAGAAGTCAAAAATCGTCTGTCGTCTTTGATTCTCTTTCCTTCATATCTTACATCTGATGTATCAACAACTTCCATCATTTCAAAATCCAACAATTTTCCACAATTTCAGAAAGTGTAAGTCAAGATTATCTTTTGGTCTGAGCCACCATTATCTTTTCATTGGTACTAGTTTCTCTGCCGTACCTATCCCTAGCCTTCCTTCTCCATTTTTTTTTTAAGGTTTTTTTTCTAAAAGCATAGAATCAGCTCATATTACTGTACCTACGTAACATTTAAACTTTACCTCAGTGGGTAAGACCATATTCCCGAGTGTCTCATTTCCTATTTTTACACTGGGAAAATGTTTAGCCCTTAAAGTTTCCCAGTCTAGTCCCAAGCTTTGCAGCTGCTGAGCTCCTTCTACTTGCAATGTCCGTGGCCTATACCTTCTTTTCTTTAAGTTA